>NW_027491459.1:685000-1148574 GCF_021521415.1 Bidens hawaiensis | reverse complement strand
CGTCGGTGATCGCTAACATGTCGTCGGCGACGAATGCGTTTATGTTGCTAACATAGGGTAGCAGCGATGCGTTATCACTGAACGCATCGTGGAACCCCTGCTTTAAACATTAACGCATTGCTTCTACCCTATGTTAGCAACATAACGCATCGTCAACCCTGTGTTATGTTCAACACATCGTCGGTGTTCGCTAACATGTCGCCGGCGACGAAATACCAAAGGGACAAAATTAGAAACTTGAATTTAGAGGGGACAAACTTGAAACCACATTTTATAAATGGGCTATTTTGGGAATTTTCTCTTTATAGTTTCGTTGGAACCAATATATTTACATTTGGATTTCAAAAAAAATATTGTATTATTATTTTATCAATTGGGGTCCAATTTTGTACCAGTCCCAAGTTGGGACCGGAAAAATTATTAATTTTATCAATGTTATTAATTTATCGAGTATTAAAATATTGAGGTTCTACTATAGTTAAGTGAATCCATATTGTACATCGCGTTTTCGAGAATATCACAACGATAATGTTTGTTTTTCACGAATCACATCTGTCATTGAGAATTCCGCGCAAGAATGTGACGAACCCTTGAATTCAATTCATAGAAATTCAATGGAAGGGCTAAACTGGGATCCGACAAAAGCATGATCGGCACCGTTGGAGACGACGGTTCAATCTAACGTTGGAGCCTTCATTGTTCCGTAAGACATTCCAATCTTCTGTCATATTCGCAGGAACATTTTAACTCGGGACAAATTATTTATTATATTATATTCGTTTGTCGTTAAAAAATTATTTATTTTGTTTTATTCATCAAAATAGGACCACATTTGGATATTTGACCAGAAAAAATGTGAAAAGTGAAGAAAATGAAGCTACTTTTGGTTTGAGCATTTAATGACTCAACGTTGATTCATGATTGATAGTAGATAGATAACATGGGCAGAGGTGTTCAGAAGAGTAATTTGGACTGACACAAATCACACAATTGAAGCAGGTATTTTAAAAGATGCATATGACAGGTCAGCACTAGAAAATCTGTCCCCACATGGGGTCCACTTCATTGCCTCATATGCAGGCATATGAATATGATGCCAGAGAAATTCAGGTTCTTGAATAGCTTCTCTATATTGTGTTTAGTTTTTCTATTTTTTAACTACCAAGTTTTATAAAATATGAGACTAGTAAGTTGATAGTTGTCAAAATTCAAAATTCTTAAAATAAGAAAGAATATCACATCTACCGATCTAACCTAACCATTTTACCTTATATTCTACCCATAAAATGAGAGTTGTCTTATGTCTTCTTTGATTCGATTAATCAACGCCCGTGAGCCATTAAAAATAGTTTCATTTCTTTTCTTCCATAAACACCAACATGTGGTATATATGATTGATTGGATTGCTCTTCAACTGTCTTCATGTTCCTTTATATTGACATGTATATTAAGTAGATCGTTACTCTCGCATGCATATATCGGTGGAATACTTACTCCACACCAACAACCAATGAATTGACATATAACTGATGCGACACAGCAAGAGGTTAGAACATGATCAATTGACTCCAACACATCCTCACATAACGGTCACCATCTAGTCTCTTTGAAGACTCGTCTTTTGCAAAGCGCATCTGGATTTACTTTCTTTCCCCATCTCTGCCTCTCATCCAAATAAGTTCACCTTTAACGAAACTCATTTATTCCACTCTAGCAAAGAAAACTGGGCATGGCTCTTGAAGAGGTAGGTCCCAGCAGAGCCCAGTTGGACCCGCAAGACTCACCTTGAAGAGGGACGTCTGCGCAAGGACCAACTGGTTCCGCAGGACCAATCATGCTCAGAGAAGACCTTACGCGCAGTACGCCAGCTGTTCCCGCATGAAAAGCCTCCCAATGGTGAAGTACCCCGCCTGTTCCCGCAGCTGCGGGTACAAGCCATCAGGGAAGGCTATCCGCACTAACAGCAAGGCTACACGCATAAGGCACTAACTCAATAATTCAGTAATGTCACCTGAAGGAATGAGCAAGGCGGGAACACTCCCGCCCAAATGAGCCAGCCCGTACGCTTCTGGAAGGTCTTTTGTACTATACCTGCCAAGGTATGGACAAAATAGACAAGATCTGACCAGAGCGGCCCATGAACCAATCACAGGGTGACAGCTCACCGACAACAGTACGAGGAGCACGTTCTAGTACAAAATGTCACTATCAGCCGCTGCCTACTCACCAACCCTTGCGTGGCACGTACATAGCCTGCAGTTGGTGGAAAAGGAACAGTACACAGCCGGCCATGTCACTATCAGCCGCTGCCTACCCACCAACTACCAGCATGGCACGTGCGTAGCCCAAAGTTGGTGGAAAAGGAATATTATACAGCTGGCTGTACCTGCTTGGAAACCTACATTCGGCTATAAATACTCCAACACCTTGGAACGGTATCATTATCTTGTATCTTATCTTCTCTAGCAATCTCTCTTTATATACACTTATATTTAGAGCAATCTAGTCTGATTCTCACGCCGGAGGGTGGTCACAAGGAGGAACCCCCCCCCCCCCCTTCTCAGTGACGAGCTCACGGTGTCTGTTTTGTAGGTCATCAGAATAACCATCTCTGCCGGACCTAACCCTCATGGGAAACATTACTTAACCCCCAGATTATCCATAATCTACTCGGGGTCACCTAGTGTTTCTTCAGCTCTCTATTCATGATTTTGGAGTAAAAATACGTACCTTTGTTATCTAGGCATCAACTCCATGAATCTCCAAATAAGTTCATCTTTTCATGACTTTGGAGTAAAAAACGTCTTTAAAACTTTATGAAAATAATAATAAAAAAAAGAAGCAAAACCTTTGTGTGTTGTGGCGCATTATAAAAATAAGCAAAACCCTTACGGGTTGGAACTCGAACCGGTGCATGGATGGCGTATTGGGTGAAGCATGCTACCAAGTGGACCAACAGTTGGTACGAGAATGGCCATGCAACTCACTCACCTGGCTACGGCCATTTAACCCACTTTGCAACTTATTCACAACATATTAAATGTATTAACATGACAACTAGTTTAATGAGTTTAGATACTGGGTTGGGTATAGTTTTACAAATAAATGAGATGTTAAAACACTTATACCGGGAACATGATTTTGATATAGTCCCCAGTCTCGTTCAGTGGCGGATCCAGGTAATTTTTTTTGCCAGCGGGTGCAAAAACGGTCAACATAGAACTGTAAGCAAATGAAATTACATTAAATAAACCACGTATAGAAATGTAAGCAATAAAATTTCCCCAAAACACAATAACAAAATACATATCACAGTTGATAAAAACATTTGCATAATTGTTACAACACAAGCGCTCTTATGTACAAATAAAAAAAATTAAAGTTAAATAGTGTAAAATTATAAAAAAGAAATGATACTCTAAATACTATCATATTTTGGTCTAATTTTTATAATGGTCCGATTAAACTAACAAAATATATTACTATATTAATAACTAATTGATGAAGTGGTTAGACAATTTTAACAATCTAAACTTAATTGTTATTTGATTAAAGAAAAATTACACTTGCGTTTGAAAAGTTGGCTCGAAAAGTTGGGTTTGGGGCATTAAAAAAACACGGATGGGGCATTTGAGGTCTTTTAACCTAATATAGTAGAAGTTTATAGAAGAAAATACGAATTTAAGGTGGTATATACGCTCTCCCTGACTCAATACTGAATCCGCCCTGGTCCCGTTTAGCTTAATATTGTGGTTTGACTTGAATTAATTTCGTACGGTGGTTGGCAAAGCTTAGGTTGATGTCACCAGCTGTATAGGTAGGTGGAGATCCGATATAAGGAGGTGATTTGAGGTGGTAGGCCACTATTATTTCTGCCTCGTATTATCACATTTATATGCTACTAATGCATAACTTTATAAGTTTTTAATCCGAAATTGAATAAACAATTATCATCAAAGTTACTAGATGCGGGTTTGGGATTCAAAAGAAGGTTTAGGTCATAATTAATTTTAAAAAGGGTGTTTGTGATTCCTTAGTTTTTACCTTCTTAAGACTTATCCATAAATAATAAGTTGCAATCTTGTGACTTATGAAACTTTTCTCACGCATTAAGCAATCCCAAACACCTTTTTAACTTTGTATTAAGTTATAAGTTATAAGGAGACAAAGATAAGGAATCCCAACCACCGTTAATGAAGGAAATCTGGATACGGATGATACAACGCCCAGATCATTTCATTAGGATTATCTTTCCGATGAAAACTCTAGCAAACCCCAACGCCTGATCTGCAAAAAAAAAAGAAAAAAAAAGAATCACCGTTAACCTCGTCGTAGGACGAGGGTTCTTCTTGTAGCCACTCTTTTATATGAGAATAAGTACTGGTTTCTTGAGAAAATCAAGTACGAGAGTAAAGTGTTAGCGGGTAAGAGAGCATACCTGAGCACTTTCCATCTTGTGGTATTTATGGGAATGAAGGATGGGCCTGATGTCATTGATCACGTCTATTAGTCCCCACTTGGTGGCAACGACTAACGGAATTGTGACAACAACATCTATAATTCTACCAGTGGTAAATGTTCATTTTGTCCATTGAGGAATCCCTAAGGCTATGTGTAGTGGAGGGGCTACAATTGGTGGCGAATTGTGACACGTGGCGCCCAGTCAGCATTGAGTGAAAATTTGTTTTTATGGTGTAATGGTGTAGGGGCTACAAGTTGGGCCCACAGTGTCTTTTTTTATTATTTTCTTTTTATAATTAAACTAATTAAATAAAAACCAATTTATTTAAATAATTAAATAAAAATGTAAAATTAAAAAATAAATACAAAAAAAATACATAAACTAAAAAAATACACGAATAATAAAAATAAATTATAATAAAGAAACACACCAAAATAATAATACACATAAAAATTTCTATAAAAAAACTAATCTATTCGTCTTCGTCCTCCTCCTCGTCCTCCTCCTCAACGGGACGAATATCACACGTGTTGAACCAAATTCGCCTTCAATTTTTTATGTATATCACTTGATGTGAGCTGGTGTATGTTAACGTTCGTTGGTCTTGGGTTGGTTCAGGGAACTGTTCTGGAACGCTTCCTGGTATATAGTGTTGACATATTGCTTTTCCCTCGTCTTCTAAAATCATGTTATGGAATATGATACACGTATACATGGCATCGCTCATTTTTGCCAAAGTCCATACACGACAAGGGTTTTTCACATAATGCCAACGTTTTTTTAGAACCCCGAAACACCTCTCGATATCCTTTATCGCGGACTCTTGCTTCTTCTTAAAATAATATTTTTTTTCTTCGATAGGGTCTTGAAACGTCTTGACGATGATCGAATACTCTGGATATATCCCATCTCCCAAATAGTATTCGTGACGATAGAAGGTATCGTTGGCATAAAACGGTAAGACCGGTATGCTACGGCTGATGTAATACTCTAACACGGGTGGCGGGTTCAGAACGTTTATGTCGTTGTTGGACCCGACTGAGCCGAAGAAGGCTAACCAAATCCAGAGGTTGTGTGAACAAATGGCTTGAAGACTAACCGTTGGCACTCCATGGTCACCACGAGTGTATTGACCTCGCCATGCGGTTGGACAGTTGGCCCACTCCCAGTGCATGCAATCTATACTCCCGATCATACCTGGAAAAGAATGTTTGTTTTCGTGTACATCATATATGCGAGTCAGGTCGTTTGAAGTAGGAATCCTCAGATAACGACGAGAGTATAATTGTATTATCCATATACAAATAAATTATTAAACAATATTTATATTAAAAACAATAGTTAATACAAACAATTTAAATATTACCGATGCAAAAATTCTCCAACGCATTTCTCGTTGTTTTCTCAGCCATCTTTAAATACTCGTCATTGATATCGGTCGTGTTGCCGTATGCGAGGATGCGTATAGCCGAAGTACATTTTTGGATGGCAGAGAATCCTAAATATCCTCTTGCATCGGGTTTCTGTTGAAAATACTCATACTCCCGCTCCATATCTCCAACGATGCGCAAAAATAAATGCTTGGACATCCGAAAACGACGTCGAAACATAGCGTCGTTAAATGTAGGTGTGTCGTCGAAGTAGTCATTCATCAAACGAGCGTTCGCTTGCGTACGATCCCGAAGGATATATGACCGTCTACGTGGTGCCGTAGATGGAGCAGAGCCGGACACCATGTTATTGACGACGGCCCGAACCGCGTTCGTGACCTCTAAATGCTCTTCCGCCACTTGTCGGTGAATCTGATGAATTCTTCGACTCTTGTTTATTAATTGATCCAAAATCTCGGCAGAGTTCGTGGAATCCGGGGAACTCATTGACTTTGAAGAAGTATGAAAATAATAAAAATGATTGGTATTTTTATGTTTGTGTTTGTGTATGATAAGGTGAAAATAGTTAGATAAAGTTTGATATATATATTAAGTTTTTAAATTATTATTTTTTTTATATATAGCCGTTACCCAACGGCATTATTATTATTATATTATTTTCTTTCCATCTTCGCAGGCGACAAATATATCCCGCCCCCGCCCCTTTTCGCCCAATTATCGCCCAGGGGGGGGGGGGCGGTGTTCCTCCAAAAAATCGCCCCAAAATTGCCCTTTTTCTCACCCACTACGTTTAGCCTAAGAGACTGTAACATTCAAGGCTATCAGGATCTTCCTATTCTTCTCGAAGGGTCGTGTTAGCTCCATGGTCAATCTGGGTCATTCCTATTTAGGCGCCTTTCTTTAAATTGGACCTTACAGTCTGTTTCAATGGTTTTTTAAAGTGTAAAGCCATTATCAATAAATAATTAAATAAATAATTGATAGAAGAAGTGTTAAAGAGTATTCATTAAATATCATAGAAACATCCAAATGATTTACAATGAAGTGGCAGGTAAGTAGGCAACAAGCTGCGTCGCAACCCCCTTTTGGATAGCAAACCCAATCCTACTAAAAACAAAGTTTCGATTCTTATGGGCCGGTATGTTACTATGCACAACTTTCTGAACCCTATTCAAAAGGTCCACGACATCCGGAGCTAAGAACCAAAAGTGTCAAAGGCAAAGGGGATAAACACGTATTGATTCTCCAAACAAGCTTTCTCGTGTTTAGCCACCTTGCCCGATGCCGCCTTCAATATTGTCTGGCCTGCTACAAATCTATTGTCCATAATCCCAACAAAAGTATTTGATTTAGAATATACCATCACTATCTCTCAAAATTGTTGGGAAACACTCTTTCCCGTATATGTAAGATGTCTCAACTTAGAAATGTCCAGCTAGTACAACGGTCACTTAGGTCTTAGAGCATAGAAAATCCTCTCACTTTGTCCCATTTTTTCTCGTATGTCATATTTTTCTTGATTTTTTTATTTTCCTTACACTTCTCATTTTTTTCCATTGTTCTCCATTTCTTCCTAAAAGGGTCCGCTACACACATAATTAATCTGGGAGAAAGTAGGGAGTAATCACCGGATACCGAAAAAAATCATCCGCGAGAAACTGAAGGGATGGTGTTCACCATCCCCTTTTCCCCGCATGCTCTTATCGAAAAACTGGTTGGTTCAATCGGGGCTAGTCCAACCCATGTAAGCAGAACCGGCAAAAGGTCTGTTTCTAGATCCATCCGGTTTTAGGAGATCATTTATTTTAAGCAATAAGTTATTTATATTATTAAATTTTGATTTTGGGTAATTTTGAAAATTGAAAATAAATAAATCCTGATTTAGACGTAATGTGTATATTGATTGTTGAACTAATATCATAGATACAAATAATGTATCCGACACATTTTCTATGAAATAGCAGTAACACTGATTTGATAATATAATAACGATTATAATAAACATAATGATTGTAAATTATGTATTTAGTCTTTTACGTGTCTAACCAACAAATAATATAAATATAAATAATGGAAAAATTCCTAAAATAGCCCATTTATAGTTAGTGTTTCCATGTTTATCATCCATAATTAAAGTTTCCAATTTTAGCCCTTTGCTATCTCGTCGCCAACGACATGATAGCGAAAACCGACGATGCGTTAGCGAAACAAATAGAATAACGACACGTGTCCAACGACTCACATGTGTTATTGTTATCTCGTCGCCGCGATGTGTTCTTGTTAACGAAGTCAACGACTCACATC
This sequence comes from Bidens hawaiensis, assembly GCF_021521415.1. NCBI lineage: Eukaryota > Viridiplantae > Streptophyta > Magnoliopsida > Asterales > Asteraceae > Bidens > Bidens hawaiensis. The sequence continues at coordinate 1,140,417 of NW_027491459.1, read as the reverse complement.
GCCGGCGACTTGTTAGGTATAACATAGGGTTGACGACGCGTTATGTTACTAACGTAGGGTAGCAGCGATATGTTATCACTAACGTAGGGTCCCGGCGTCATGTTATATAACCTAACATGTCGTTTCAGCATATTGTTTCCCCAGACCCGTTTAGAATTGAAACTCCCGCCTAACCTTTCAACTGCCACCAGCCCATATTACCTTTATCCCCTGGTAACACCTACGTCTGCCACTATCTCCTTTCTACCCAACAAAGGTCCTGGCTACAATGGATTTGAATCACGATATGGATCTCCATGAGAAACATGATACCATAATACAAATTGTCCAATTCGATTGTGAAGTTTATTTGAAGTATTTGAGTTAATTTTATCGAGTATTTGTAGTTTATACTTACAGACCTTCGTAAGTATTTGAAGTTTATTTTATCGAGTTAATTTTTTGTTCACCAATGTCTGTTTAATTTGTTAATTATGGACAGCATATGAAGTTATGGATTTATATTATGTTACTTGAAAGTTCACCACAATCGAATTGGACAATCTTGTCCACTGAGAGCATTCACATCTCATCCTCTAAATTTATGTGAGGAGAGTATGTAAATTATAGGGTGAGGTTTTGAGTGGTTGTGAATGTAAATTATAGGGTGAAGAGAAAAATGTAGTGATTTTTTGTAAATTTGGGGAAACATTTGGGGAACATTGTTTGCCCCTATTTATTTTTTAATATTTGTTGGATTGGTTGTGAGTAGAGGAGAGAAAAACTGTAATGATAAAGGTATAAAAAATATTATTTAATTGAACAGGAGAGAGAAATGTAATGTTTTTTAGTGTAATTATAGAGATAATGATGGGGAATGGGATGAGAATGCTCTGAGTGGTTATCGCTGTTGAAAGAGAAAAAAGGAGATTGTGGCAGACGTAGGTGTTACTAGGGGATAAAGGTAATATGAGCTGGTGGAAATTGAAAGGTTAGGCAGGAGTTTCAATTCTAAACGGGTCTGGGAAACAATATGCTGAAACGACATGTTAGGTTATATAACATGCCGCCGGGACCCTGCGTTAGTGATCACGTATCGCTGCTACCCTACGTTAGTAACATAACGCGTCGTCAACCCTATGTTATACCTAACAAGTCGCCGGCGATGTGAGTCGTTGACTTCGATAACAAGAACACATCGCGGCGACGACATAACAATAACACATGTGAGTCGTTGGACACGTGCCGTTATTCTATTTGTTTCGCTAACGCATCATCGGTTTTCGCTATCATGTCGTCAGCGACGAGATAACAAAGGGCTAAAATTGGAAACTTGAATTACGAAGGATAAACATGGAAACACTAACTATAAATGGGCTATTTTTGAAATTTTCCCATAAATAAACGCTTAGTGTTAAAGGTATTTAAATTAGTATTACAAATAAAACTAGAAAAAAAAGGGTGAAATAATGTATCCGACACATTTTCCATGAAATAACACTAATACTTAGATAATATAAAATAATAACTAAAAGAAACATAATTATTGTAGAGTCTGTATTTAGTCTATTCTATGTTTAGTACTAAAAAATTATATAGAATTATATATACAAACAAATGCTCAGGTTTAATTGTAGTCTCACCTGACCGAACGTCTAAAAAAATAGAAGCTAGAGTCTGAGTCATCTAAGACGAAGGAAGCGTTAAAGGCTCAAACATTTACTTTAATCCTAGACGTTTCTGGTTCACATTTTGACACTTCAGAGAAAACATCTTCTTTTTAGATGTTTCCTTTAGAAGATGTATCTGTAGACGCTCTTTTTCAAAAGTGGCACGCATCATGAAATAAATGGTCCATTGATGAGTCTGAAAAATGCCACATCACAAACTAAGTGGACCATTAATGAGTCTGAAAAGTGTCACATATCACAAACTAAGTGGTCCACTGATAAGTCTGACTGTTAGATAAAGCATCTAAAGTACAGCGCCTCACCCATGTGTCTGTCTTATTCATAGTTCCTCAATTTTCATGAAATGTCTCAAGTTACACTTCCTATGTTTATTTTGGTAATTAGTTGTGAGAACTTAGATTATTTGGATGATTTTCCCCTAAAAGAAATTAACTATGCATAGGAAAATTATATCACCCTCAGAATTTAAATTACAAATGAACAAAATTTTGGTATATCCAATACTTAACACCATCATTCATTCTTGGAAGGACCGACGCAATTATCTCTGGCCCAGAAGTCTGATTTGATTTTTGATTTGGGACATTTTAACCACTCTTGCTTTTAGATTTTTACATGTGTGTCGGTCTACATTACTTTGTACAACACCTTATATATTATAATTATAACTAGGAAAATTGGATTTAAATAATCCCACCTTTAATGGGTTGGCCAATAATAATCCCACCTCCGGTATTTCTCGCTGGCAGTCCCACCTTTTCAATGTTTTTTGTTTTATAAACCAACGTTAAAAAAACTTAACGGGGTTAAGTTTTTGCTGATGTGGCTGGTGAGTTGACAGTGTCATAATCCTATATGGTTTTTCCCTTTTAATCCTAAAATGCAATTACTATATTAATCCTACAAAAACGGGTTGCAGGGGATTCGAACCTGCGCCTCCAGCCCCGCAGTCAACACCCACATGCATAAGCCAACTGATCTAAGTGATCCTTTGATAAAAATCCAGAAACAGAACCTATATAACCAGACATTCGCAACCCATGGAGTATTATGAACCCTAGATCATCAATCGGCCAGGTCGTTATTTGATTGGCCGATTGAAATTAGGGCTATTAAAGAGTGAATGACGACGAACACAAAGGTATAATTAGTTACCAATAAAGATGATTGGAAGAGGGTTAATTTGATCCCAGCGGTGACGGCGAAAGGGGCTCAAGAACACGCTTCAAAACATCAATGATAATATAATTCATTATAGGGTAACTGTAGGCGATGTATGTGAGGTTATTTCTGAAAGTTTAATTGAATTATTATGAACAATATAAAGTATATTGATTAACAGGTTACGTCGGTTCATTCAAACGAGTAATACGAATCAATAATTGATCTCATTCCATGTTTATGGTGTCGGTGGGCTCGTTATGGTATGCATAAGGATATGCAAGATTCAATTTCTAAGTTTATGACGAGAATTATAGTGCAAGCTAGTGATTTGGGTATCCGGGTTCGCAAATCGGGTCACGGGTTTGGGTCAGATCCAAGTTAATAAATATGGATAATAGGATTTAATATAATAAAATATAGTAATACCGGAGGTGAAATTATTATTGACCAGTACATTAAAAATATGATTATTTAAATTCAATTTTCCTTATAACTATTATATATATATCAAAAAGTAACATTTAGCTACTCTCACAGAATTAATATTCATAAAATCCTTTGTTCTCCACCACACACTTGGACGATCACTAATCACTTTTTGTTTTATAGTAGCTCAATAGCTCATCTGTCTCTCTCTGTTTGCCAACGTTCACCACCGAATGCTTCTCTCTCTGTATATCATATACCGGTCTTTCGGTGGCCGCCTTTACCATTTCCGGGTTCCATTGGGAGCCCTGGTTTGTCGGCCGGAGAATAACGTCGTCTACTGTTGTCGGCTTCCGATTTGGAGTCCCTGGCTGCGACCCGTTAGTGGTGGTTCACTGGCGCCATGGACGTGTATGTCGCTATCTTCTGGTGGCCGCCTTTACCGTTGCCGGGGTTGCCGTTTGTTGTTGCCGACTTCAAATTCATAACCCTTGGCGGCGATGGAGTTGGTTTGTGAAACGTTAGCGGGTGTTGTCTGTCGTTGTCGGGTTCCGGGTCGGAACTCTTGGTGGCGGCGGAGTAGGTGTGGTGGCTCAGTAGTGGTTGTCGTGGGTGGTGTGAACCCTAAATCACGTTGTTGTTCAACGGAGTACAAGCGGGGTGTGGCCGACTTCGTTGTATTCTATTGTTACAGAAGGCGTTTGAGCCGTTTGCTTTGTTTGACAACTCTTTTGCTTTTGAAGAAGGTGATGAAAACTTGGAATTTGAAAGTTAAATGAATACTAAAATTTGAGACAGGAGACAAAACTTCTTTTTGATCTTTGTGCAACTGACGATGATGATAAATGATGATCAACTTGCACTTAATACATAAGCTTTGCCTCTGCCAGGTTTTGATTGCGAACCTTTGGCGATGGTTGAGTCGCGGTGGCAGTTGCCTTTGATTGTATGTCGTTGCCGGGTTCCGACTTTGAACTCCTGGTGGAAGTAGAGTGATGGTGGCAATTGTGGCCTATCATGGACCAATCCACGATTGTTCGTCATTGTTTAGCCAACAACTTTACACCCGACTTTTGTCAGTTTGGTTGATGAGGACAATGATGATAATGTATCTGAGCCTGCAATTTAAAGTCGTAATTGCTGTTTTAAATATATTGTTGTGGTTGCTTGCATTTGTTTATAGAAATGAGTTACGGTTTCATTCATAAGGTTGTGATGATGGTAGTTCTAAGCGTATGATGTTGTTTAATTCCGATTTTAAACCCGATGTCTTTTCATGCGTTTGTGAATTCTGGTAATTTGGGATTTGCTTTCATTACCCATTTATTTTTCATATATTAATACAAAGAAACACTAATTGACCCCGGCAGACTACGGATAATCTGGGGGTTAAATAGATATTTATTCTTTTATGTTCTGGATTTTTTAGGGGTTGAATTATTTTGCTTTGTAAGTTATTAAAAATTCAATTTTTATTATGGACCTTAGTATATAAGTTTCCTTGGAATTTCATCTCTGATGTATTGGGATACAATGTAATTTAAGTGCTCATATTTTATGGTTTTAGCAAAAGAGTAAGACTTGCTTTCTTCCTTCATGTCATAAATAATTTGAATGCAACATAGTCACAATGTTGATACAATATGATGGATAACTAAATATTAGTTTGTAAATCGTTTTCAAATTGTAAGATAGTTGGTAGTGCCAAGTTTTGTATCTATACCCGTGTATACCAATAATGCCTGCACGCGGCAACGCGTGGATGATAAAGCTTGTTATCTTTATTTATTAACGTTACATTTTTTACAATATTTATTTTGGTGTGATTAATCTCAACAATAAGAGTGATTTGACAAGGCCGATTTGGTTGAACATTCAATAAAATATACTAGGTATGTGATTTCGTAAACGACTTTCCCGATATGGTTGGTAGCATCAATTGCACAAATCTGGAGTGGTGAAGCTGTCCCACGAGCTGACGATGTAAATATTAACGAGGTGACCATTGACGTCCATGATTAGTTGATTAGTTGTTCAGGTGGTGACATCCTATTAGACTATGATCTTTGGATTGGCAAGCATATTTTAGTGCTGTGGGATCATATAACAATATTAATGTTTAATAACAGTCACATATTTTCTACTACATCATTGAGAGAGTTTGACCCGAGTCTACACTAAATGATGTAGAATACAAATACAGATATTGTCTTGCCGATGGTATGTGTGTGTTTGTGCGTACGTGTGTGCATGCGCGTGCATATATAGATTACGTCACATTTGTGAAATTATTTACATGCCTTCAATATGAAAAACAAAAAATATCTCAAAACACGTCAAGAATCGACAAGAAAAAATACTGAAGAGCGATTTGTTGATTCAAAGTCCATAGTTCATACACTAAAAGCCTTTGTTCTAAAACCTGTTTCTCTTGACTCTTGACTATAACCCCCTAGGGACCCTAGTATTAGAGGTGCACAAATCGGGTTTTATGAAAAACCGGGTTCGGGTATGGAACCGGGTTCAGGTATGATCGGGTATTGAAAAATCGGGTATTAACAATAATCGGGTCGGGTTCGGGTTGGGTATTGGCTTGAAAAACCATACCCTGTGTACCGGGTTCGGGTAGAGTATTTAACCAGGTCTTCAATACCCGGGTATTTGAAGACCCTATTTTCGGGTATTGAAAAAAACTCGTTTTATGGGTTTTGAATACCCTATTTTCCGGGTATTAAAAAAAACTCATTTTCTACATTTTTCTTCTATTAACGGGTCTGCTTCATTTTTTTATCCTAACTCCATTTTTTGCATACAAACTTCAAAGTTCATTCAAACATACATAAACAACTAAACAATGAAACAAAAAACGTATATTTTATGTGTTTTTAGTTGTTTGTTATATCAAAAGGTGTTGCTCTAAACAAGTATTTATATCATATACGTGCTCCAAAAAAGATCCGTTGGAGAACGACTATAGATCTTTGGACAGCCACACAAAAACATGTGCACAAACACTAATATCCTAGCATGCAAAAAATCCGGTTCGGGTATGCAAAAAACCCGGGTTTCGGGTATAACTAGAACCGGGTTTCGGGTATACCTAGAACCGGGTTTCGGGTATTATCGGGTTTAAATCGGGTACGGGTTGTTCAGGTTTCAACATTGAAAGTCATACCCTATCCGTACCCTACGGGTAGGGTCGGGTTCGGGTATTAAAAACCCGGGTTTTAGAAAAACCGGTTCCGGGCTTTTTTCGGGTCCGGTTCCGGGTTCGGGTTTTTTGTGCACCTCTACCTAGTATTCTGAAAATGAACTAATTAATGGGCTGGTCACTAAGATTTGTTATGGCCCAAAGGTCCGAACAATATTATTGAAAAGACGCAGAAAAAGTCCCTCTCTTTCTTCTTGGAACCTGGTAAAAGAACTAGTTAGTCGTAAAAGGTTTTACAGGTTTCGGACGAATATGATATCGATTGGCTCATTCGAAGCTTAAACCCCGTATCCAAATTGGAACTGAGTATATGGATCAGGTTATCTACAAAAGTAACAAAACAGAACTAAAATGAAAATGATTCGAAAAATTTGTGGAAAAAAAACCCCTTAATAAATGAATAAAAAAATCTTAATTCAAAAGAAAAGAAGTAAAAAAACAATAATGTTTATCTCGTCTTTCTCGTTCAAAAAAAAAATACAACGTTGAGAAAAAAAGATCATTGTATCTTTTTGTTTATCAACGTGTTTTTTTGTTTATTTTCATCATTGATTGTGTTTTTTTCATCCATAAATTGTGTCTTTTTTATATTATTTTATATTACTCAACATTGTGTTATATTTTGTTTAAAATTGTGTTATATTTTCCGATCTATTGTGTCGTTTTTAATTTATAATTGTGTCTTTTGTTAATTTTCATCATTGTGTCTTTTTTATCGGCATTGTGTCTTTTTGTCGTTTTTTTAACGGGAATGACGGAGGAAACATTATGGTTTTTAAAAGTTTTTCGTTATTTATTTATATTTTGAGTTATGAATTATTTATTTATTTATTTATGAATTTGTTTGAAGGGTTTTTTGTGTTGCTACAAATCATTCTCACACTTCTCATTTTTATCTCCATATATATTTTAACTTTACCATGAGTATATTAATATATTTTTATAATCTTAAAAGGACACTTATGCATCTCTATAGATATGTCACCACTTTTTTAGACATCATCCACATCTATCGTTAAATATCACCAAGTATAAAAAATGTGTACATCATTAATGGTATTGGGTTCTAAGGATGCAAGATGAATATAAATTTCTAAGAAATTAAAGATTAAATGTGTGATGCAAAAAATCACACATGAAAAGATGGGTATCTCTATGCTTCGCCAATGGATACATGGTGTTTGCAAAATACTTGAAGTCGAGAATCTCTGAAAGCAAAATCTCTATCTTATACGTTTGAGGTATTGTCCGCCTACAACTAAATTTCCTTATACCCTGCTAAATACCATTGCTATTAGCGAGATTTTATTGGTATGATTGTTGTTGTTGTTGTGTGTGTGTGTGTGTATATATATATATATAACTAGTTTGATCATCCCGTGTCACGAGAGTTTATTTAAATTTTTGTTTTTAATCGTTTCGCTATTTTATGATGATTTATTTTGTATTTTAACGTAGTTTGTTTTAATATATATATATATACACACACACATTAGTTTGTTATTATATTTTTTTGCGTTTGGGTATTTTTAATTGAGATGTGTATGTTTTTTAGATTTTAACGAACAAAAATACACGAACATGAACATGTTGATTTTTTTAAATGAACAAACATGAACACAAATATTTGTCTAATGAAAAAGGGGATGTTAATGTAGTTGACGATGGCTGGTGGTATCGGAAGTTAACCGACGATGAAGATGATATACCAACAATGGAGAACATGTAAAGAAGATAAATTAAATTAGGGTTTGAGGATGAAAGTATTTATCAATAAATAAGATCTTATAACCCATTTGAGAGCTATTAGGTTTGGTAAGACCCATAACCCGTGAAAATTATTCTTTGATGATTAAGGGGTTATTTCACAAATAAATGAGATGTTATAACTCGTTTAAGGGTTATTCGGGTTTGGTGAGACCCATGACCCGCGAAAATTATTGTTTGATTAATGAAAGAGTTTCATAAATAAATGAGATGTTATAACCCATTTAAAGACTATCTGGGTTTGGTAAGACCCATACCCGCGATTTCGGGTCAAATGCATGAGAAGCCTCCATTTAGAAATCAAGCAATCTGGTGGCTCTAGAGAATTGGGGAGGGGGGGGGGACAACCTGAGGGCGACACGTAGGATTTTATGGTAGACAATTATATAGATAGTTAGATGTATATTATGTAAAGTCTTTACATAATATACATCTATCAATACTTGATAATATTTATGTGTATGTTTAATTTTTTTATTATTGTTGAGTTTTATTTTGATGAATGCAATCCTTTTAATGTGATATTTCTTGTGACCAAACTATTTGAATTGCACTTTAAATAATTATACAAGTACGACTTAAGCTCTAAGCATATAGCACATCAATCATCTTGAATAATCAATTGTACTATAGTTTTGGTAATAATTAAAATTGATGTATGATAACCGTATATCAATCACATGAAACTTGTTTCACAAATTGAATATGAGCAAGTCAGCAAACAAGATGGGAAGAAGTCCTCACAAAATAAGCAGTTTGGTGATAATATTGCATATTAGTGTAATGTTAGACCATATGATTATGAATACTAATACAAAAGCCCTATGCTTATAGTTATTTGAATTGCTTTAAGTAAAGATGCGATAAACACGTTGACTATGTTACACCCATCTTAAATATAAACCTTTCGGTTAAATAGAAAAGTTATTTGCCGAACAGGCGAACATATATACTACAAGTTAATCACATTTAACTTAGTTCTATCAGCATGATATGTTTCACACTCCTTTTTGTATAGTTGTAGCTTACATTTAAATATTCGTCATGCCTATTAATTAAATGGTTGATCCACACGTATTTTTTATATTACTTTTGTAGATGTAACTTACATGTAGTATATATATGAAAAACCAAATAAAAGAATTTTGTTAGATGGATTCTGCATATATCTCCATAAATGAAATACTATATATATATATATATATATATAGATATGTATATATAGTATACTAGTTTTTACGGGGTTGTTTAAATTTTTCGTTTCTAATATTTTCGTTTCTAATACTGCGAATGTAGTTTTATGGATTTTAGTTTAGTTATTGTAAAAAGTTAATAATTTACTTGAACTTGTTTTTATTAATTTATGTTGGGTTATATTCATTTTTTAAAGAAAAGTTGAATGAATTATCTAAATTTTTATATTTATTCATTTATGTTCATCTGTTATAATTTGGATATTATTTTGTGAAACTTTTTATTTAAGTTAAACTTAAAAGAAAAAAGAATCGTCTAACTAAATTCACATTGACAAATTAAACTAGGGTTTGATTACCGGGTTTGTTTTACATTTTACGTTTCTAATATTTATATATTTTTAGAATTTTAATTTTATTTATTGTAAGAAAAATTAATAATATACATAAGGTTTGATGATAAAAAAGTTTCACAAATTAATGAGATGTTATACCCTGTTTAAAAGTTATCTACTTATATGGGTTTGATGGGACCCATGATCCGCTTATTTTTATTTACTATAAAATTGTTTCATAATTATAAATAGTATATTTTTTTAGAAAAAAAATATGATATTAATTTTTAATATATCCCTATTTTATAGGTTTTCATATCAAATATTTGGTGATATTAAAATTTTAATATAATGAGATGTTATAACCCGTTTAACGGCTATCTGGGTTTTGTGAGACCCACACCCGTGAATTCGGGTCAAATGTACGAGAATTCACTATTTGCAAATAAAATAATCTGGTGACTTTAGAGAAAATAAAGAGCTTTCATTTATGTTTTACATTATTCGTTTTTAATATTTATATACCTTTTTGAGTTCAATTTTATTTGTTGTAATGAAATTTATAATATATCTAAAGTTTGATGATAAAAATGTTTCATAAATAACTAAGATGTTATAACCCGGTTTAAAAGTTATCTGGGTTTGGTAAGACCCAAGACCCGCTTATTTTTTTTATTATAAAATTGTTTCTTAATTATACATAATATTAAAAAAAATAGGATTTTCACATCAATAATTTGGTGAGAATAAATTTTAATTTAATGAGATGTTATAACCCATTTAAAGAATATCTGGGTTTGGTAAGACCCATACCTGTGAATTTGGGCCAAATGAATGAGAAGCCTCAATTTAAAAATCAAACAAATCTGATAACTCCAAAAAAGAGGGAGCGACCACATCGCGACACGTAGAATTTTTATGTTTTCGTTTATATATACACTAGTTTTTATCCCCCGTATTACGGGGGCTGTTTTACATTTTCGTTTTTAATATTTATATATTTTTTTGCAGTTTAATTTTATTTATTGTAAGGAAATTATAATATACTTAGAGTTTGATGATAAAAGAGTTTCACAAATTACTAAGATGTTATAACTCAGTTTAAAAGTTATCTGGATTTGGTGAGACCCAAGACCCGCTTATTTTTTAAAAATAAAATTGCTTCTTAATTATAAATAATATCTTTTAAAAAAATCATATAATAATTTTTAGTATATCCTATTATATAGGATTTTCACATCAATAATTTAGTGAGATTAATTTTTATTTTAATGAGATGTTATAACTCGTTTAAGGAATATCTGGGTTTGGTAAAACTCATACCCATGAATTCGGGTCAAATGGATGAGAAAAACCTCCATTTAAAAATCAAGCAAATCTGGTGACCCCCAAAAAAGGGAGCGACTACATCGCGTCACGTAGGATTTTTATGGTTTCTTTTATATAGATTATAGATATGCATCTTAAAATTAATAGGCATCATTCAAAAGTGGTGATGAAAAATACCCATGGTGAGGTTACATTGGTTATGTTTTCAGCCATCATTTTAGTTTCATGATAGATTATTGTTTTGCTGATTACTCAGTTCGTGCCATATAAAAAAAGCTAAAAACAAAATGAGTTCGGATCATATAAAAAATGTGACACTTTTAGTTCGGATCAAAATGGATTATAACCAAAAATGAATTTACTTTAGTTTTGAAAAGATATAAATTTTGGTTTGGTAAGAGATTAATGATTTCAAATGATCAACCCGTGTTCGGATGAGAACTGTATGTTGGAAAAAATCCTGGGTTAAGTGTATATCACCTTTACATTTTTTATGATTCAGTTTATCATTTTGATTGATTCAGTTATTAGCCTTATGAAATATGTAGGAAGTGGAGTATGACAAAAAGCTTATTATGATCCATCCAATATATTATGTTAAAGGTGAATAATGGACTTCAGCATAAGTAGCAACACGTAAAAGATGCATATCTATAATATATATATATATATACTTTTTAAATAAATCAAAATCATATATTAATTTTAATATATCCCTACTTTATAAGATTATTATATCAAATATTTAGTGAGATTCGTTTTTAATTTAATGAGATGTTATAATCCGTTTAAGAAATATATAGGTTTGATAAGACTCATACATGTGAATTCGGGTCAAATGCATGAGAAGCCTCAATTTAAAAATCAAGCAAATCTGGTGACTCCAAAAAAGAGGGGAGCGACCACATCGCGACATCTAAGATTTTTGGGTTTTCGTTTATATATATTATTATAGATTATAGATTATGGATAGGAACTTCAATTATCAGCTATCACTATTTAACATACTGAAGAGGTAGGTCCCAGCAGAGCCCAGTTGGACCCGCAAGACTCACCTTGAAGAGGGACGTCTGCGCAAGGACCAACTGGTTCCGCAGGACCCACCATGCTCAGAGAAGACCTTACGTGCAGTACGCCAGCTGTTACCGCAGGGAAAGCCTCCCAATGGTGAAGTACCCCGCCTGTCCCCACAGCTGCGGATACAAGCCATCAGGGAAGGCTACCCGCACTAATAGCAAGGCTACACGCACAAGGCACTAACTCAATAATTCAGTCACCTGAAGGAATGAGCAAGGCGGGAATACTCCCGCCCAAATGAGCCAGTCCGTATGCTTCTAGAAGATCTTTTGTACTATACCTGCCAAGGTATGGACAAAATAGACAAGATCTGACCAAAGCAGCCCATGAACCAATCATAGGGTGACAGCTCACCGACAAACAGTACGAGGAGCATGCTCTAGTACTGTTTGTCACTATTAGCCGCTGCCTACTCACCAACCCTTGTCGTGGCACGCACATAGCCTGCAGTTGGTGGAAAAGGAATAGTACACAGCCGGCCTGGTCACTATCAGCCGCTGCCTACCCACCAACCAGCATGGCACGTGCGTGGCCCGTAGTTGGTAGAACAGGAATATTATACAGCTGGCTGTACCTGCTTGGAAACCTACCTTCGGCTATAAATACTCCAACACCTTAGAACAATATCATCATCTGGTATTTTACCTTCACTAGCTATTTCTCTCAATATACACTTATATTCAGAGTAATCTAGTCTGATTCTCACGCCGGAGGGTGGTCACAAGGAGGAACCCCCCTTCTCAGTGACGAGCTCACGGTGTCTGTTTTGCAGGTCATCTGAAGAATAACCATCTTTGCCGGACCTAACCCTCGTGGGAAACATCTACCTGACCCTAAGATTATCCGTAATCTGCCGGGGTCAATTAGTGTTTCTTCACATACGTTGATAGCAAGCGTGCCTTTAATGTAGCAAGCGAGTAATTATGAAAGAGTTAAAGTGTACGCTAACTTATAATTGTACTTGTGTTTAATTATCTCTTCATTAAATATAAAACTAAATACAAAAGTAATTATTTTTATAGTGCCTATAGTGCCTAAAGCTTATAAATTTTATATATTTGTAAGGAACTAAGGAAGTCACTTTCGTGGAGTGGCTAGGAGGTTTCCGTTAAGATTTTCTTACCGGAGGTCTCGTATCGAATTCAGGCTCACGTGCACGCTTTGAGATATAGGCAGCGACACTGTAAAAGAGATTTGAACTTGGGTAATAGGGTATAACAAGTGTTATGACCATTTGAAAGAGATATTATGCCACTTTCTCCTTCCATGGATGTCTTTCAATATATATATGTTTATATATATATATATTTGTATGGATTAAATATATTTGAGATATTATAAACACGGTAGCAAGAAAAGTTAACCATAGGAAGTTCTCATATTTAAACTTGATGAAGAGCAAAAATGATGCGAGAACAACGCACGTTCGATGCACATACAACCTATAGAACAACCGACATGAATAAAACCAAGCAAGCGTCAAGTACAAGTTCCATGTATAATGAAAAATGTTTACGTTAAGGAAAAGTTTGCAAATATGTTGAACATGGTACTGGCGGAAAAAAATGAGCTCATTAATAGAATCATATGTAGTCATATACTAAGTAGATGATTTGTCTAATGACCAAGTATAAGCTTAAATGGGTTATCCAACAAAATGTCTTAAAGCCATTTTTTCTAAGTGAGCATAACAAACTACTAACGTATTTGTTCTACTAAACTTAGTATATTGTATATGAAAATAAACATGGTGATTTGTAGGATTGTAAAGTCTTGATCAATTCAAGGACCAACAAATAGTTGATGAAATGAAGTAAGAGAAAACACTCATTAGTCATCATTAATCTTCTAAGCACGTCTTTTATAAACTAAACAAAGTTATATAAGATAGTTTAAGGTTAATGAGAAAAAAATACCTCAAGAAGTAGCTTATGTTAGTATGTTTATATCGAAAGTACCTTTGCGTGTAGGTTTAAACAAAAAAACATCATATCTAATTTTCCGATGTTTGAAAGTAGAATAGATGATCGACGATTGAACTCTATACATAAACCATCCCACACCCTCACTTTTCCCCAAAGTTAATTCATGTATCTATTTAGAAAACCATTCGATCTACACTTAAGCCATCATCTTAGGTACAAAACTGATTCTTAATCATTATTAAGTGATCTAAAAACCCTTCTAACATTTTATAAGACGTCATAAAAGCAAAGCGTTCAAATTGTGATATATTTGAGACTACTATGTATTTACGAGTGGTGATCACACCAAAATTAGTAAAATTTATAACGACATCTACCTTATAGAGAAAACTAACATGCCACTATTGATGTAAAGAGAAGTTTGTAAACATGGTTTCTCTCCATTTAATAAAGAAATACCCAATCTTAATTGGAATACTGGATTTCAATAATCCTTATTAAATGGTATTGGCCGATAATAATCCATATTCGTTTTATCGCCGCCACTGGCGGTTCCAAATTCAAAAAAGTTGGCCCCCAATGGTCCCTGTTAAATTTGACTTAACGGTGTTATAGTTTTTTCTGGATTTCAAACCAATTTTTAGGGCTTTTGATCGTTAGGAGGATACGAGTCGATTGGTGTAAAATTTAGTTTGAAATAGTGCTTCAAAATGACGAAACAATGTTTCAATTCGGGTGTTTAAGCTTACAATTAACTAAAATCAAGTCGTTTGGATAATTGTTTCGGGCTAAGTTTTACATCAATCGACTCGTGTCCTCCTAACGATCAAATGCCCTAAAACATTGGTTCGAAATTCTGAAAAAACTATAATGCCGATAAGTCATTTTTAGCGGGAGACCATTAGGGGCCAACTTTCTTGAATTTGGGACCGTCAGCAGTGATAAAATGAATATGGATTATTATCGGCCAATACCATTTAATAGAGATTATTAAAATCCAATATTTCATCTTAAATATATATAAACAAAATCTTTAAATCACCAAGAAACCAAAACCAAAACCAAAAAAAACATATAATAATAAATAAATAAATAAACAAGACAAAATTATAAATTTTGTCCTTTAAACAAAGCCAATTTACGGTTCATGTCCTTTTTTAGTTTCCTTGCAGGCGGTGTCCTTTAAACATTTTTTTCCTACACGTTACGTCCTTTACGCTAACTGGGTTAGAAAAACTCAGTTAAGTATGTCATGTGCCAGACATGTGATGGGCATAATTGTAATTTTAATGTATCGTTAAATTTAAAAAAAGAAAAAATATATATATAATACATTCCCCTCATTTCTCTCTTCTTTCTCTCTAAGCCACCATCATCACCATAAATTCCGGCCACCTCGTTGCAGATCGGAGGAACCAACTCCGTATCATTTATGTCTTCCGCAGGCGGATGTTTGGTTCGAACCGGAGAAGGCGAGGGAGACGACACCGGAGGCTGTTTCCGTCACGAGGGTTAACGGTGACTCTCCACCAGATCTGGGTTAAAGCGAAGGTCTGAGCTGAGAAGGAGTCGGTGGCGGAGGTTTCTGGTAGTGGAATGTTAAGAGTTACGGTTGGTTTCCGGTGACTCTCCACCAGATCTGGTGGATGGTGGTGTTTCCGGCGACGGTTGCAGGCGAGGCGGTGGCGTTGGAGTGGTGGCGGTGGCTTCAGACCGACGATTAACGGGGGGTGGTGGTTGTTACCAGATTTCGAACCACATTGATATCGAACCACCATTGATTTTCCGGCGAGCTCTTGGCAGACGAGCGAACATGGTGGTAAAATACCAAATCCATCTCCTAGCCATCAGATATGGTTGTGGTTCCGGCTAGATAACGACATGAAAGGGGGTTGGTATGGTTGTGGTCACGGCTGAGAGAGAGAAAGGGGGTTGGTAGTGGTGGTGGTGGTGGTGTAGAGAGAAGAAGAAGACGAAGAGAGAGAGAGAGAGAGAGAGAGTATGTATTTAATATTTATTATTTATTTTTACAATAATATATATGAACCACTATGTTAAAAAGACCAAAAAGCCCTCACATGCAACTCACGTGACGATATTTAACTGAGTTTTTCTAACCCAGTTAGCGTAAAGGACGTAACGTGTAAGAAAAAAAATGTTTAAAGGACACCGCCTGCAAGAAAACTAGAAAAAAGACACGAACCATAAATTGACTTTGTTTAAAGAAAAAAATTGGTAATTTTGTCAAATAATCACAATTTACAACAGTGAAACTAGCAAATAAATAAATAAAATGAAATATATATATATATACACAACATGTATCTATCTGCATGTACATCTGTTTCTCTCTCATCTGTTGAGAGTTTGACAGACAGACACACAATGAAGCCTCTCTTCTCTTCTAATCTAATCTAATCTAATCTAATCTAATCTAATCTCACTTCCACCAAACTCCCCCTGTATCCACCTCCAATTTACACTTTTGCCATTCATCCTCTCAATAAATACACACATATGGCGATTTGATCATATATATATAATACATATTCAACCTAGGGTTTCAAATCCAATCAATCAACACAATGCGAGTTAAGGAGATGCACCCACTCTGTTGCATCTCACTCGAGAGTCCGGCGATCGGCGACACCTCGCCTTCGCCGGAGCCCACGACGGCGTTGTCGCGGTCGTGTTCCGTCGTCGATTTGCCGTCTGATTCCCGCTCCGGCGGAAATGGGTTCGCCGGAGTTTTACACAAATGGACTAATTACGGTAAAGGGTGGAGACCCAGATGGTTCTTTTTACAAAACGGTATTCTTTCGTATTCCAAGATCCACCGGCCGGAAAATATCGCCGCCGGTGATGACGTCAGGCTCATCGGAGATGTGTCTTCCGGT
Source organism: Bidens hawaiensis (assembly GCF_021521415.1). NCBI lineage: Eukaryota > Viridiplantae > Streptophyta > Magnoliopsida > Asterales > Asteraceae > Bidens > Bidens hawaiensis. The sequence continues at coordinate 1,123,423 of NW_027491459.1, read as the reverse complement.
AGTGGACTCAAACGACGTCGTAATAAGCATCAGAAAACAGTTGGAACCGTTCATCTTAAGGTGGGTAGTTAATCAATCAGATCATATGATTTGGTCAAACCTTTGGTCAACGGAGATATTGAGGTTTAGATTTATGAATGTGAAGCAAAATGAAATGAGAATGTTATTATTATTATTATTATTATTGTTATCATTAGTGGATGGATCTTGTAAAGGTCACATCAAGAGGGCCGCAATACAAAATGGCTAACCAATACAATGAGTTTACTTTACTTTTTTCTTGCCCTCTGTATGTATGTATATGGGATTGATATATAAGTATATAACCAACCCTACACCACCCCTTTATTATTATTATTATTATGTAATAATAGTGTGACACTAGCACAACATTTTGTGCTTATTTGATCATAATCTCAACGGGTTTTTGCTTTGTCCTTGTATTTCATACCCTCTTTTCATTTGGATCTTGTCTTTTGGTTGCATGTCTCTTTCATTTGACCCACTTTATAGTTTATATAAAGTCATCTAAATGTAAGTCTTAACATGGTTATTATGCATTATTATTTATTTATTTCATTTTCTTTTGACCATTTAATCTTGAACTTATTCAAAGATCATAACTTTTCATCTTGAAAACAAGGTTAAGTTGACCACTATTGGTTAACCTATGTTATGCATAGTTTTCTTCACCTATTTGTTCATCATTTTGTCTCATTATGTTTTAAGGTTTTGTATTGTATGCAATTGATAAGAAGTGCACATCAATGGGCTAGAATTAACTATTTTAGGAATAATAAACAAACTGAGTACAAGTTTGTTGTTGTTGCAGATTTCGTCTTTTCGAGAAAGCAGATCGGATAGTAGACGGTTTTATATATTTACTGCTACAAAGACGCTTCATTTAAGGTGTAGTTTGAAGGAAGAAAGAGTTGCTTGGATAGAAGCTTTGGCTTCTGCAAGAAACCTGTTTCCTTTAAGAAGATTGAATGATAAAATTCCAGTTATACCCTCTGATATATCACTCTCAACCGAAAGATTAAAGCAGCGTTTACTCGAAGAAGGCGTTAATGAGGTGCTAATCAAGGATTGTGAGCAGATTATGCTCTCTGAGTTTTCGGAAATTCAAGGGCAACTTTGTCTTCTTTGTGAAGAACGTTCGAATTTACTCGACACCTTAAGGCAGCTTGAGGTAAATCTGTTCTAGTTTCAGGGTTAAAAGTTGTAATTTGATTTGTGTTAAACAGGTGTTATGTGTTTGTCAGGCTGCTAATATTGAAACCGAAGCCTGTGGAGCACCAGAAAACGAGTATCAATTGACACAACACGGGTTTTCAGATAGTCAACGTGCAAAATATAGTGGTAACTTGTAATTCTTTCTTTAGGCCTGTAAACGAACTAGACGCTCATACAGTTCAGCGGGGAGTTCGTTTTTTTATATTCGTTTTTTAATAGATGAACGAACACGAACAACATTTTTTGTTCATTTTGTTTTACAAACGAACATGAACAAATTTCTCGTTCGTTCATTTATGTTTGTGAATGGTTGCTTATGTTTGCTTGTTTATGTTCATTTTGTTTGTTTGAGTTCGTCCGTTTATAATTAATTATATATATTCATTTGAATCTTTTAGGTGCATTACTATTTGTCTAAGTTTATGAAAAATATAAATTTACCGATTACAAGTTTGTCCAGTTTTATAAATTTTTTAAGTTTACTTTTAATTAGTATTTTCTCAATTATGTTTGCTTATCTATGTTCAGTTATCTTTGTTTCTTACATTCATGAACCTTTCGCTTATTGCTGTTAGTGAACGTACGTAAGCGAACACGAATAGAAAACTCTAATCGTTTGTTCGGTTAAAGTTAAACGAACGAACATGAAAATTGGCTGCTTGTGTTCGCTCGGATCGTTTACTGGCCTATAGTCATTCTTTAACTATGTTGCTCAGTTAATGATTTATAACCATAAGTTGACTACTGATTAATATTCAGAATGGAGTACAACTGAATCATCTGATGATGTGGAGAAACAAGATCTCGAAGAACCTTCAGAAGATGAAGAAACGTTCTTTTTTGACACGAACGATCATTTTCCAGGTGTAATGAACCAATCTGATATTATGGATGAAATAAATACGAAAAATTTGCAATTTGAAAGAAGAAAGAAGCTTCCTGATCCTGTTGAAAAGGAAAAAGGGGTCAGTCTGTGGTCAATGATTAAAGATAATGTTGGCAAGGATCTCACACGCGTATGTTTACCCGTTTATTTTAACGAACCCATCTCGTCTCTCCAAAAATGTTTTGAAGATCTTGAGTACTCTTATCTTCTTGATCGTGCGTATCAGCATGGAAAAGAGGTATAACTTGTTATTTATTGGATATTATTGCATGCTTATATTGACGAACTTAAACATAATGTAAAGTAACAAACACAAATGAATGATAACGAACGTACATAAATGAAAGCAAACAAACATAATAGAAGATACGAGAAATGTGTTCACGTTCGTTTATTTAACTAAACGAACAAAAACTTTGTTCATGTTCGTTTGCTTATCAAATAAACGAACTTACTACCGAATGGTTCATGAACGAGTCACTGAATGTTCAGTTTGTTTACAGGGTAACAGTCTACAAAGACTCTTGAATGTTGCAGCGTTTGCGGTTTCTGGATATGCTTCATCTGAAGGAAGACACTGTAAACCGTTCAATCCTTTATTAGGGGAAACTTATGAAGCTGATTATCCTGAGAAAGGAGTTAGATTCTTTTCAGAGAAGGTTTGTTTTCCTTGATGAATCTTGTTTATATTAACGTTAAACGGGTGTTTGGATGTTTGGTTTTAATGTGATTAGTTATGCCGTATCCAATAATCAGAATCAATTAACACAAGCTGAGCATGGTTGTGTCTGTTTGTTTAACTTTAGCCGAATGATCAAGCCGAACCCGAACAGTTCGTGTTTGTTCATTAAGAAAGTGAACATGTCCTTGTTTATTTATGTTCAGTCGTTTATACTACATAACTTAACTTATATGAACGATGATCATTAATCAATTAAAAGTAATGTAAAGAACAATGTGTTGGTCCCAAAAAGTTATTAAAACTAGACTAAGTTGTAATGGGACCAACACTTTTAAACAAACGTAATCTAACTAACATAAACGAACGTTCACGAACATAAATGTATGAACGAGACATCTGTTCAAGTTCGTTCGTATGTTAAATACGAACAGAAAATCCTAGTAATCAGATAATCAGTTTCAAACCACAAATTCAAAGTTTCAAACACCCTTTAATCATAATCAGCTTCTTGCAAAGAATCTTTGTAGTATAAACTATAAAACATGAACATGACTCATATTAATGATCATGGCAGGTGAGTCACCACCCGACCCTGATAGCTTGTCATTGTGAAGGTAAAGGATGGAAATTTTGGGGAGATAGCAACATAAGAACCAAGTTTTGGGGGCGATCGATTCAGCTTGACCCGGTTGGACTTTTGACACTCGAGTTTGATGATGGCGAGGTTTTCCAATGGAGTAAGGTACAAAAACACTTAAAACGCTTTCTTGGCTTCATCATACTTGCTTGATAATTATATCTGTTGTTGCCAGGTCACCACCAGCATTTATAACCTTATTTTGGGGAAAGTATATTGTGATCATCATGGACTCATGCATATTCGTGGTAATTGCGAGTTATCTTGCAAACTCAGGTTTAAAGAGCAGTCTATTCTTGAAAGAAATCCTCGGCAGGTAATTTAATGTGATGTTCATGATTTTGTGGTGTTCACATAAAAAGTCGGGCTGTTCAACGGGTCGTGTTTTCGTGTTCAACCAGATATGAACCTGATCACGACACGAACCCAAAGTCTTGTCATACATTTGAACCTGAACACGACAGAACAGAATCTGTTTAAGCTGAATAATCTTATTTTTTTCGCCTATTGAGGGGGTGTTTGGCCTAGTTTTTTTATTTTGGCTTATGCTTATATTTTAAAGTAGCTTATAGCTTATTTTCTATTATTTGATAAGCTATTTTTAAGTGTTTGGATTAGCTTATATTCTACAAGTTAATTATGTGTCTTAATAAGTTGTTAAATCCGCCATTCTTTAATTTGTTAAAGTAATAAGTTGCTTCAACAATTAATAATCCATCATCATTTGAGGGAAAATGAGTAACATACAACCTTAAACAAATAAGGGGGTCCGAAAAACGTATAATGTTTATAACTTTTATAAACAATGAAATTTTAGTTATAAAATCTTATGTCAATTTCTCTTTTAAGTTTTAAATTTTTGCATAAGATACCCAATCCAATAAGGGGGTCCGAAAAACGGAATTGTATCCATAACCGGAAAAATTGAACCAAATTGTTTATTTGGTTTTTGGTTTCACAAATCTTGTTTATTCGGATAACCAAATCGAATTCAATCGAATAAACCAAATAATAACCGGTTTAATCGGATAACTGGGCCGAATAAATCGGTTGAGTTCGGTTTGGTTAAGACACATTTCTAATTTGGTTATTGGTTCCGCCAATCATGCTTATTCGAACAGAATTCAATTGAATAAACCGAATAATAACCAGTTTAATTGATAACCTGCTAACCAAGCCAAATAAATTGGTTTAATAGGTTGAAATCGGTTTGGTTATGACACATGTTAATTCGGTTTTCGGTTCGGTTATTGGATTCTCAAATCTTGCTTATTCGTATCACCCGACCAAATTCAATCGAATAAACTGAATAATAGCGATTGGATAATCGAATTGAATAAATTGGTCTAATCGCTTGAATTCGGTTCGGTTAGATTCATATCTGATTCGAATTGGTTTAGTTTTCGGTTAAGGCCAGACAATATTCCAAACTGAACAAATATCCAAACCAATGAACACTCCTACACAATTAATATAAGTTATGACATAAAAAACATTTTAAAATAAACAAAACGATAAATGGGTTAAACAGGTAACTCCAAACGTGTCGGGTTGACACGAATACAACCCGTTTAGCTAAACGGTTTGGCTCAAAACCGTCTCAAACCCGTTTATACTATAGACCCGCGAATTTTGTGCTAGGTTCATATCGTGTTAGAAACTGACACCCCTAATAAAAAGATTAGGTCATTAAGTAATATTTGGATGGTTAATATGAACAGGTACATGGGTTCATTGAAGATACAAATGGTAAAAAACACGCCACAATATTCGGTAAATGGGATGGCAGCATGTATTATATAAACGGGGAGGGAACTAGCAAGACAAAGGATATGGTCGATGAAAACTTATTTTGGAAAAGGACTTTGCCTCCCGCTAATCTCACCCGTTACAATTTAACTTCGTTTGCTATCACTTTAAACGAGCTAACACCCGGCCTGAAGGTAGACACAACACATTTTTTGTTTTTTTTTAATATTATTTAGTGTGAGCGCGTGTTTGAGCGTGGGTGTTTGGTTATAAATGAAGGAGAAACTTCCGCCCACGGATTCAAGACTTAGACCGGACCAAAGGCATTTGGAGAATGGCGAGTATGACATGGCAAATGCTGAGAAGCTACGACTTGAAACAAGACAGAGAATGGTACGTGTCTCATGTTTTGACAATTTTTATACATTTTGGTATTTTTATTTATGAAGATGGGAGTTTCACTGGGAGCTAGGGGTGTGCATGGCTCGGTTTTGGGCTCAAACAGAACCAAAAACTGAAAAATTGGTTTTTGAGTGTTTGAAAACCGTTTGGTTTTAGCTTTTTCAGTTTTACCATTTGAAGTTGAAATTTTGGGCCAAAAAAACCCAAAAATAATGAATTTGGGCCTAAAATTTTTTGTTGATTATTGATTGACTATTATACATTCGGGCTAAAATATTTGGGTTGCTTTGTGTATTAAATCCGTATAAATTACTTAACATTCAAAATAAAAAAAGTGAAAATCCATAAATACAGTTCGCTTTTCAGTTTTAATTACATGCAAAAACGAGGCCAAGCGGAAATTTCGGTTTTTACAAAAACATAAAACTAACCTATAAACCGTTGGTTTTTTTGGGGTTCGGTTGTTTTAAGTTACGGATTAGTTTTATCAGTTTCATGCACACCAGCTCCGCTATAAGCGGGTTTCTTCGGTACAATTGATTATTTGTTTGTTTGTTATTTTTATTAATATTCTACTACTAACCTATGCTTCACAATACTCTAAAATTCATAGTCAAGAAAATTACAAGAAAATGGATGGAAACCAAGATGGTTTGAAAAAGACTGCGAAAACGGGACTTATAAATATGTAGGCGGATATTGGGAAAAAAGGGAACAACGCGATTGGGACGATTGCCCTAATATATTTGGCGAATTTAGGGAAGATGATGTTAATAACTCCAAAGTCGGAACCTAAATCCGTTAAGGTAACATGTCTTCAAACAGCTTTATAAAAAAACATAGTACCAAATGACACCATTTTGATTATGCAGATGGACAGCTAGTGTATTAAGATTCTTATTGTGATGATATCAAGAGTTTTAAGTGTTTGGGTTTGCAAATGGAGGTGTGAGCGGCGCGAAGTGCTTGTAATTTCATATATAGTGTAGGTGACATTAGGAAATTAAATTAGATGAGTCTACTCTTGTATTGATTTTGATAATAGAAATAAATAAAAAGAAAAGATGTCTAAAATTGTTTAGATACTAGGATTCAAGAAGTTAAAGAAGAATGTATTTAGGAAAAATTATCAAAGGAAATAGTTGTATGGTTATGTTTTGTGAATGCAAGTTTGCCTATTTTTTAATAGCTGTTGCACTTTACTATGCATGCTTTATTTTGCGAGGATTTTTTTCTTTTTGGGGCTCTTTTAAGTAGTCTGCTGAATTATTATTAGGAGTCAATCGTATCAGGTTGGTGGGCTGGGCTGTTAAACTCGAGCATGATCATATTTTCTTTATGTAAAAAAATCAACTCAGATGCACTAAAATCATGTAACCTGAATATGACTTGTTTAAACCATTTATCTATACATGTCAAATAGATTGATGTGTAATAATAAAGTTGTAACTTGTAAGCATGCTATTAGGGCTGTTCATGAGCCGAGCCGAACTGAGCGAAGGCTTGCTCGTTGCTTGGCTCGTTTACAACCGAACCGAACGGTTGAAATTCGAACCGAGCGAAAACCGAAACGAGCCAAATTTGAATCGAGCATTTTTCGATCGAATATCGAGCGATTTCGAGCATTATTTATTTATTTTTCACTTAAAAATTTTCATTAAGAAACAAATTTGAAGGTTGTAAATAATATATTTTATAAATAAATTAATAGTTTTTAGACAAACTTGTAATAGATTGTAAATTTTTATTAAAAATAAGTTTGAAATGAGATATAATGATCATGTAAACAAACTTCTGATATTGTAAAAACTTGAAGCGAACAAAGAAAACTATAAAATTGACGAAATATGAAAAATTTTAAGGGTAAAAATAATTGTAAGTTTATATTTATGTATTTTGTGTATATATTTATATATTTGTTCATATATAATTATATATAAAATAAATTAAAAATATTCGAGCCGAACCGAACCGAGCAGACCTTTGCTCGTTGCTTGGCTCGTTTACAAACCGAACCGAGCAGAGCGGCTCGTTTTCAATCGAGCGAAAAAACGAGCGAGCATTTTCCGAGCAATTTCCGAGCGAGCGGCGAGCAAGTTCGAGCCACGAGCGGTTTGGACGGCCCTACATGCTATACAAGTTGGTGGGCTGCAAAAGAAAAGGTACATGCCTGTTTATTTAAGCATGTGTTAAACGTGTCAATTTGAAATTTAATTAAACATGTCAATTTGAGCATGACCTACTTATAAAACGACTTTGATATGACAACTTATAATTTAATTATTTCGTGTCGTGTTTTGGGTAATAGTTGGAATTGCCGCATCTATTTAATATTGTAATATGTTTAAAATTATAATTATCTGATCATCACATTGTTTCAATATGTCGGGTGTTAACTTAGGTCTGCTATGCTGCTTCCTAGATTAACATCACACATGAAATTTATACACCTAGCGCGTTTATGGATGTGATCATTTAAATAATAAGGTGATTTTACATTGTAAAGACCAATGTTTTCATAACCGGACCGGACATCGAACCGGACGGCCTAGTTCACCGGTCCAATAAATTTGGTCAAAAAATGATGGCTCAAGCTAAAAAATGATTTTTGTCAAAAAATAAATAAATATATTTTCTTTAGAAAACCGGTTCACCGGTTCTCTAGCAGCCGAGCAAACTATGTGAACCGGACCGGTCGGTGGACCGAATCCCGGTCGGACCGGTTTGACCGGCCGGTCCGGTCCGGTCTCAACAACATTGGTAAAGAACGTATTCATACGAGAAAAGTGCACCTACATTGTTAAACAGTTATGTTCATTACATTGTTTTACACCTACCTCTTGATGCTACAGTAACCACATTAAATGTTAAAGAGTTAAATTCTTTTTCATATGATCTGACATGACTAGGCGTACGGGACGTATTTTTCATATAAAAAGGTGCGACGGTTCAATGAAAAAGACCATGAACTAGCGTGTCGGTTTGCATAAGGGTGACAAATTCAAACGGAACGTGAGCAATCACAACCCTTCGGATTCACACGTAAATGATAAATGATGTCATGCTAGAATTGCACCATGTCAATGGGTTGTCTCATAGCCTGTAAATACAACTCCTATCACTTCATTTTTACTTAAGATTGACACACAAAAACCTTTCATAAACTCTCTTTTCAGACCATAATTGCATACAACTTGGCTGCTAATGAATCGAGGATCTTGTAAATCAAGACCCCTGTTGTACTCACTAGTTCATATCGGTTATCATTTCATTCGTGAAGGTATACTAACTAAAAGTTCTGAAAATTCTCTACCACGTACCTGACAATTTAAACAAATATAAACTCTCTGAAAATTCTTCTCTCTCAGTGAAATTTGTTGGGATTACAATTATCAATGATAATTGTTGAAATATGTGACATGGTAATGTTTTATTTGTTACATTTCAATATCCAGATTTGTTTATTTAGCTATATATAACTTGGTGGTGTGTTTTATTAGTGTGCATATTCTGCTGGATTCAACTCCAAATTTATGCATGGCCAACAAAGTCATCTTCTTCCAACTCAATACCTTCTTCAGCAAGCCTATGTTCCTTGTAGACATACCACCTAGCTCCCACAAGAAATAACCCTAAGTTCAAAACACTTAAAATTGCAAGTAACCAATAGAAGTTGTAAAGCTTCCCTTGGTTCAAGTTATCAGCTATCCAAGGCTTCTTATCTCTGGTAATCTTGTGCACTATCGTCACTAAAAGAGAGCTAAATAAGAACCCTAGCGATAATGTGCTTAAAAACAACCCGGTGCTCATTGTTTTCATCCCTTTTGGGCACTCTCTTAGAAAGAAATCAAGTTGTCCCATGTAAGTAAACGCTTCACCGGACCCTACTAATAAAAACTGCGGTACCAACCAAAAGACCGTAAGTGGGACCACCTTAGATGGATCATCTACTAGACCATGTGACCGAGCCACATTTAGTCTCTTGATTTCGGTTTGGGCGGCTGCAACCATGGCCAGTATGGATAGGGTTAGCCCTACTCCTACGCGTTGGAGAGGGCTTAACCCGTGTGGGTGTTTGAGGAACCGTTTGGCGATTGGGGCAATGATTCGGTCGTAGATTGGAACAGTCAAGAGAATGCTCCCAACAAAGAAAACAGTGAGGGAAGCTGCTGGGATTTGGAAAGATTTTCCAATGTGTCTATTCATTGTAGTAGCTTGTGACACCGAGAATGTGGTCATTTGGGCATATAAAGTCCAGAACAATATTGTGGTAGCCCAAATTGGTAGCATTCTGATCACCAATTTCACTTCCTCAACATCGGTTAACGTTGCAAGATGCCATTTGTCTACCACGATCATTGATTCATATGATCTTTCGGTGTCTTTTATTGCTGCCTTGTCAAGGAACCTGCCAAAAAATAGAAAAAACAATCAGTAATCATAATAATATGTTTTAAGTTAAGGCTAGCCACAATTATCTCCAAAATTATAATTCTTGTATGCTCCATATGGATCACACTTCACACCCATGTCTAAATCTCTGGAACATGAAAAAACTAACATACTCAAATTATTTTTCTTTGAATTTTATGCTAAACAATACGCATAGTAGAGATGGAAATTTGCCCAAAGGTTTATTGGTATTCTAAGTCTCATATGTGATTGTATATATCGTATACATAGTGTCATGATACTCAGATACATCACACATAGGGTTAGGTGTGACCTCCAACTTAACAAGTTAACTCAAACACGACTTAAAATATTAAACACTCTTAAGATAATTCTAAGAATTTCAATCAAGTTTAGCATCGATAATTTCGAAAGTTTGTTTATTAGATAAAATTGTATTTTATAAATAACATACGTACTGATGCTGATAGCTGACTTCATATTAGGTCCCATATCCGTATACTTGTCTGCTTATAGTCACGCCTATGTTTTGAGTTTTGTGTTTCATATTTATATAAGTATAGTTGATCCATATTATCTTCTTTCTTTTGTTTGTTTTAAGTATCAAACACACCAATTCAAGTTAATTATTTGAAGGGCATATTTTTAATCCAATCATTCAAAAGTGATGATAGATACACTTCATACATACGCCCGCCCCACCAGGGATGACTTATAATAAGTTAAAAGAAAGTTTTTCTTGGAAAAAAACTTAATATTTGTATGTTTTCGAAGATGGTGCATGAATGGAATAATTTCATATCTTTGTATTTCGTTTTCAGAGTCTCAAAAGTTATCCTTTTGTTTCACTAATAGGAGACAAAAAGGGCGTAATTATCTACAAATCTTTGGAGTTGAGGGTTAGGGTTACAAGATAGAAAATTTGGTTTTCACACACGTTATAGCATCGATCAAGATTGATTTATGACAGACTGTTAGGACTTCATGATCTTTATGTATATTTGTCTTCTAGCACAACCAAGACACATGCACACACACTTTGTTTTATTTATGTGCATGTGTATGTGTTTTTTCCAAATTACGTTTAGTTAATTAACCTAATTATGTTACACTCCATAAATATCTATATATATAATAGCACAAGGAACAAGAACATATTGTACTCTTGAACTTTATAAAATGTGATATTAGGTACTTCTTGCAGAGATTCCTAGATATATGCTAATATAATGTTCAAACAGATCTTAGTATATAAAGTGATTTCCAGTCTTTCTAGGCAAATAACTATAATAATATTTTCTATGATCAAGACATGATCTTGACAGTATTGAAAAATCAAGACCCATGTTATCAAAACCGATATAAAATGGTAATATATATGTAGTTTTTAACCGGTAAGATACCAATAATCTTGATAATATCTAAGAATTAGATTTATGCATATTTCGGTTTCTGTTCATCTCTGTATTAACGTGGAATTGCTTTTGGGCATATAAGCATATCCACCGACTACAATTATATGTATGCATATGAAGTTATTCGGTTGGTGAGCGTCAGTGAGAGACAAATTCAAATGGTTAAAAAATTTCTCAAAAAGCTAAAAATATTGGTAATCTTGTGTCATTGGATAAATTGTATTTGTCTGTATGAGTTTAATTATATATAGTATTGTATTATTTTTCATAACTCTAATAAATAAACGACTTTCTTATGTTTTTCTCCCAAACTACATGAAAATTCAAATGTTAATAGCCTAACAATATACTATATTAACATACAAGTAATTTCAACTTTTTTTATTAGCACTCAATAATTATTATTTTGACATGTCTATATTAAACACCCAAATATTCTGAATTTAAAAACCCGTGAGAAGTAAAATAAAATTGAATTTAAATAAAATTAACTGTACATATCCAATTATTGTTGGTAAAATGGCCGTTATGGTTCAGAAACATATATAGTGTAATTAATATCAGTGACAGATATTTCAAGCAATATAAAAATATTTACAATCTCTATGAAATAAAAATGAATGGTATTTTAGAGCATTCTTATATAATCCCTCAAATTTATGTGATGAAAGTTTGCAAGTTATAAGGTGTGGTTTTGAGTGGTTATGAGTGTAAGTTATAAGGGGTTGAGAGAGAAAATATAATGATTTTTGTAAATTTGGGAAAACAAAGTTTGCCCTTTTTTATTTTTAATATTTGCTAAATAGGTTATGAGTAGAGGAGAGAGAAATTATAATGATAAAGATATAAAAAAATATTATTTAATTGAACATGAAAAAAAAAAATATAGTGTTTTTTAGTTTAATTATAAAGATAGTAATAAGACATATGATGAAAATGCTCTAAAGTCCATTGGTGGACAAAAATACATAAATACTGTTATAAATTTATATAGTGAATAATTATTAGCGGACAATTTTAGTCGCCTTTGTTGGGGCCAAAAGATGGAACCCTCAAGTTTTGGTTGGCAAATCAAGAACACACCATCAATCATTCGTTTATCTGATTGGAAAAACATGCATGTGACTAATTAATAAACAAGATAAGTATACGTGTATATTATACAGGGATATACATAAGGTGTGTTCTATATAGAAATCATAAAACACAATTTTATATAATTCTTACTGTAGTTTATTAATCACTAGCATATATTGTAGACAGTTAATTCAGTTAAAAAGGGAAATATATAAAAGATACTAACCGAAATTGTTTGCTATGAGGCAACTTCTGCTTGTTCTTTTTGTTGTCAACTTCTATAATTTCAACATCATCCACATTGAACAACAACGAAGGATCCGATGGAAGCTCCATATGTCTCTTGGTCCATGCTGCCATGAAAACCGACGCTATTTGGGTTAACGGGCTACCCGCAAGCTTCTTGAACCGGTATCCTTTTGTGCCCGACAAGAAGACCAACCACCCGATAACAATGGCACACGCAATGATCCCATACCCCCAAGGCCTACCCAGATGGTCCTGAATATAAACCAGGATCGTAACCGCCGCAAGTGACCCGATACTTATGAAGAAAAAGAACCAATTGAAAAATGTTGCCATTTGGGTTTTTTCTTCTTTATCTGTCTCGTCAAACTGGTCTGACCCGAAACCTGAAACACTAGATTTGAGTCCACCCGTCCCGAGTGCTGTCAGGTAGAGTGCAAGATAAAGAAAGGTCACTTGTGTCATGGTGGCCTTGGCGCAGTTTTCGATGTCGGGTGTGCACTTTGGTGGTTTTAGACTTGGAATCGCAGTTGAGATGGCCAAGATCGTCACGCCCTGATAATTTTTACAAAATGATTAAAGTTTAGAACTTCTTTTTTTGGTAACCGAGAAAACTCGTTACCAAAAAAACTTATGGGACCCATCAATAACATGTTGGTCAACAGGATCAGATGAACCAGTGGAAGTAAGATTCGGACCTGAGACCTCTCACGAAATCAGATGTTTACGTTTACGACTATGTTACCCTTTAAAAATTAATTAAAGGCTTAAAGCTAAGAAAACTGTGGACCTAATTCAACCAATTAACCTTTTATATTGTTCTTTTAATTAACAAGAAACTGAGTAACTAGTTAAGAAATGATATTTTAATATTATTTTTTATATATTAGAATATCCAACAATGAACAAAATATACTACTTACTGTTGCTTGAACAGCAGCGAATAAGGCAATGGTTAGATACCTATAGACATCATAAGAAAATAATTGTATTTACAAAGAATTTAACACATAACAAAAGAATACATAAATAAATACATAAGATTAGATGATTACCGGCCAAGGAAAGTATCAGCAACAAAACCGCCAAGAAGACATAACATGAAAGAGGTACCCAAGAAATTGGTGACAGTATTCGCGGAACTAGCATTTCCAAAATGCATAGTTCCAGTTAAATACGTCACCAAATTCACAGCGATACCCAAAGTCGCTAACCTTTCACATGCTTCCACACCTAAATATATATTCACGTATACTTTGAATTAATCAGATTATCTCTAATCCTTAATTATACGAAACTATGAAAGACAAGAGCATGTGACACCGTTTAAAGTGTTTCAAATTGGTAACAACGTGTTTGTACCTTTATAATGCAAGTAATGATACATAATATGATAAAGATATAGGAAGAATGATGAACCTAAAATCATGGTGGCGCTGATCCAGCCGCCGGTGGTTGCACGGTGGGCGGGCTGGCCCTTGTAGTCCCCGGCATCAGGTATAGTTTTTTGCACTTGTAATTCAGGGAGAGCCATATATTTGTGATATATAAAATAAAAGAAGAAGCAAAGATTAGTTTATTAAGCCTTAGGATTTGTAGATTGGAGGACAGATCAAAGACTTTGGGTGGTATGGATATATGCTTAAGATTCCATGGATTTTAGACAAGGCCAAGGTGCCTTTTATAGCCGTTATTATGTGATATTGTGATTAGTTATTTCTACAATACATTATTACTATTTTTTACTATTTTATGCATAACACGTACTCTAAAGTCTTAACTTATTTTAAAAATTAAAAAAACTGCTACACGACAGGAAAATTGTATTTTGCAAGGGGAGAGTGTATGTCCATCTAAATAATCTACATCAAAGAAAGTAAGAATTAAAGAAAAACTAATCACTTTTATAATTCAATCTCAAATGCGAATACAAAAAATGAAAATGATTAGAAAGACAAAAAGAATTGATTAAATCTCTTTGTTTTAAACTAGGTTATAGAAACACGCGTATTACAAAGATTAAATATATTGTTTTTTTAATATTCATTTTAATAATAAGTCATACAATTCTTAATGATGTTTATTAAAAAGTTAAAGAATAGGACTTATGGTGTAATCATATGATTTACCAAAATAAAGGAAAAAATTGTTATTAATTAATAGGAGATATATGCGGGAAATCAAAATCTAGACTTCACCAGAAGTCGATACGCGACATCCAATATTTAATACAAAAGAAAGACGGGAATACCAAATTTTAGATGACCTATAATGCTGAAACACGTCCCTCTAATTTTTATTTATTAGATATAGAATAAGATCTCTCCCATTACACTATGTTTCCACTTATTATAAACCATAGTTCATAGAATTTTTACATGTCCTTTGTGAAGGTAGTAACCATTAGTAATTCGTCGGTTTTCATGAGGAAATTGAGAATGATTTATCAATGAATCAACATATCATATTATTGATGGGTCATCAATAAACTATTCGTCGATTGATCGCCAACAACTAACACAAGTTTGTTATTGAACAAGTCTTTCACTGAAGGATTCATCAGTCAACAACAATTTTTAATAAAAATACATTAATAAATGTTGATTTCTTAAATCTAACTAAAATGTTCTAAATATATAAAAGAAATTCGGTAAGTTAAAAATAAATAATTTCAATAATCATAATATGTAATAATATACAAAATATGTTCATAGAATAAAATCATGTCTAGCTAATTAAAGAGGGAGAACTAAGAAGGTGCTCGGTTCATGGTAGTCTTGGTGTATAAATACGTTAAATTAACTACTCATTTAGGTGGCCTCCGGTGGCTTTTTTTTGGAAATGATTCGACTTAGCTTCTAGCTTGCGTTCGTGTGCCTACTGATCTCTGTGTATCACCATAGTTTTCTCTATAAAAGCATTATTCTTCAAACAACAAACATTTTGCAAATAATTAGTAACATTTTTATTTCAAGATAATTCCACTTAGCTTCTAGCTTGCGTTCATGTGCATGTTGATCCATGCGCATCCACCATATTTATCCATAGAGGCATTAAACCTCAAACAACAAACATTGTGCAAATAGTTAGTAGTTGTTGGAGACAAACGACAATACTTACCTTTTATAAAATTTATAAAATATACCTCGATCCTCATGAGTGCAAATAGGTTTCTACCGGCTTCCCTCCCACAACGGTGGATCGTTGCATGTGCATGTTCCGTTCGATAGCAGCATAGGTTTCCTCAATTAGTTGCACATAGAAACTACTGAGTCTGAGACAAGGTAAGCTTGTGTGTTAGCTGGCTCGTTGGCTCAATTAACGCCTAAATTTTAATATATTTATAATATATTAATTATAGTTTTGTAGTTAATAAGTCTTTAAAATAAATGATTCGACTCAACCATATTAGCTCGTTAAGATAAATGAGTAGAGCCAAGTTGGCTTGTTTAAATTCGAGCATGATCTTGAGCTCAACCTAGCTCATCCCGACTTTTTTACATCCCTATCACGTACTATTTGGGCTACACCTGATACCCAAGCGAGGCTTTATGAACAATCCTTGAGTTGTGGTGACCATGTTGATCAGTTCTTCATGTAAGTAATATAAAACATGATAAATATTAAACCTATGAACCTGTTACAGCATGGAGAGTAGCAACCGCAACAGAGAAGGATGTAGACGACATGGCTGTCAGCTTGGTCGAGTTCCCCTTTAGGATGTATAGTTAAGGATGGTGTTATGGTTTTTGAGAGGAACCCGGTTTTATGAGAGAGGAGGCACACAAAATTTTTATGTGTGTGATTATGTTATGATGTTAATTTATTCTCTCTATATATACACTTAAGGGGAAACCCTTTATTAGCTATTAAGAGTAATATGGCCCATCAACAATTACTAAGCTAATATATAATAAGGTATAATTAATTATTTTGATCTATTATTACATAAATGATAATGATGGCTATATAAATAAATATATAAAAATATATTTATTCTTACATTCTCCCACTTGGCCGAGTAATCATTTATTATGAGCATTAGATAAGTTTGATCAGGAGTTAACACTCGTTTTAGCTTTAAACTCAAACTGGAACAGAGAAATACAGTCATTGAATTGAACATCAGCTCAAGACCCCCATTAATCATGCTGCAGTCCTTATTTAAAACCTAAGTAGTTATGATCAAAATTTTGAAGTAAGCCCTTCAGAACGTTTGATTTGTATATTAATTCGTCTATATGTCATTATGCATGCAGAACATATTAAGAGACGTACAAAATCAAAACTGATGAGGAAATTTAATAGTTAATCATTAATAGTATGATATGCAGTTGCGCATTGTCATCAATAACCTGTCATTATTATAAGCGCTTTCATAATATTTATGGGTGAGACTTTTAGTTATCGGATCCTTAAGCATATCATGAATGTACTCGATACGAAAATTTAGATTCCTCAATTCGTTTATAAACGAATAATAAATTTCATATCGGATTTTAATGCAGCACCTCTCGAACTATTACTGTTTGAGAAAACATGGTAGCTGACTTTATCACAGTAAGTCTTCAATATATAATTTTTATGGAGTTAATAAACTTATGAGTTCACTGATAAATTTTCAACAACATTTATTGCTAATTGCGTTGTGATTAATCAACATATTATGTCATTATAACTTAGGTTGTTGTTATCAATTCATTATGACTCCTCCACGAGATAGATTTATCTACTGACATAAGAATATATCCCGAAAATTACATTTTCTTATCTCTGAATATGACAAAGTTTAGAGTAATATACCGGTTTGAATTCTCACTTCTTCTTTTAAATTATAGTCTTTCGTTTCTTTTAAAGATATTTTAATACTCTTTTAGATGTTTCACATTAATCTAGGCATATCTAGTGTGTTACAATTTTGAGTAATATCTGAACGAGTATAGACTTGAACCTACATAAGGCTTCTACTTAATGAAGCATAAGGTAATAATCTCAATGATCCTATTATCCTCTAAATAGAGCAATATTGTTTGTTACATGTGTAAGGACCCATTTAAGATAAAACTTATAGAACAAAACTAATGTCCCTTTGGGTCTATCTCAGAATGTTATGATATCTATTATGTAAGGGATATCTTTGAGATATTTCATATCAAAGTGTGTGAACAATGCTTTGACTTATGTAACATATACTTGTCAGAAGAATGTCATCTATATAAGGACAAGTTTGTTTTTAGTTGCTCCCACTCATCTTGAGGTAGGTACATTAATCCACTTGGTTTTTGATGAAAATAATTGTATAAATATTTCATCAAATTTTGATGTTTGCATTAACCCATATATGGATTTTATTGACTTATAGACTAAATGTTCATTAACCTTCAGTTTATAACATTTAGGTTGTTTTATGAGTATGTAGATATGTAAGTCAGTTATTAGGGAAAGTTGTTTTAATGTTCTTCTAACGTAGCTCTTTAACTATTATAAGCTACTTGAACAGTGATGATCCTCAAAGAAATGTTTTATAATATAGGTTATAAGATTCTTTGATGATTTATTCCCTTTTGAATCTAACCTTTAATAATCAATTATGCTTCTTAGTGTCTTAACGTTTGTGTTAGGATTTAGTTTAGTTATGAACACCTTTAGGTGATTCAACCAAATCTCAAAACGTTAGCGACTTATGGAGTCAATTATGATTGATGATAATAGTTTAATTATAAAGGGTATGATCATTAAACTTTCCAACATCCAATTCAACTTTAGTTAGGGAGGTTACATAAGCATCAAATTTAGTAGGTTTTAAAACCTAGATGGCCTCATAAGTTGATTATTGGGTAATTTTAAAAGTCTCAGTTTTATGGATTAGCTCTTAGTTAGGTTGCTATCATTTTCAGGATTCTAAGTGTGTAAGATTCAGCGCAGTATGGTGTACAAGAGGTGTAATTGGAGTAAAATTTAATATCTCTCTCCCTCCTGCCTCTTGTGCTTCTAATAAGTCATTATAAAGACTTTTACTGCTCCCACTGACCTTAGAAACCCTTAGGAAATTAGCATAGTTAGGGTCAGTATTTAAAGACCAATAGATTCTAACAGAGAAACAAGTTAATAATATAAGTTGTTGCTGTTTCTCTTGGTGAGGATTAATTTAGTAAGAAATCTGAATTTGTCCACGTTTAAGAAACAATGAAACTTTTGTAAGAGTAGTAGTAAATTCTAAAGAGATAAGTTTTGATGGAATAGTGTTATGATGGAGCAGTGTCTTGTACAAGAGGTGTATTTGAGATAATATCAAGTTTTCACTCCCCCACCTCTTGCAAATCTTGTAAGTTATGATTGAGACACTTAAGGCTCCCACTGATCTTTAATATCTCTTGGAAAAATACAAGAGAAGTTTCAATGATGTACATGACGTGGGAATCTGTCATATATATGTTAGACTTGATTTGATTCCATTAACGTCCAGATGTCATAATAAACTTAAAGGACATATTTAGAAGAAATCGTATTAAGTATATATGAATGGATCTCTTTAAGACCGCAGACCATAGAATACTGATTAGATACAAGTAAATAGCATTTTAAATGATAAAAGAATTATGTCTGAATATTTCGTTTGAATAAGTTTCACGAATGTAAGTGAAATATAACTTATGGTGGACCCATACTTATTCCTTAAGCCAAGTAACGTTTAGGTCACTTAACACATGATTTAAAATCACTAAGAATGAGATTATATGAAAAATCACTCTCATCAACCATGTCATGATTTCTCATGAAATTTGGTTTTAATAGATGAATATTATAGGTCTCATATGTCTTTCGTTAAATTTTTATTTGCATTATAACAAAAGTTGTGAAAGTATACATTATCATCTAGTTCTATTTTATAAATGTTTTAATCCAGATATTGATAACAAATAATATAAGAGTTTAAGGTAAGAGTGACTTTATGTTGGCTATGCAAACCTTATAACCGTCATAATGTAACTTAAGTATTGATACTAAATTCTGATTAATCTTCAGAATATTTAAGGTATCATAAAGTGTAATTAAAAGACAGTTTATCATGGTTCTAATAACCTTAACATTTAAATTTGTCACTAACACTCATGTTAGTTATTTGTTGATTTCAGGTAAACATATAGAACTAGACTCAACAAATCATGTGTTAATGGGAATATTAGGATTAGCAGACTTATATATCATTATTATACAACTATCAATTTTAGCCAGTTGTTCTTTTGAATTATGGATAGTCTTGTAATGTCTATGCCTAATCTAATGGCATATTTTTGCAATGGGACTTCTCCTTAAGAAACCTAAAGCTGGAAGTAATACTTGTATTTTGTCTATGAACCTTAGAATTATCCTCTTTTAGGTTTTCGTGGTAGTGAGTTGAATAACATCTTATTTATAGCACCAAACATTTCTTTTCGTATACATATGTTGATGATCAACACACTCATTTTCCTTTGGTACTTCTGAGTGTTATAGTTGATTCGTAAGGCACTAAATTGTACTGCTGAAAATTTTAGTATGTAATGTACTAAAAAAATGTATTTATTTCCATGTGTAAGCCCTTAATTTTATGGGTCATGGTATTTTACATTATGATGTATTCGGTAATGCCATTTAACCTTATAGTTAGAATTTTCAAGAAAGAATGCATGCATCTTATGAGTTATTTTGATTAGTCTTAGGAAAAACTAAATCAAGAATAACTCTAGCGATAGCATTTATTTAAATAAATTATTGATTATCATTATTATAAGAGACATTATGATTGACGCATCCCATTTGTTATGCTCTAGTTTCTAATATAATGATTGTTATTAGAAAGAGCAGTAGGATAGCCGTATCATGTCTTAATAAATAATTAAAATTGAGACGAGCTAAATGTTATTAAAACTCTTTATGAGACAAAATTCAATTGTATTTTAAGATTAGAGTGGATGATTTGTATGATATCGTTATTTATGGAAGAAAATATAGTGAGTAATATTATGGGATATTAAAATAATATAGATTAAAGTTTATGATCATTAGATTAATGAATGATCATTAATATGATGATCACTATATTTTATTGAAGATGTGATATGTCTATTATTAACATCAAACTAATAGACTATAATTAATAGTTCTACTTAAACCAAAAATAAATCACCTTTGGGCAGAATTAAAATTTATTTAAGTATATGTGCAAAACAAGTGTAACACATCACCTTTGGGCAGAAGCGAGACAATTATTTTAATTATGCACAGGCTAGTTTTGCTAAATAAAAATGTAACAAATCACCTTTGGGCAGAAGTGAGACATTTGTATCATGTTAGGCAAAACTACCAAAGCTTTTCAGTTATACTTGAATGATAGGGTAAATGTAACTCATCACCTTTGAGCAGAAGTGTTACATCAAAAGTTCACTCAAGTTAAGCCTTTATGTTTTGTAAAATTTTATAATATTTAAGGTTTACAAAACATTTAATTAGTTAATAGCGGAAAATGTTTAGAGTAAGGATTTTTAAGTTTCTGGTAGGACCTTATTTTGCGGAATTAGTTCTCGGAAATTTTGGGTTCCCGATAATTGCAAGTTTCCGGCTTTTAGTGGGTTTTTCAGTATTTGGGTGTTTACATGATTTTATGGAGTTTTATGGAAAATGTTGATTCCGATATTAGTGAGTTTTCGGGTTTATGGGTTATGACCCCAAACCATTTTAGAAAGTCATAAACTCTTAGAACACATAAGCTATTTTAAGCCCATAATACATGATTTTTAAATAGCCCGTGAACCCGTCAACTTGTTTAAGCCCTTAACCCATGATCTTTATTAACTAAATTAATAATGATAAGATTTGGTTCAAATCTTTTTAATGATTAACAATTATATTTGTTTCCTATTTTAAGGGGATTCAAATCTTTTAAGAAAATAATAAAACTTCTAAGTTATCCAAGATTTGAAAAAATATTTCCCTAAATAATCATTAACAAATTTTAATCTAGATTTTGAACCAACATATGTATAATTTTCGATAATAATGATGAACACGAATAACATCATCGAAAATTTTAACAATTAAACATAAAAAAACTTGGAATCGAAATCTTTAAACATGAAATTAACATATTTCGAAAATATTAGAGTTTACTAAATATGAATTTTAGCGATTTTAAACAGTTTCATGTATTGTCTTCGTAATATAACATGAAAAAAAAGAAACCTAAAAAATTAGGGTTTATTAAGTTTTAGTCCATGTCTTCTGATTCAATTCCAGATTTATGGTAAACATGAAGAACTGATTAATCAACATCGCTCTGATACCACATGTTGATCAGTTCTTCATGTAAGTAATATAAAACATGATAAATATTAAACCTATGAACCTGCTACAGCATGGAGAGTAGCAACCGCAACAGAGAAGGATGTAGACGACATGGTTGTCAGCTTGGTCGAGTTCCCCTTTGGGATGTATAGTTAAGGATGGTGTTATGGTTCTTGAGAGGAACCCGGTTTTATGAGAGAGGAGGCACACAAAATTTTTATGTGTGTGAGTAGGTTATGATGTTAATTTATTCTCTTTATATATACACCTAAGGGGAAACCCTTTATTAGCTATTAAGAGTAATATGACCCATCAACAATTACTAAGCTAATATATAATAAGGTATTATTAATTATTTTGATCTATTATTTTATAAATGATAATGATGACCATATAAATAAATATATAAAAATATATTTATTCTTACAGACCATAATCTAATCCTGGTGAAAATCTTCCTCAATTTGGCTCGCATCCACACAATCATCAATGTACAGCAGAGTGTTGCCCCTACGTGCATGAGTGATGGGAGTCCTGCCGTCGGTGCTAACTCTTTACGACCAACATTTGAATATATGGCCCGCAATTACGACGAACTTACATAAAGTGAATCAAATAGTAAAAGGTGTGATAACTTTATGCCAAAACTCTTTTCAGAATTATTGTAACATTTTGTTTCTATCAATAATGCACCTACAAATAATGCATTTGAAGGACAAAATTAAGTTGACTAATAGCGTGTTTCAGTGTTAGCATACTTGGTTTTAAATGCATAAATGTCCTAAGTGGGTCTAAATACGCACCCATGGGCCTGGCTATGAATTTTGATATTTGACTTTGTTGTCAATTTGATTCCTACAACCCTTTTGCTGTCCCACACCTCTTAAGGAAGATAGTAACCTCTTAAAGCTGGATATACTATAATAAGAGTATTGAATAGGTATTATAGATGACGAAATGATCTTTTAATTTGTGTTGTACAATTTCAATTTGTGCAAAAATTATTGGATTAAAGTATCAATAAACACAAAAATCAAAGTTAAAATAAAGATCTTTATAGGTTTATTTGGGTCGACGTGTCAATTTTTCAATTTTGGTTTACCCAAGTTAGACAAGGGTCAAAATGGGTTACTATTATCAATGTTGTTTATTTCAATTAAATGAGTCCAAATGAGTTATCATTACTCTGACCGTTATTTGTACAAAAGGGGTGCATCATTGTGGTCAACGGTGACACCAACGCAACGACCATTGCTTCCGACCGCTCCACATACAATGACGCCCACCATCCGCACCATTGTTGTCGCCTCCACCACCACCACCGCTTCCCCCTTAAAATATATAGCTAGTGAGTAGAGGTGGCAAATGGGTTGGGTTGGATCGAACGAGTCATGGGTTAAAATGAGTCATGGGTCAAAACGAGTATGAGTCAAAATGAGTTTGGGTCAAAATGAGTCAATTAAAAAAAGGGTTGTTTTGGTTTGGGTCAAAATAGGTTAGGGTCAAACCGGGTTTTTTTTTTTTTTTTTTTTTTTTTTTTTTTTGTGAACGAGAATAACGACAGAAACATTTTAGTTTTTTTTAGATTTTTCGTTTACTTATATTTTAAGTTATGATTTTTTTAATTATTTTTTTGAATTTTTTTTGAAAGGTTTTTTATTAAGATCAAAAACCCTCAAAAAATATTCAAAAATAATAATAAAAAATTTATAACTCAAATATAAATCATAAACAAAAAATGTAAAAACACTAAAATTTCATAGGTTGTCCTTCCAAAAAAAAAATCTAGAATTGAACCGAAACCGAAAGAATCAACGAAAATGAAACAAAGAAACAAAAAGCTAAAACCGGACCACATCAATCGAAATCGAAAAAATCAATCAAAATGAAACTAAAAGAATTCAAACTGAACAAAAACAAAACTGAAAAAACGAACAAAAACGAGTCCGGAATCGATCATAAAGAAACAAAAGAAACCAAAACCCAACACGTCACGGGTGAAAACTCGTGTTGACTTGAAACCTAAACCGAACACGTTCCGATCTGAAACCCGTTTCGTGCCGAAACCTGTCTTGTACAAAAACCCGTTCCGATCCGAAACATGTCACATTTCCTTAGGATACTAACCCACATCGACCCATTTGTTTGAACTTGTCGACCCATTTTGACCCGAAAATAAAATGATGAAATTTCAAATGACTCATTATGACCCATTTATTTAAAACATTTTACCCAAACCAACTCATTTAATTTTTAAAACAACTCAAATTGACTCATTTGAAAGGGTTTGGGTCAAGATTGACACCCCTACTAGTGAGTATTTGGTTTCGTGACAACCACTGCTGCTTCTACCTCTATCGTTGCCACCACCACCTGTACACACTAGTTAATATAAAAAAACGATTGCGGGTGAACTTATTTCGTTATGTTTTCTCACTCGTTTCAACCCAAATCTTTTTGATCTGAACCAAACTGACATCTTTGAAACACATAATTTTTATTCAAACTCATTTTACTTGGAACTCACATTGACGTAAACCAATTTTGACTTGACGCCACGTATCAGGCTTGATACATTAGGTTTGCCTTAGAGCATCCACAACAAGCTACAAATTCCAAGATTTGGATCTAGGTGGCATCAAAAGAACTTGAGTGTCAAAAACTTTATTGATGTGGAGTGAAGTTTGTGGAGATGAGTCCTTGTAAGCAAACTTGAGAGGGACTCCATGGTGGCCTAACTTTCTCTCTCATTCTCTCACATACATATATATGTACATACATAATTATATGTATAGTTTTAATACTTTTTAATGAGGTTTGTGGAAGTTTGTTGTTGTGGAAAAAAGTGGGGTTTTTGAGAAAAATCTGAAATATGATGTGATGATGATTTGGCGGTTTGTATACGTTTGTTGTTGTAGATACTCTAGTCTGCTAATTAAGTTGAGGCAAAAGGAAGTTAGTTTCTCTTGTTTTGGATCCCTTTTTAGTGGATTTGGCATGTTTGGGTGTCAAATTTTGTCCGGATTCATAATGTTATGTGGAGAAGAGTTAGCCATTTGAAATACACTAGTTGAAAAAGGTTTTAAAGTTGGACTTAAGAAGTAGGGTAAACGACATAATCCTAGGAGCTGTGATCAACATGTGCCATGTGAGATGTTCTCACCTGAAAGGCTGAAACAAGAACAACTCCATCTTGTTTGTTGCCTGACAATTCAAAACCTTCAAGATACTCAACTTTAAGGTTAAAGTGTGTGAAAAAACTAGTATTGATTTCTAAAACTTATAATTTGATCTTTATTATTATTAAATTCTAAAAAGCCAAAGTTATTTGAAAATCTAGTTGTTAATCAATAATTTATATAATAAAAACTATTTTATATTATATAAATTGTTTCTTTTGATAAATATATGATGTGCAAGACTAACTGAACTGCCTACTTGAGTATGAGGTTTAACTGCTTTATGAAGCTTGGACTTAGCTTCTATATACTCATAGAGGATATGAACATGCCTTGTGTATAATAATATCAAGTAAGAACAATAGAGTATGCTCTTAATTAATTAATTAATTAATTAAAAAGGTTCAAGGGACACCTACACATAAAACATTAAGATGTAAATTCATTCATTAAAGCTTTTTCATTCCTGCATAAGTTCAATTTTATGTTTATGACTAGATTAAGTAAGTCAAGGATTGATAAAGTTGGTGATTTTGCATCGTTATGCAATTTTAGTTAATTACTTAAGATCAAAGGGAAATTCGATTATACATTGATACGAGTTAGAAAGGTTCAAAGTACACACCTATGAAACTCATGGTTTCTAAGGGATGAAGTCCCCTAGGCCATGGGGGCATCGCCCCGTGTCGTGCCGGGTGTAAGGGCAAAGCCATGTGAACATGGAAAAAAATATGTTT
The DNA here is from genome assembly GCF_021521415.1 of Bidens hawaiensis. Taxonomy (NCBI): domain Eukaryota; kingdom Viridiplantae; phylum Streptophyta; class Magnoliopsida; order Asterales; family Asteraceae; genus Bidens; species Bidens hawaiensis. The sequence continues at coordinate 1,097,440 of NW_027491459.1, read as the reverse complement.
TACCTTATTGAAAGTTACTGAAAGAGTGCTCGAGGCTTGCATGGTTGATAGAAAGTTGCATTAAAATAATCAATAGTTTGAACTAATTATTAGTATGAAAATGGTTCAAATAAAAATAAGGAGTTTCCTAGGAATGGTAAGAACCAACAAAATTTTGACATTTGACATTACAAATGATGGTGAAAGAACAATTCTAGGAAACTATGTCGGTTATAATGATGAAATAGTAATTCTAGGAAACTATGTCGGTTATTGGTAATTTTAAATCTCAATCATTGATCAACATGATCCATTGGCTATGATTTATTCCTAGTCTTCCTAGAAAATTACTTCTTTTTAGGATAACTGACGGGTGGTCCATGGGACAACCCTTAAGTGGTTTAAGTTCATTAATATTCATACGTTTAATCGATTTATCCTGTTGAATTAGATGACTACGTTTACTCGTATAATTGTAGGTAGGAAAAGCTAGAAAATGGAATTAGGAGAACGTGGGCGAAAACAGTGAAGAAAACGGTGTCACACCTTGCCAATAGGGGGCCTGGAAGTTTCAAGGACAAGTTGGTACCATGTAAGCAGCGGAATATAATTGATAAAAATAAGTTACAACGTTTGAACTAAGTATTCATGACAAGGTGTAACTACAAACTATCTCTTCTCTGACACTGCTACAATCCCGAAGTTGGTTCTACTAATCTTCTCGGCATCTAATCTTCATTGTTCATGTTCGGCATACGCCTCTATCCTTAAGCATTCTCATTACAAGGCTAATCCAAATTGCTAATCCATGGTACCTGAATACATGCTAAAAAGTGTCAACTAAAAAGTTTGTGAGTTCGTGAGTTTAGCTCACATACACATAAAACAGTTCATTTACAAAAGCACGCAAGTTTGCGTGTATCTAAGTATAAAGCATGGTGCACATCAATCAAGTACACAATCAAACCTGCAACTAGCATAAGTATCCCCAACTCATACTAGAAGTTAAACCGTCCAGGACTATCACCCTGCTAGAAGCAATAATCAAACACGTAGGTTATATGCCGCAATGATCCGCAGATCTCAGTGTGGTTTACCCAACATAGGGTCACTGTGTGTGGGGGTCTTCCAAATAGTACTACCCATACAAGCCTCCGGCCCATCCCCTTGGGCTAATGATTGTGTAAAAGTTGGGACAAAATTTTGCAGTAAAACACTTCTTGATAAATATCACACCATAAGTAAAACCAGCATGTATCCAGCCCAAAATGTTTAAGTAAAAAGGGCAGCACAAAACTCACCTCAGTCTGTATGCAAAATGTATGTGAAAGATAATCAATGAGCTTGCACTATGCTAGAAATTACCAAGTAGGCCTAGTATATATATTAATCAACAATAAGTTATACGTGAAAGATAATCAATGAGCTTGCACTATGCTAGAAATTACCAAGTAGGCCTAGTATATATATTAATCAACAATAAGTTATCGAAGAACAGTGTAAAATTCACTATTGGTATTGTGTACTAGTTAATTCTAAGTGTTTTCCAACACATTTGGTTCTTGATGAGTAAAGTTTTCTTTTATGGGAAGTTTGTACTTAAATAACTTAATAAGATTGATGTTTTGTGTTTAGGTATATAATTCAGCTTCCGGGAGTTTTAGTTACCTTTGTTCATTTGTCGAGTTTCCATAAAGTATCCATTTTTGGAAAGTTCAGGTTTTCAGTAAGGTTTAGGGTTACCATATGACCCTAGAAGCTATATACATTTCATTGATATCAAAAGTTTAATGATGCTTATTAAATCAACCATGTCATGTGTTTACAAACGTTGACAATACCGGTTAACCGGTGTTATCGGTTTTTCAAGGTGTCTTGAAAGAATAGTTTAAATAAACGAATGCTCTTGTAACTAAAACTTCTAATTTTTCAGAAACATATATTATACTAAGATATGCTAGTTCCAGGTCTGATTATTCAGAAAGTTTAGTGTTGTACGGGTTTAGTACCCACACTTTCCGTAAACGTTCGTTTAGGCAAAAATCGGGTTAAAGACTTGATTAAATTTGGTAAAATAAGTAAACACTAAAATCATGGTTTTATTAACCTATACTTACCATTAAAATTCAGAAAATTGAAAAGTTTATATTTTTCAAATGCTCGTTCGGGTTACGCCGTTTTTACCATAACTCGCGTTTAAACGCTATTTCTTAACAAAAAGGGGTGTTGTAAATATTGAAAATGTTTTATAACATTATAATAAATCATTTTAATTATATAACTCATGGAAAAATATCCATGTTATATTTCTGAAGTCTTTTAGTCTTTAAAAGACGGCTCGTTGTCGGTTTCAAACGAAACAATGAGTTTAAGCATGCAAACGGGCCCATTTTGCTAATACATTTTCCCTTAAACATTTATAGCTTTTATCTAGCCATTGAACTCACAAGTCTTTGTTTCAAAAACACAATCTAATACTTTCAATTTTCGAGAAATAACCGGTTTCTAAAAATGCCCTTTCGTTATCTTTTTAACAAAAACTCACTTTTCGTCACCTAACGAGTTAGGACCTGTTATAATAAATAAAAAGAGGTTGTTTTGACATATCGTGGTTTTAAAAGATGCTCATTGCTGAATTTTCGCTAACGGGCCCGGTTTTGGCTCTTTCGAGTCTTAGTTCGGTTTTAATAATGATAATTCATGTAAAGCAGTTCTAGGTCAGGTTATAACTCATCATAATATTATGTTTAGGGCTGTAAAAATATGCTAAAGTATCAGTTAGGTTGCTGTGCTTATTTCTTAGTTAAGCGAGTTACAAAAATGTCATTTTAAACGGTTTTTATAGCCCGATTTTAGTATTACCCCTTCAGGCTGGTTTATAGAATTTCAAGGACTTAAATATGCATGTTTAACTTCTGGAAATTTTGTTAAATGCACAGAAGTTAACAAGGTCACATTGTCAGGTTGGTTTTCGAGCTAGTTTCCACTTAGACGAGCCACCGAATGACTATAAATTGTTTACGGTTTTAAGGGCTGAAATTTGTGTAACTTTTAGGGGTTCATGGTCAAAGTCAACTGTTATAAATTTGTACTTTTCTGTTTTCAATTTGTAAGTTTAGACCTAGCTCACTTTATTACCAAAAATGCCCTTTCGTTTTTATATTTATTTTGAACTTGTTTTTAGTTAGCGAAACATGTCGAGATATGTTTTAATACGCAAAAGTTACTTGCTTAAAGTATCATATTGGTATTAAGGTGCTCATAACCTAAATAGCGGCTTCAGTTCGTTTTGGGCCTGCTAGCACCTTTTGGTTCGGTTTTAAAAACAATTACAAGTTCTTAACAGTTTTTGGACAGCTTGTTTATTTGCTCTAACCCTGCTATTAATATTATACTTTTACATAAAAGAGATGCCATATAAGATGGTTAGAGCTTATGGTCGGTTTCTTGTCTTTACGGGTTATTAAAGTAACGGATTTTAAGTAAAATAGCAAGGGTGTTCACTCTATTAACTTCTGGATGTTGTGAAAAATGTCCTGATGTTACACGGTCTCGGTTTGGTTCGTTTTTTTGTAGGTTGTTTCACATGAATTTGGCAGCCATCACAGTACAGTTTGGTTGCAGTTTTACTACATGTTGTGGGTAGATTTTAAGTTCCAAAAACATGTTATATTCTTGCTATATTCTGGTAAGTTGAATCAAGTTTAATGGTCCAGTTTACACCCTGTTTGGTTGGTTTAAAGACTGAGTTTTCGGTTCTGGTTTTCCATTTGTAAAAGTAGTTTGTAACTGGTGACAGGTTAGGGTTCTGGAACGGATTTGTCACATGTACATGAGTGTGATTCTTCGTGTATAGGTGCTGGTCATTTGTGGGCTAACACATGGGTTGCGATTATGTGAAATAAAACGAAGGAATGATGAATACCTTGAACGATTGGAGAATTCGTAGGGGTTGGTCCCTTCGGTTTTCCGAGAACAATCCGAGAGCAAGGACATATTTAGGCTGTGATTTTTGTACCAACATTAAAATCAGTAGAAGGTTTGTCAAAGAATGGAGTAGATATTGGTTAGAACATGACAGGTTACCGGTTTTCTTCAGCTTCAGGCTGGGTCGTTTGGGTTCAGTTATAGCAGCAGAACAACAACAATTCAGTAGAGATGTTAGTTGATTGAAAGTGTAAGCAAGGATTAATGGGTCGGATTTTTATAGGGATGAGAAAGCAAGATTCATTGGTTCACCTGTTTGCATGAAGGATGAGTGGTTAATTTTGCTGCAATGATGGTGATTGGGTGAATTGGCTGCAAGATCAGAGAGGGTACAGGGAAGAGAGAAGAGAACGTACTAGAAAAGGAGGTACAAGGGATTGGGCAATTAGGATTTCCAGTATCTTTATAAAATCAACCAATATCATCTAAATTTCTTTAAACTTCAAATACTTATTTTATAGAATAAATAAACCAGATCTTGTATATAAAACATAAGTTGTTGATTGTTAAATATTATTATATAAGATGCTCAGATAGTTTGGGTTTAAGCGAGTTCGTTAAATATTGGTGCGGTTGGGTCGGTTCAGAGTAAACGATTCAACGGTTTATTAATTGTATAATATTTGGATATAGGGTAAGATTTAAATATTTATTATACATCTCGAGTTATCATTGGATTCAGGTGGATATTCGAGATAACGGGTCCTTCCTGTTTATTGTTTAAACGTTGAACGGTTTTTGGGAATTTGATAACTGATTTCGGCTCAAAGCCGTTAGTTAATATTTAGTTATTTAGCCCGGTTTGAACTATGTTCGTGTATTATTTATATAATATTTAACTCGTCCTAATAATGGTAATACCGAGGTGTTAACCGCGTACGTGAGTCGACATGTTAACTTCTTTAAATCTTATAAGTTACTAATATTGTTTAATAATATAATTACTGAATGGTTCGTATCATTTTTTAAATTCGGTTTCATTTGATTATTATCCGGGTCGCCATTTTATAAAACGTGGTATTATTGTTGTACATCTCTATTTCTATCAGGTTCTACATAATCATCGGGCCGAGCCCATCGGTTATCATCTCAACGGTTCAACCCAAGCCCATTAATGTATAGTTCGCTTCGACTATTCGACCAACATCACACTCGGCGTCTAACGATAAGTTTTCCTTTTCAAAATAAAATAATAAAAAAAAATCTAGCCCCATTTTTGGGTTGTTACAAACGGACTTGGAACGAGGAAGTTATGGCGAAAACAAAATCTTTTTGTTGAAAGCCACCGTAGCTTACGGTAGCCACCGTAAGCTACGGTGGAGTCTGAAGACAAACAACTGCCGTAAGGAAGTTGTTAACCACCGTCAGTTTTTTGGAAGCCACCGTAAGCTACGGTGGGCGCGACGCTGCATTCGTAACCACTAATATAATGTGTGTTTTGAGACAGCTTTTGGGATTATTATCACATCTTTTCATCAAGAGATGACCCAAGGGCGATATTTGGAGATTATTGATCAATTGTGAGTGTGGTAATCATTAGACACTTGTTTTTAATTCATATGACAATTATAATTGAAGGGATGACGAACCGAAACATGCTCGGCTAAATTCCTTCAAGTTTTCCCTCAGATTGTAAGGTTTACTATGTTTGTTTGGTTGAATGTTTAGACAATTTCTAAGGTAATATTTGATCTTATTGATTTCATTATTATGGTGTTTGTGTATTGGTTGATAGATTGTTAGTTTGTCGATTTTGTGTTCTAAACCGTCAGTTCTTGGTGCTTTAAGTAATCGAGATTAATCGGGAGGAATTTAGGGTTGGATAAACTATTTGGTTTTTGAGTGATTACCTTGCCTTATATAATCCAAGTACTTAATCTTCAATTATCGCAATCGTTTACATAAACACCAACTTTATCTAATGTCCATCTCAGTTTAAACATTAACTGTAACATTCATGGAAACCTGAAACTGAGGGAAGACATAGTTTCTCATATTGTTTAAAACTCGTTTGTTTGCTTTAATTCTTTATTGTTAATCAAATCAACCAACAAAATACTTGAATTTATTAATAGCATTTAGTTTAAATATAGATTAGTTACAAAGCTACTTAGTAACACATTTTCCACAAACTCTTTGTGTATGACACCCGTTTACCGCTATCTATTTAGTTGTATTCAGTTTATTTTTTAGTGAGTCTTCGACCTCACGTCAAATTTTGGCGCCGTTGCCGGGGAGTAGTGCACAACGTGTGTTAGCTTTAGTAGTTTTTGTTTGTTATTTTCGGGTTAACGCTGGTTGTGTTAGTGTGCAGGTACCTACAGGTGTATGCAACTATGCATACTAGAAGATCTAACAGGTCATCACCACTTGTAATCGATCCCGAGATTGACAGAACGCTTCGAAGAAACCGAGTCTTACTTAGGGAGAACAAGCTTCTTGGTTCTCCAACTACATCAAACAGCACCATGGAATCACCAGTTCCCACTTCGGGTCAACCATTACCATCCACACCTCCACCAAATCCATCTCCACCGATCACTACTAATATACCTACAGCATCAAGTGAATTGAAACCACCACCCATAACCGAACACATCCCTGCTCAATACACCTATGCAACATCATCCACATTGCCATTTATTTCCAACCTTTTTCCTACCTTTGGTGCATCATCATCTCAACAAAATCAACAACCAACCTTTCAACAATCACAATCAAGCTACCAATATCAACCTCAACCTTTCATGCAACATTCAAGATCACAAGGTGACGGATACGGATATGGGTTTGACAGTGAATTCGAGGGGTACGAAGTGGAAGGTTATTGCATGAGAGGTGATGAAAGCAAAAGGGTAAATCCGGGAAATTTTGGTTATGGTCAATGGCAACAACCGGAACCGTTGCAAGAGCTTAATCGACAACAACCACCGCCGGTTGTCCAACAACACGTTCAACCACCACCAGTTCAACAACAAGCTCAACAACAACCACCGGTTTTTGTTCATCAACAAGTTCAACCGCCATCGATTGTTCAACAACCACAAGGGCAACCTCAAGATCAACAATTTCAACAACAAATGCCCCAGCCACAGTTTCAACAACAATTTGCGCAGCCAAGGCCCGTTTAAAGGCAAATGGGTCAACCAAGAGTACCAATGGGGGTACCAAGAAGGCATGCAAGATAAATGGTGAGGGGGATTGAAGCCCATTTCCGACCAATAATTACAAATAATCCATCTCCGGTGGTTATTCCTCACAATCAACAAGGGAGGACATTTGAAGTGAGAACCAATGCACTCCAAAGTCTACCAAAGTATAAGGGTTTAGCAACGGAGGAACCGTATTTTCATTTGGAGGCATATGACTATGTGCAACACAATTGGGGGTCAAGGTTTTTCAGCGGATGAGGTGAAATTGGTTCTTTTTCAATTTTCGTTGGAAGATAAAGCAAAAAAGATGGTTCTACACATTGCCTGCCGCATCAATATACACTTGGGCCGAGATGCAACAACGATTTTTGAAAGAATTTTACATGGCTCAAAAGACTAACGATGCAAGAAGAGTCTAAGATCTTTCCAACAAAAATCGGGCGAAATGTTTCATGTAGCGTTTGAATGGTTTAATATGATGATTAAGAATTGTCCTCATCATGGTATTGCTCTTTGGGAGGTATTGAATGCGTTTCAAGAAGGGTTGAGTGCGGAAGATGAACAAAATTTAATGTCGATTACAATTGGTTCATTTGGTACTAACTATGAACTATGTTTGGGCATATTTGGAACAAATAGCGGTTACTTCAAAGAGAAAGGCCCAAACCGAAAGAAGAGCAAGACCGGCGATTAGTAGACCGCAAGTGCAAGCCGTGGAAGAAGGAAACGTACAAACCACTAATTAGGTAATTGATGTTTGTACAAACTGTAACGAATTGGGTCATGCTTCGGAGGAATGTGCGGTAGGTCAAGAACCGGTGGAGGAGGTGAATGCACTTCAAGGGGGAGGTGGTAGGAATTACAACATGAACTCCAACACCTACCACCCCGGGTTGAGAAATCATCCGAATTTTCGTTATGGAAATCCGGCTACTCAATCCAACCCGAACTTTCAAGGAAATCAAGGAAATTATGTTCCTCTCCAACAATATAATAGCCAAGGTAATTTTCATGGTGGGAATAATCAAGGGTTTCAAGGTCACGGAGGTGGCGGTCAAAGTGGGTCAACGGGTCAAAGTTCATCAAGTGGAAATGAAGTTATAGACATGTTGAAGTTGATGCAACAAGACATGCAACGAAGAAATCAACTTGATGAAGTGAGAATGCAAAAAGATGAAGTTAGAGATAAGGTCATCCAATCGTTGACCACACAAATGGGTCAACTTGCAACGGAAGTGTCAGAATTGAAGAAAAATAAAGGTCAACTACCAAGCGACACTAAGGTAAACGCGTCTCGTAATTCATCTCGTAATGTTCCTATAAATCATGTTAGTGTGCTAAGAAGTGGTAAATAATACAAAAAAGATTTATCACAGGGTTTAGTTGATGGGGAAATCGAGGACATTTTGTGTAATGAAAGTGATAATGAAATTGAAACTAATAAACCACTAAAAATGTCACTTTTGAAAAACCGTTACAAAATCCGGGTCAAACTTCTAATTTAAAAGATAAAGACAAGGAAGTCGAACCAAATGCGGTTCCATTTCCTTCGGCTTTGCTTGACTCGGGTAAGAAAAATGTAATTATTAAAAGGGTTCCTCAAAAGGAGGAGATGTGGGAAGTGTTTAAACAAGTAAAAGTGAATTTACCTCTACTTGAGGGCAATAAAACAAGTGCCCGCATATGCTAAGTTTTTAAAAGAACAATGCACTCAAAAGAGGCAACAAAAAGTTCCTAAACGAGTGGATTTAACTGAGCGGGTAAGTGCGGTTTTAAAAAGAGATCTTCCTCCTAAGCTTCTAGATCCGGGAACGCCCTTAATTAATATTCAAGTAGGCGATTTTCAAATGTCTAGGGCGTTACTAGATCTTGGGGCCGGAGTAAGCATTCTCCCGGGGGGTTTATTTGACCAATATGACTTTGGTCCTTTAAAACGTGTTGAGGCCATGGTTGTATTGGCTGATTTGTCTCATAAACTTCCCCATGGAATCGTGCGGGATGTGATTGTGAAAGTGGAGGATTTTTACTATCCTGTGGACTTTTTGGTGTTAGACTATTCTTCGGGTGACCCAAGTCAACAACAAAATGTTATCTTGGGTCGACCATTTTTGAACACTGCTCATGCAATCATTGACTGCAGATTTGGTACCATTGACATGACGTTTGGTAGTCGTAAAATGCGCCTTAATGTTTTTACTAACGTTTCTAATTCTTTGAGTGGTGAAGAATGTTTTATGGAAGATTTGGTGGACCATTGTATTCCTCATGAATATGATGAAGATTGTGTAGAAGCTTGTATTTGTGATGATTCTGAACAGGTACACGTGTGTGCTTTGAGGATGGAAGAACAAAACAGGATGTCTTAGCTATGCAAGAGGGAAGGTCACCATGGACACATCAATTTGAGAGTTTGCCAACGGAGATCAATTCAAACACAAAGCCGTCTTTGGAGTGTCCACCAAAGGTTGAATTAAAGGAACTCCCAAGTTACTTGAAGTATGCATTTTTAGGGGAGAATGAAACCCTTCCGGTTATCATTGCTTCTAACTTGGAGGAAGAACAAGAGAGGGCGTTGGTAAAAGTGTTGGGAGCACATAAGGTTGCTATTGGATGGACGCTGGCGGATTTAAAGGGTATTAGTCCTTCGATTGTTATGCATAAAATAATTACTGATGAGGAGGATAAACCCACAAGGGAGACTCAAAGACGGTTGAACCCGAATTTGCGAGAATTGGTGAAAAAGGAGGTTATCAAATGGTTGGATGCGGAGATCATTTACCTCATTTCAGACAGTGCATGGGTGAGCCCGACACAGGTAGTGCCCAAGAAAGCCGGCATCCAGGTAATAAAAGATAATAATGGTGAACAAATCGCCACCTGACCGGTAACCGGGTGGCGAGTGTGCATCGATTATAGAAAATTAAATAATGCAACCTCAAAAGACCATTTTCCACTACCATTTATTGACCAAATAGTTGAAAAACTTTCCGGTCAAAAATATTATTGTTTTTTGGATGGATATTCGGGTTACAATCAAATTGCAATTCATCACGATGACCAACATAAGACCACTTTCACGTGTCCATATGGTACTTTTGCCTTTAGGCGAATGCCATTTGGACTGTGTAATACCTCGGCTACCTTTCAAATATGCATGATGAGCATCTTTTCTGACATGGTCGGGGAATCACTTGAAGTTTTTATGGACGATTTTTCTATTTTTGGCTCAACATTCGAGTCGTGTCTCGTTGATTTAGAAAAAGTTTTTAAAAATGTGTTAAGACAAACTTGGTGTTGAGTTTGGAAAAAGTAAGTTCATGGTGCAAGAGGGCATTATGTTGGGTCATGTGGTTTCAAGTAGGGGAATGGAAGTTGACCAAGCTAAAATAAAAGTAATTTCATCTTTACCACCCCCAAAAAATGTTAAAGGGGTGAGATCGTTTTTGGGACATGTCGGATTTTATAGAAGATTCATTAAAGGTTTTAGTGCAATTTCAAAACCTTTATGTAATCTTTTATTGAAGGATGTCCCCTTTGAGTTTACTGATGAATGTTTGCAAGCTTTTGACAGTTTGAAGGAGAAGTTGGTACAAGCACCCATTCTGCAATCACCGGATTGGTCAAGCCTGTTTGAAATCATGTGTGATGCTAGCTATAGCATGGTTGGAGCGGTATTGGGTCAGCGAGTCGAGAAAAAGCCGGTGGTAATATACTATGCAAGCAAAACTTTATCCGAAGCGCAATTAAATTACACCACCACCGAAAAAGAGTTACTTACGGTGGTGTACGCCTTGGATAAATTTCGGTCGTATATTTTGGGAAGTAAAGTTGTGGTGTACTCGGATCATAGTGCGGTCCGGTATTTGATGGAAAAGAAAGACGCGAAACCGCGTTTGATTCGATGGGTGTTATTGTTGCAAGAATTCGATCTTGAAATCCGGGACAAGAAAGGTTGTGAGAATGTAGTGACGGATCATTTGTCTCAGATTCCACTGGAATGTATTGACGATTCGATAGAGATAAACGAACGGTTTCCCGATGAACAACTTTTAACCGCATCGACCGCTCCGTGGTATGCTCATTTTGTGAATTATTTAGCCAGTTTTGTGAATTATTTAGCCACGGGGTCTATGCCAAGTCATTGGGTGAAGAAAAGAAGGCAACGGTTCATGGCTCAAGTGAAACAATATATTTGGGATGAACCGGATTTGTTCAAGATTGGTTTGGATCAAGTTATACGGAGATGCATTCCCGAGTCCGAGGTGATGGAAGTTTTGACTCATGCGCATGCATCGGCATGCGGGGGTCATTTTAGTGGTCAGAAAACGGGCTATCGGGTCCTTTAAAGTGGGTTTTATTGGCCCACCATTTTTAAAGATGCAAGTGAGTATGCTCGACATTACTTGAATTGCCAAAAGTTGGGTAGTATCTCGAAACGGGATGAAATGCCTTTTCAACCGATTTTGGTGTTAGAGATTTTTGATGTATGGGGAATTGACTTTATGGGCCCGTTTCCAAATTCAAATGAATTTTTATATATCTTGGTTGCGGTCGATTATGTGTCCAAGTGGGTAGAAGCGGTAGCAACAAGAACCAATGACCATTAGGTAGTTTGCAAAGACGTTCAATCAAATATCTTTGCTCGGTTTGGTATCCCGCGGGTTATTATTAGTGATGGTGGGTCACATTTCAAGAATTTCAACTTTGGGAAACTTTTAAAAAGATACAATGCGAATCACCGAATTGCTACACCTTATCATCGACAAACAAGTGGACAAGTTGAAGTGTCCATTCGCCAAATTAAAGAAATTTTGATGAAGACGGTGCGGGTCGCTAGAAAGGATTGGTCTTCTAAGTTAAACGATGCACTGTGGGCATATCAGACCGCATACAAAACTCCTATTTGCACAACTCCTTATCGGTTAGTTTATGGGAAAGGGTGTCATTTACCAATGGAGTTGGAACATAGGGCATTTTGGGCGATCAAGAATGTGAATGCGGATTATAAGGAAGCGGGTGAATTGAGAAAGTTGAAATTGAATGAGATTGAGGAAATCTGGGATGAAGCGTATGAATGTGCTTTCGCATACAAAGACAAGCTAAACAAGGTCCATGATTGAAAGTTGAGAAAAAGGACCTTTGAAGTGGGTCAAAAGGTGTGGTTGTACAATTCAAGGTTGAAGTTGTTTCCGGGTAAGTTAAAGAGCAAGTGGATGAGTCCATATATCATCACATGAGTGGGTCAGTTTGGTGATGTGGAGATAGAAGATGTTCAAGACCAAACGAAACAAGTGGTGAACGGTCAAAGACTTAAACCTTACTTGGAAGGAAAAGACATCAATGTGCTCGATGTGGATAAGGTGAGTTACTTGTTAAGCTCACCGGATGAGGAAACATATTAAGAGGCCAAGGTATGTTTTTTATTTTAGTGTAGGTTAATTTAGTTTTTATTAAATTTGGTTTTAAAAATTACCGTTCTCGTCTTTAAGTAAGTTCGACTCAAGTGTGGGAAATTTTAACAAATTTCTTTACCGTGTCGGGGATAACTCGGATTTTTCAGGGGGGTAGGGTAATTTTTGGTTGGATTTTTTTTTGTAGGTTTTTGTGTTTTTTTAATGTTTCTATTTGAAAAAATATTATTGAGAACCTACAGGGGCCACCGTAACCTACGGTACCCACCGTAGGGTATGGTGGAGTTGAAAAACTCTACGTTGCCTACTAACTGTGTTATGGTAGGATTTGTTGAACCAAGGCCACCGTAAGCTACGGTGTCCACCGTAGCTTACGGTGGACCCTGGAGCTGGGCAACGGATTTTGTGTTTGTTTAAAATAAAAATAATAATAATAATAATTTTTACAATTAATCTCCACCACATATGGGATTCTCACCTCAATCATCACATATTTCACCAACATCTTTCTCATCATCCCCAAACCTTAAACCCTAACTCTATACTTCAAACTATCATAACTTTCACACTTGTTAACCAAATCGATCGATTTTTGGGTCTAAATTGGCTAGAATTTTACAAGGGTTTAAATTACACCATTGTATTTGAAAGAATCTCTCGTTTTGCTGGTCGATTTTGGATAATTAGTTTCGAAAATTTGAGGGTTTTTGGTGTATTTTGAAGCTATGTTCATCTTCATCTTCTACAACACCAAGGTATGTAATTTATTTTCATTCTTGATGGTGTATTGCAATGGAATTGTAAGTTGTTCATAATTGTTTCTAGATTCACACTTTCTTGAATTGTTGAAAAATATGAATAGTGAGTTTGAATGGGTTATGGTTGAAGATGATTAGCATGAATTGGAACATAATGGGCATATCGTTGGTTATATATTGGATATAATGTTAAAATTTTTTGAAATTGTTTGGAAAATTGAATAATATGTCTAAGTAGCATCTTCATTCATAATTTTAAGCAAGTGTGGGATGTTTAAGGTTGAAAAGTGAATAACTTGCTCTTTTGTTGTTGTTTGTGTATTCAGAATGGGTCGAAAAGGGAAAGAACCGGTTGGGTCCTCAAGCATCCTACTGATCAACCAAAAAGAAGAAGGTTAGTTCTTCAAGCAGATATGGACGAAGAGGAAGAAGATCAAATATGTGAAATGCCAATTTGGAAGCCAGGGTCTTTAGCAGACAACCTCAGGAATGGCTAGAAACACTATTTCATGAGCAAATGAACTCGTTGAGGCAGCGAACTAATGCGTTTATTTGCGAAAAAGAAGTTAGAGAAGAGGATTTTGGACCATTTGGGTTACCGATAAATTCAGAGCATTGGGTTGGGAAGCAGCCTTAAAGTATTGGGACAACGAATCAACTAACTTATTTGATGTAGAGATACAAGAATGGATGGCTACCTTACGACGGGTTACAGGTAACCATCCATCAAAGAACAAGTTAATTGGTACTGTGAATGGGGTTCAAGTGGAAACGTTGTTTGATAGTTTAAGACGAGTAGCAAAATTTGATAGTAAACCGCATAACCAGTATATGTTTCCAAGTTTGGATGATTTGTATTTGGCCCCCCGAGAAGCACCCGATGTAACACCACGTCTTTTACCCTCTTTAATTTAAGCCTAAATATACTAACTTAGAAAGTATAGGGATCAAAAGTGTAAATTCTGAAAATATTGACCCATCGCGGTACGCGACAGAGGTAACACTCAACCCATCGAGTAGCGCGACGGGCTTGGTGAGTCACCGGACACTTGTCCAACACCGTGTCAACACGTGGCGCAATGTGACAGGCCACGTTTCACCACCGCATAAGGCGGCATAAAAGTGCGGCGCCGCGGTACGCGACAGGTCCCAAGAAACCCATCGCGTACCGCGACGGGGTCCAATTTTGGCTATAAAAGGGGGGTGACGGGCATGAGCTCCATTCATCCCAAAATACACCTCTCTTTACACACACATAGCATTGGAAAGCGTGCCCCATTGCCGTAACAAGCCGACGTGCTGTTTTCTCGTAATTCGTGCAAGAAACGAAGTTATAATCAAGTAGCAATCACTTAAGCGAGTAGATCAAGATCCTGCCTTTTTCTTATTATCAATCTAAGCATCCGAATTAAGGTAGGAGTTATGTTTAGGTTATTATGATATAGCTTAGACTATCAATCGAGGCTATGACCTTTAACCTTGATCGTATTTTACAAATCATTCACTATCATGTTTTCATAAATGTTACTTCACGATGAAGTAATGTTAAACAAAAGAGATATTTTGACGTGCATGTAGTAACTGGAAGGGGGGTATCATTAGTAGTGAGTTTCTTGCTTAAGGAAAAGTAATTCGCATAAATCCCAATCAACCGAGGGACACGTTTACTTACCTGGAGAAACTTACCAACGTGATAGAACCTATTAGGCCAAAGCATGCTATATCAAACGTCACATAAAACAAGTGTTTTCATTCAAAATCAAAGATAAACGATTTCAAGGTTAAGCTTAGCAATCATAGCTTAATCAAAACATCATTCAAGTATTTATACAAACCTATTATGTATAGGTTAATATCATTCACAATCAATCAATCAATCAGTCAAGGTTTACAACACCGATGATACAGGTGAATACGTTAACCTTTTTAATTAGTCAAATCATATTTATACTCAATAAGACGAACGGGTGTTTGTCTTAACGAGTCAATCAATGTCTACATGAGATCGAGCAATCTCTAAAACGTTATAATACAAAGTAGAGAATAAAATCAACTCAAACCGAATACGCATGTGTCTGGATCCAAACATAACTGTTAAAGCTCAATCAATCAATCAAAGGCAATGAAGCCGCGAGCTTAAACGGTCATGACCAGTTCCCAGCTTAGAGCCGTTTGGCTCGGGGAATACCGTTGTGTGTGTAGGGCAGTGGTACATATACCGGAAATAGAAATGCTTCCGCTGAGATTGTCAAGAAAACTACATTTGTATTGTAATAATCATTCAAAATTTTTTATTGAGTCATACGTGTTCACCAGCATATAGCTGACGTATTTTTCCAACCCATTGCAGGTAATTAAGCAACGTTAACAAGGATTGGAGTCTTATTGAAGATAGAAGCGCGTACAAGATGGCTCCGTTTTTTATATAAAATCCTTGTAATATGAAAACATATCTTCTGTAAACCAATACTCGGGTATCTAATTCCCGAGTAAATTTCAATGTAAATTAATATTATATTCAACCTAAAGTCTTCCGCTAAAATTAATCCATAAAACTCTGATATATTTACAAAACATGTACCAACTTATGGTCACACGCCTAGGCCCTAAGTCGGGTGTGACACCCTATGTGGAACACCATGTTAGTTGATATGTTTTTACCCGGGACATACGCCGGGAAGTTGTGCCGAAAAAATCTGAGAATGGAAGCAAAATCGATGTTAAAGATAAGCATCAATAACATCATCCTGCGTCGGGGTGATAGGGTCGAGGTACGATATCCCGAATTTCCAATATTATACACAATGTTACATGGATCACCGCTTATTTCATACCGTTTCTTGGTAATGAGTAATATATGGATAAGCCGAAACAGTGTGGATAGAAAAATCATACCTCAATGTCGATTGATCGCTGCATTGTTAAAGAAGTACGAGGCAATTGGTGTAGGTGATAAGGGTTCTTATAAGAGGTTCAAACCTTTCGACATTACACATTTGGGGTCCGGTTGAGTATACTCACAATCCGAATGGTACCATAAATTGAAATGTGATGGAAGGAGATGGAGAGTATTGAAGGAAGATGCAAGACCATTGAATGTGGGTGAAGCGGATAACCCTGAAAGTGAAGATGAGGTAAGTGGTGATGAGGCGTATCAAGATGATCCAAATGTAGCTCGCATGGAAACAGATCATGCGGGACCGAGTTGGGATGGAAGGCAACCGGGTATGCAGTCGGGTTATGTGGGAAGTGCGTTTGACTATGCACAAAGGCCATAAGATTCGAATTGGGCCTATCAAGGGACTATGCAAGAGGTGGTAGAAAGACAAAGACCACCTACGTTTGGGAATTGGTCCGAATCTTCCCAAACCATTTTTGATCAACAAACATTCATGGGTGAAAGTATGGAAAGGGCGTTAAAGCAAAATTATGATCACCAAGAGCAATGGAACCGGACTCATTCTAATGCTTTTGAGAACGAGATAAACAGTCGGTATATTGATGATCGTAATAGACGGATGCATGATGCGTGGCATGCGGGGCAACCAGTTGTGGTTGATCTGCCATTCGTGGACTACACTACTTTCCCACCATATGATGGAAGTCTGTCATACCCGACACCACCATTGCATCACTCAATGTGGGTGGATCCCAATCAAGGTTCGAGTCAAGGTGCCACGCAACAACAAGGAGGCGAACAAGATGGTGATGACCAAGGCACATTTGGATTCGGTGAATTTAATGATAATAATAATAATGATAAAAAATCAGAAAAATTAAAAGAAAAAATATAAAAAAAATGTGTTTAAAGAAACCTGAAAGTGGTAAGATGGCGGGATAAAGCTTTGGTCCCTTTTCAGGGTCACAATTCCCTAAATAACATGTGCCTAGTTGTTTTAAAAAAAAGGAGATTATGTAGTTTGCTAACCAAGGTTAGCATGCTTTCGGTGTAATAACTTGCATAACACGTTCGTTTACACTTGAAAATTGAGAAAGCAAGGATTGGTGAAATGGTTGATATTCTCCGATAGAACTTGTACAATTAGTGCATTTCGAGATCTGGCGTGAGTGCAAAAGTGATAGAGGCACTTAGGTTAAGCCTCGTCTGGATGAGCGAGAGTGTGGGTTTTGGGGAGTTGGGCCTCATACATTACATATATGAGCGTGGATATGAGAGGGGCGGTGGGTTGGTTCCTTTAGAAAACCCTATTGGGCTTATTCTTTTATTTAATCAACCTCGATGCTATATTGCGAAACGATCCGACTTAATAGGTTTCTATGTAATTGTTTTAGTATTTATCAATTAGATATGTTAAGCATTATGTTTATCATTCTTACAAAAAAATAAAAATAAAAAAATTGTATTAGAGTTGCAAAGTTTAAGTATGCAATGTTCAAGTATTATATTAGTTCAAAAAAATGATTATGTTAGTGATGTATATAGTTGTTTATTTCATTGTTTATTTAGTTTGTTTGTAATAAGTCGGATCGGATCGCTTGAGCTACTTTTAATATGCCCTTCCATAGCCTTAAACTTGGCCCCATTATAACCCGTTGTAAGCCCTCTTGATTTTCATTCATGTCAAAGCATTTACATAGGTGGAGATTTGATGATTGTACAAGCGTATGCGAGGAGAATTGATTAAATGTGAAAATGTTGTATGATCATCAAGAAGATGTTAATGTGTAAATGTGTGTTATGTACGGGTAAACATGTTAGGTTTGGTTAGAAATCTTCGGTTTAAATGGAATATCAAGTGAACTAGTGCAACTGATAAAAATAAGGGAATAGGGTATGACTAGGGACCTTAACTGAACCGGAATTGTGGTAAGATTGGCGGCTACAAGTTGAAAGTAATAAAATTGTTGTTTGAGGTGTTGCTTGAGGGCAAGCGATGGGTAAGTGTGGGAATGTGACGGGTGGTCCATGGGACAACCCTTAAGTGGTTAAAGTTCGTTAATATTCATGCGTTTAATCGATTTATCCCGTTGAATTAGATGACTACGTTTACTTGTATAATTGCAAGTAGGAAAAGCTAGAAAATGGAATTACGAGAACGTGGGCGAAAACGGTGAAGAAAACGGACTTGAAACGAGGAAGTTATGGCGAAAACAAAATCTTTTTGTTGAAAGCCACCGTAGCTTACGGTAGCCACCGTAAGCTACGGTGGAGTCTGAAGACAAACAACTGCCGTAAGGAACTTGTTAACCACCATCAGTTTTTTGGAAGCCAGCGTAAGCTACGGTGGCCACCGTAGCTTACGGTGGGCGAGACGCTGCATTCGTAACCGCTAATAATAGGTGTTTTGAGACGGCTTTTGGGATTATTATCACATCTTTTCATCTAGAGACGAGCCAAGGGCGATTTTTGGAGATTATTGATCAATTGTGAGTGTGGTAATCATTAGACACTTGTTTTTAATTCATATGACAATCATAATTGAAGGGATGATGAACCGAAACATGCTCGGCTAAATTCCTTCATGTTTTCCCTCAGATTGTAAGGTTTACTATGTTTGTTTGGTTGAATGTTTAGACAATTTCTGAGGTAATATTTGATCTTATTGATTTCATTATTATGGTGTTTGTGTATTGGTTGATAGATTGTTAGTTTGTCGATTTTGTGTTCTAAACCGTCAGTTCTTGGTGCTTTAAGTAATCGAGATTAATCGGGAGGAATTTAGGGTTGGATAAACTATTTGGTTTTTGAGTGATTACCTTGCCTTATATAATCCAAGTACTTAATCTTCAATTATCGCAATCGTTTACATAAACACCAACTTTATCTAATGTTCATCTCAGTTTAAACATTAACTGTAACATTCATGGAAACCTGAAACCGAGGGAAGACATATTTTCTCATATTGCTTAAAACTCGTTTATTTGCTTTAGTTATTTATTGTTAATCAAATCAACCAACAAAATACTTGAATTTATTTTCTGCATTTAGTTTAAATATAGATTAGTTACAAAGCTACTTAGTAACACATTTTCCACAAACTCTCTGTGTTTGACACCCGTTTACCACTATCTATTTAGTTGTATTCGGTTTATTTTTGAGTGAGTCTTCGACCTCACATCAATAACCCTCCCCTTATTAGTATTAAGTTGTTATTGGTCGCTAGTGATTACCGTAGTGGCAAGTGGGATCAGTTGCAACTGCCAGAAGTGGTAACTGTCTCCGGCTGTAAATTGAGTGATCAAGAAAAACCGGGTTACTTTTGCCAAACAATCATCAGCTGCAACTAAGCTACTACTGAATGAGTTCTTGACAGTAAGGTACTAATGTCTAATGATATTACTTAAAAAACTGTCAACTATGTTAACCACTAACTAACATACTTTTTAACAAAGAGTTGTGAGTTCAACAATAAGTATAGTTGTGGTTCGCATGGTTTCTCATGTGTTCAAAAGATGTACACATTTGAAAACCTATGTTGTACAAGAATGTTTGGTTTCAACGTTATCTGGAATATTTGGGTATGCGAATGCCTCAAAATGCTTTCACTTTTGTGTCAGAACGTACAAGCTAGGAATCATGTG
The DNA here is from genome assembly GCF_021521415.1 of Bidens hawaiensis. Taxonomy (NCBI): domain Eukaryota; kingdom Viridiplantae; phylum Streptophyta; class Magnoliopsida; order Asterales; family Asteraceae; genus Bidens; species Bidens hawaiensis. The sequence continues at coordinate 1,077,610 of NW_027491459.1, read as the reverse complement.
TCATCGTAAAGTACATTGTAGCGATACGTACATTTATTTCTACCTCTTCTGGATCACATTTTGGTGGATTTGGTGACCAATGGTTCACATTCTATTAAGTAAAGTAGTACACAAAATATTTGTAGTTGTGTAAAATCTGAGCATGTAATGTAATACCGAATGCAATATATTGGTTGTTCGAGAATACCAATACCGAAAATCAAAAAATACCAAAGGTAACGGAATGCGAAGGAATGTGAGTTAGTCTTTTTATTTTGGTATTGTGAACCAGCAATAATGACTAAGATTAGTCACCAATTTCATAGTCAAAGATTATCGATACTCATAGGCTCATCCCTATATCAATTCCTCCTCCCAAAATTATGGCTATCAATACTCATAGGCTCATCCCTAATAAGTGGTTATCTTCAATCCTTCATCGTTCAAGTTTAACTACTCGAGCCCTAGCACTTGAAGTAGCGCACTCGCAGCATGTTAATTTTTATTTCAAGCCGTAGCATGTTGTTTTCGATCTTCGTTGATGCTATAAACAAAACTTTCTTGTGTATGACCCATTTTTATCTGATTCTACATGTTGTTTTCGATCATCATAGATTCAAATTTCTAGTGATTCAGTTATGTGTTGTTTGCAAGTTGTGATTGAATTGGGTGTTCTTGTTGGGGTTTCCATGCGGTGTTTGACCCATTTGTAGTTTGACACATTTCTTGAGTTCTATGTTAGTCGGCATTAAATACTATGTTTGTTGGTAATAAGATATTATCTGTTAAATTAACACAAGTGAATCGAGCAATAAACCGAACACGAACACACCGTCTTTGGGGAGACAACCCTCGACTCTTTTCTTTATTAATCAAAAATGAAAACTGATTGCACGACACAACTAAAAAAACAAATAACTTTGACCCCTATTTATATTACCATTAACTTGTTCCTTACAAAACTTTATTTGACTCCTACTCAAATTCAAAAACATTAAAAACAAAACAAACTTAAATTAACTCAAACTTGAACCGCGTCCAAAACTTTAGCCTAATCTTCTGATTCACTCCCAGCCCTCTTTGCTAGCCCACTATTTGATTTAAACATCAGCCCATTATATTTAACAACTAGCCCATTAGACCCATTCGGTGTTGTATTTTCACGTATCAACTTGAGCAATTATATCAACAAGGCACCAGTAATTACTAAGTCATCCACGTATACCAAAACTATAGCAACTTCGTCACCTTTTTTCCTTACAAACAAACTTGCATCTGCAGATGTACTTTCGAACCCGTTATGCTTTAGAAATTTGCCCATCTTTCCGAACCATGCCCTTGCCGATTTCTTAAGCCCGTAGAGTGCCTTCTTCAACTTACACACATAGTCTCGATTTGTAATGTTCTCGAACCCGGTAGGTTGATCCATATAAATAACATGATACAAATCGCCATACAAGAAAGCGTTATTCACATCCATTTGCCAAAGTTTCCATCCGTTACAAGCCGCCAACGCTAATAATACACGCACCGTGGTAATTTAGCTACTGGGCTACTAATCTAGCCCATATTGTTGAGAAAAACCACGAGCTACTAATCGAGCTTTAAATCTGTCAATGGTACCGTCTGCTCGTCGTTTTAATTTGTACACCCATTTGCGAGATGTTGGTTGTACCTCCTTTGGTTTAGGGACGAGCTCCCACGTCTGATTTGTTTTTAGTGTGTAACATCCGGCCCCTCGCACTACCAATATCATCCGTTCTGCCCACGAAGAGCTCACGGATTTTTTTTGTTGCCTAGATGGAGACTTCCCAGGAGGTCACCCATCCTAGTACTAATTCCACCTAAGCACGCTTAACCGTGGAGTTTTCATGTTCTCCACAGCCAACTAAGCCCAAAACGCGTTGGTGCTTGAAGAGGCAGGACATTTACTTATGAACCAAGGATCTCTCTTGTCCACGACCGATGTGGGATTTGCCTAAGAGTGGGACGATGTTGTGTTTGCCAAGGGTGTTACATAGTGCACGGATCTCTTCTTCCATTGAACTCACCCATTCTTGCTTAGACCGTGCTTGTAGGAACGATTCTGTTCCAGTTCTTCAGATTCATCCACCACAATTGACATATTAGCGTACTTAGGATTTGGCTTTCTTTTTCGGGTTGTTCTTCTCACAGAAGACGTGTCTTCATATTCTCCTCGTTGGTTTGCATGGTCGCTCACATCTGGTGTCGTAGCTTCATGTTCTCCACTTTCATTTTCATTCTCGTCATCCATTAGAGTGACATCAAGTGTGGATGACTTTAGACTTTCTTGTAGTAGGATTGAGTCCGGCAGCGCTTCTTTATTTCTTGACAACCATGACGAAGCTTCGTCGAAGATTACATTCCGAGAGGTATAACATTTACCGGTGTCACACCCCGGCTTAGGGCCTAGGCGTATGACCAATAGTTGGTACTTGTTTTGTAAATACATCAGAGTTGCGGTTTATTTTAGCGGAAGACTTTGGTTTGAATATAATATTAATTTATTTGAAAACTTCTCGGATAATAAATACCCGAGTGTTTGATTTATAAATCGTATTTTGAATCTTGTTTATAATATTTTAATGATTTAAAATTGAGCCATCTATACCTTGCGAGCATCTATTATCATGAATGATTATGTTCCTTGCTACCTGTGCTAATATGATACCCTGAAATGTGGAAAAAAATACGTCAGCTATATGCTAGTGAACACGTATGACTCTATAAAATATTTTGACTGACAATTACAATACAATGATAGTTTTCTTATACACTCAGCAGATGCACGACCACATCTGGGCTTTGTACCACTCCCCTACACACACACAATTGTTCCCCCGAGCTATATGCGTATAGCCCCTACAAGGAGAACTAGTTATGACTGTTAGCCCGCGGCCTCCCTGGCCGTTGATTGATGGACTGAACAGTTATGTTTGGATCCAGACACATGTGTACTCGGTCTGAGTTGCCTTTATTTTCTATATTGTATTATAAAGTTTTAGAGATTTCATAATCTCATGTAAACATTGACTGACTTGTTAAACAAAGACCCGTTTATCTTATCGAATATAAAATATGTTTTGACTGATTGAAAAGGTTAACGTATTCACCTGTGATTGTGACGAAATAAGATTTGCATGGCATTATAATCGATTGAAAAGGCTAAGGAATTGTAGAGAATCACGTGCTACAACCATTTCAATAAATTATTGGATGGATTGGGTCACACAAGGTGACAAAAACACAAGAATCACCTGTTTAATGGTTGTTGAAACAATTAGAAATGAATAGTTTTGGTAGGACATTGAAAATATTTTGTCTATTACTAAACCTATGTTCTTGATGATCAAGGTTTGTGACGCTGAAGGTTCAAAAATGAGGGAAATTTATAAAAAGATGGATAATATGTTGGGGGGAATTAAAGACGTAATGTTGCAACGTAAGTATGCATCATATTACCCTCAACAAGAATTAATTGTGCTCGCTAGGTGGAAAAAGATAACGATACCTTTACACTGTTTGGGCCTTGCTTAGTCCCCCATGACACAAAGTACCTTCTAATGTTATCACCAGGTAGAATTCCTAGGAAAGCTCCAAATCACAACAAAGATATGGCGCTCGGGGCTATGGAATTTTTCAAAAGAATAGCTGAAAGTCCAAAAGAAGAACAAATGTTGTGAGAGCAAGTCAAAACATTTCATATGAAAAAGATACTTTATTCAATGAAAGCGGTTCAAGTGGAAGCAGTGACCACGGAAGCGATTGATTGGTGGTCTAGCCATGGACTAGAATTTAGAAACACCAAGTTGGTTGAAAGTGCTAAGAAGCTTTATTCACAACATATACATCAGCAGCCCAATGACATAATACGAAACTAGAGGAGTTACTTTTATATAAACAGTGAAAAGATAAATCGTTTTAATTCAAAACGGGCGAACAAATTAGTTTTCATACATTCCAACATTAATTATACTCCAATCTCATATCTCAGAAAGTTACAACACCGGACCAAACAGAAAATGGGGTATGAATCCTGACAATGATTACTTGGAATAGCCTTGTACTAGGTACGAAAATATGCAATGGGAAAACCTAGAAAAATAAGACAATGACGACCCAAACTGAAAAAAGACATAGTCTAGATTGTTTTATCAATTTTCTGTTATGATTATGAAGTGCTTATGATATGATAATAAAATGTTATTTTAAATTGGAGATTTTTAAAAAAATTCATCCAATATGATTACTTGAGTAAATTATATGATTCAACATGTATTTTCATCCAATTAATATATTGATCAACACATGTTATATCTTAAGTTGGTTATACACTTTTACATATGTCATAACAAGTAAAAAAAAAACCTTAAGCACCTAAAATACGCAAATTTGCTAGAAATCAGGCAAAAAAATCTATTAACTATGTCACATCTTAATCTCAATAACAAAACTTGTTATCAAAATCATATAACTTACAAATGGCATCTTAGAAGCTTTGTAGCCATCAATCCATGTGTTGCAAAAAAACCCCAATCCACAACATAGCCAAGCAAGTGCATCATACTGTAAACATACATAGCATCAAACACTTTTAACATAAACAAAAAACTAAAATGATATTAGATTAAATAACGGCCAAATGTTACCTTTCCAAGGTATTGGCAACGACGTGGGGCAAGTCTCATACCTTGCAATGTTTCCATACGTAACAATGCACCTCCTTAAGGGCCGTCACACCTGGCTCACTCTAGGCCACCACTCCGAGTCCTCGTTGGTCACGGCGACGTTGGTCACGACTGGCTCACTCCAGGCCACCAAGGTTGGCTCTGATACCTATGTCACAAGCCAAATAGAAAAACTCAACCCAAAAGACTAGTCTTATAGATAAGGAAACTCATTTGACTTATAAACCCTACATCAGTTGCCCATACAACCGATGTGGGACAAGTCTCATACCTTGCAATGGTTTCAGTCCGTAACAGATCAATACAGGGTTCAGGAAATGGAGTTCCGTGATTCAGTTAGATTCTTCGAACCACTAGATGAAATGCAACTAGAAATCTAGAATACAAGCCGTTTCGAGATTGGCTAAGCCGCTCAAAATCTCAAATTAGAGTTCAGTTGTTCTGACACAAGAGTGGTTCAGAAAATGGGCCTTATTAACGGACCACAACACAGCCCACTTTCAAATACTTAAATAAAAAGTTAGTTATTTTTTTAGTGAATTGTTTAAAAAGTTTAGGTTAATATTAGCACAATCGGATTGGTTATTGATGGGTTATGAGACTATATTAGTAAATTAGTGGGAGTTCGAAACACTATTTAGAAAAAAAGAAAAGATAAAATGCCTCAAAATTGGGCAAACCACTCGATAAACCAAGTTAGTTTGCCCATCCACTTCCAAGCCACATGTCATCATATTATTGGTTCTCATTTTAATTTATTTTTCCTTTTCTTTTCATATTAATTAATTATAACACTAAAATTGTTTTTCTTTAATAACTTTTAATTAATAAGTTTTTAAAAAAAATCTAAAAATACAGTCTTGTTTAGTTTTTTTTTTTTGTGAACACACTAGTATAATTTTATTAAAAAACATTAGATTGCAAAAAAAATACTTTTATAATAAAATAAATATTAATCATTACTGATTTATATTATCCGACACTTTATATTTAATGCTACGATTGTAATTTTGTTATCTACTTTATTAAGTGTGTTTGGTGAATATAAATATTTTTTTTAATTTTTTTTATATTATATATATATATATATATATATATATTGTTTCTTTTAAAGAAAGTAATTATTTTTATAATTCTAAGCACTTTTAATAAAAAAACAACAATTATTAATAAAAATAATAATTATAAATTATATTTATTTAATAAAAAGTAATGAAGTTTGGTTTGTTAATGAGGGTGAATAGTTTGGTTTGGTTGGATTGGGTTGGTGAAAGAAAGATAAATTAATTTTATAATGAAGATTGGGTTGGGTTGGTTTGTGAATGGGAATGGTCTTAAAGCCTTTGGGCCAGTTTTATTAGGAGACCCGGTTTTGGTTCATAATTGTGTTTTAACCCTAATCATGTTTATTATTATATATATATATATATATATATATATATATATATATATATATATATATATATCTTATCATGTAATTGTAATCTTGGTTCAGAGCTAATAAGCCAAACCTAGTTGCAGTCCGTGGACGTAGGTCCCTTGCGGGAACCGAACGACATTAAATTCTTGTGTCGTATTTATATTTTCGTTTATGCTTGTTTATCATTGTGCATGTGAGTGTTGTTTCGATTCTGGGAGCCGCTTTGTTCGTAACAATTATAACCTTTTTAGACATTCGTATAATTTGTGGCCTAGAAAATAAAGTTACGATGGATATGTCATTAGTACGAATAAAATGTAACCGATTGTTCTTCCAAAAGAGGAAAACATATACGAGTATATGATAACGCTAGGAATATATGTTTATCACATAGATTTTCCTTTTAATAGAAAATAGTTTAAAATAAAAGACATTATTGGTGATGATATAAAATCGTTTGGATTCTTCTGGTTTAAGAATAAATTGAATCTTAAATCGATAAGGTGGAAGAATTGATGTAATTTTGTTTTAATATAAATTTTCTTTGGTGCTGTGGCTCTCCTCCGGCTTGTGGAGGTCTGGAGGAGGCTGGTGTTTGTGTTCGGTTTATAAAATTTTATAGTTTAAAAAGTAGTTTAATGTTTTATGCATATTTTGTATGTGTTTGTTTTTCAATATGATTCAATTTTTTAACTAACCTATGATGTTCCCTGTTTATGAAAATTTCTTAGATCCGTCATTGTTTGCGTGACTTAAAGATTGATTCCTAATGACAGCATTATACTCATATCAAAATCACATAAACATATAAATAAAATACATGTCACATGGTACATCAGACATCAACTCATATGCCCAATTGGGCTTGCACTTCCAAAATAGTCTTGGCAGACTCTTGAAGCTGTTTTGCCTCCTCATCAGTAAGATGCACATTGGTCACTCCCAACACACCACTCCTCCCCAATTGAGCCGGCAAGCTAAGAAACAGCTCACCATCATCAATGCCATAGAACCCTTTAGCCAACACCGAAACAGGGTGGATGCTACGTTGGTCCCTTAGTATGGCTCGAGCCAAGCTAGCCACCGAGTACCCAATGGCCCAAGATGTGTAACCTTTCAAGCTTATTACCTCATACGCACCGTCCACAACTTCTTTGTGGATTTTCTCGAGTGTTTGCTTCTCATATGCGATTTGTTGCCTCTCCAAAAAGCTAAGTATCGGCACACCTCCGACGCTTATGCTCGACCACAATGCCACTGATGAGTCACCGTGTTCCCCCACAATGTAAGCCTGAAACCAAACAAAGATAACAAACAAATGTACCCAATAAAATCACAGTCATAGTTGTATAATCCCGCCTAGGCGCTGATTAATCCCAAAATTAATTGTTAGCCGGTACTACACCGACTAGTCGCCGATAATAGCTATTTGGTCAAAATTGAAAAGTGTATATATAAAATTTGGTATATATATTTAGTCGACTAGCGTCTAATGATTTTTACAACATTGGTCATAACAGTCTCGCAGAAGAACGAGATAAGGACAAACAGTTTCTCTTCCCGAAACATTGTTTTCGAAACCGAGCCTGACTCGTCGGTCGGCTCGGTTGGATCGGAACCGGGCATGCCATGTAACTTGTTCGATTACCAAGTGATCAAACCGGATTTCCAATTTTTGTTTATGTTTCCTTCAAATATCATTCTAGTATTCAAGACTTGGTTTTATATTCATTTAATTTTTAAAACTTATGTTATATATGTTACATGTATATATATACAAAGAATTAATTTTTAAAGTCAATTCATATTTTGAACCCTGTCTGACCGGTCCAACTAATATTTCTTTAAAAAAACCGGCTAGTCAATAAACCAAAAATGATATAGATCAATTGACTAACCTGCATATCTTGAGCATTAAGATCAAGATGATCCGCAATAAGAAACCTAAACCTCGACGAATCCAAATTCGTACCCGACCCAATAACCCGATTCGACGGAAACCCAGACAGCTTCCACGTGACATAAGTCAACACATCAACCGGGTTCGACACAACCAGCAATATACTCTCAGGCGACTTCTGAGCCAAGGGCGGGACCACCTTCTTAAACAGAGCCAGGTTCCTCTGCAGCAAGTTGAGCCTGGACTCCCCTGGGATCTGCAGCAGTGACAATGACGAGATCAGATCCGACGGTGTTGGAGTAGTCAACGGAGGCGGTGATGTTGGTACGAGGAAGGAAGGCGGCGGCGTGTTGGAGGTCGAGCATCTCACCTCGGAGCTTGTCGGCGTTGACGTAAACGAGTGCGATCTCGTCGGCGATGGCTTGGGTGAGGATGGTCTGTGCGATGGCCATGCCGACGACGGTGATCTTGGTGTTGCGGCTGGTTAGTGGTGGTGCCTTGGATGGGTTTGAAGAAGGATTTGGCTATGTCTAGGCCGTCTGGGCCTAAGGTTGAAGATGAAGGAGTTTTATGCATTTTTATTTACTCTCTCTAGAAGTTGTGTTTGGTTTATTATGTACTGTGGGGTTGATGGTGTATATTTATACCGTTGGATGATTATTAAATGTTGTTTTTAAACTCATATAGTAATAAAGTTGTAAAAGTTTATTGAAAAGAATAAGTTATTGTAATTGGTAAGGTAAAACGGAGACACGAGAATACTCATGACTCATGACTATTGCATGGTGGTAATGGTATGTAAAGAAGGTACGACTACATATGCATATGATACAAATGAAAATAATATTTTAAACAATGTGCGCCCAAATACCATTTGTCACAAAACCAATTACTATACTTAATTTATAACTACTTTTTAACGGCATTTAATTTATTTTTAAGTTAACAATATACAGTCAAAGTTATTCTATAAAATGAGAAAAAAATAAAAAGAATTTATGACACAAAAAAAAAGCTTTGAAAAATATTAAAAATTTCAAATAAAAGAATCGCGTCTCAAAATATAATTACGTTTCAATGGAGTTTTCTTAGGCATCTTCAAAACTAAGCCAATTAGTTGGCGGTGGTGACGCATGCTATTTGACAAATTGCGGATATACACTTATGTAAATGAGTAAAACCTCTTCCACATCTCACATATTATGCTAATATGAAAAAATATCTTTTTGTAAAATCATTAACTATACATAGAAATAATTATTTACACATTTGGAAGTTGGAACAGTCGACTAAACATTTCCTCATTGTAGTAGTCACCCACGATTATCGTGTGCAGTTTGACTATCTTTGTTTAAATGAGTTTTTCTTGTTCTTCGCATGCGAACTCTCTTAAGTCTAAAAATTTAAATTCCAGTTACGCTTGTTGTAATATAAAATGTCTCAATATTTTCCGATGACGATGAAACCGCCTTTAGTCCTCGCTATTTTGTAAAAAAAAAAAGAGTAGATGGTGAAGATTTGTGTGTGAAAAATGTGAATAGTAAAATGGTATTAATTGGAGATATATACGGGTATTTTTGGGTTGTGATATGCAAGCGACATAGGATGAGAAGGTGGTGCGGGATGGGTAATGATTAATGAAGTTGAGAGAGAGAGAGAGAGAGAGAGTTGACAACGAGAGAGAGAGATTTTGATGGTGAAAAAGAGATGGTGGTGCCGGGTTGGAAAAAAAACCAAGAAGATGCGAGATGAATATCTCACGTACACATTTGACTTTTAAGGAAAAAAATTATATTGTTTTTTAGCGTTTCTTACATGTCCATGGTTTCAAAGTAAAAAAAATATTATTATTTTTAAAAAATATGAGATTTTTTGTGTAGGACTGTTACCTGGCGACAGTTGTGAAGCCGACAAGCCGCAACAATGCATCATATCGCAATGTGTTCCCGCTTGATTTTTTGTGCCACGTCAGCTCCTCACTTGGCTCGAAATAAGTATAAGACCTAACCTCACTAGCAACGCGAGACATGAAAACAAAAGAGAATTTGGTTAAACAATTTAGGGAGTTTGGTTAGATAAAAACAATTTAGGGTTTGTGATCATTAATTTGAGAGCCGAAATTGTGCAAAACATGATGCAAATTCATCCCAACTAAACCATTTATCTAGCACTACCATGGATCCTGCTAAACAAAACCAAACATTTCATTTTGGGCCCTAATGGGCATTTTCAATAACACAAATAAATTTTCAATGGGTCTATATAATAGCAACGTGTTAGAATGAACGGCCATCAAAACACCACTACTAGTCAAGGTCGCTTGCCAGATTACCATCGCCTCTTTTTTGTATCGATGCTAATTAAACACACTACTAGAAAAAAGACCTTCAATGACACGTATTGTGTGTAATTAAAGGGTCCTTATGACACGCAAATGTGTGTCATTGAAGCCCCTGTCATAAATTAGGTATGACACGTTTCCTGCATGTCATATTTAATGACACACTTTAATGACACACATTTATGACATACGTTTTTACATTCATTTATGACACTCTTTCAATACCGGTGTTTACGACATGCATGTCATCTTATAACTTTTAATTTTTTAATTTTTTTTTGTTTTGCATAATTAATAATATTTAAATTAATAACTTAAAATATAGCAGCAAAACTATACATTCTATTTCCAAAATAAACATCCTAAATCAAAAGATTACATATAATCCCTAAGTTAACAAAAGTATCGGTTAATATTTAGTATAATACATATAACTAATGAAATATAAACTGTGTAGTATACGCCGACCAATCTTCTCAAACCGCATCGAAATCTGCCTCCGTGTATTCGTGTTTGCCTCCCCAACCTAAGTTAAAAATTAAACCAAAAATACGTTAGGTCAAAAGTCATGATAGAACACCCCTTTGAGTGAAGATAACCATTACAAATAACCCAATGTTAATATTGAGTATTTAGAAATACCTAAGAATTTAATAGACACTTGCAGCAAATAATAAAAAGGACTTCATCTAATTACAACAGCAGCACCGCCTTCGCTCGCACCTGGAAGTATCTTTGGGGTGTGAATCTGGACAAAATCTAGATCTAGCAGAATCTGTGCAAACAACTGCAGAAAACAATATCGGCAACTTTGGTTATATATGCTGCTTGACAAAATATGAATGTAATAATGTTGTTTGTTTCTCCATACAGTAAGCAAACGAAAAAAAACAAGTCGATTTACAAAAAAATGAGGCAATAAAAGCATAGCTAAACCCGTAGTACCAATGGCCTATGATAGGTATCTCCGGGGAATTTATTTAAATTAGTAATAACATATCCTATTTATCAACTTTGACGTTTGAACATCATATTTACTACAAAACTAAGTAAATAGTTTGGTGCCTGGAGTAATGTCTCACCTACAGCACCTAAACACTTAGTGGAAGAGTCCAGTGAAGATTCTGTCGGTACAATAACGAACCAAAACAACTACAATCTGCACGAGTTACACTAAACAAACCTCATATATACAAAAGTGCATGGGTTCAACTGTATGACATTGTTTTATACCAAAGCTCATTTCAAACACTTTATCATTATACAGTTTCACTTCATAGAACTGTATACTCGTTTAAGTATATCTAAATACATGTTTGTTTATTTTATTGTTATGTCTCAACTCTCAAGAGCCCTACAAATTAAAATGATGACGGAAATAATCAGATAAGTGTATTGCATGAAACTAAAATCAACATAAAGTTTATGAATCCAAAACAGAATAAGCACAGGTTAGTCTAATTCATTTCATCCATATGTTTATCTGATTTAATATAATTAAATAAAAATAATATATTATACTAATGCTAATGTTCACTGAATAATTTATTTATTAAAACCAATAAAGAAATTAAAGTAAACAAAAAAATAAAAATAATATATTATACTAATACTAATATTAATGATGCATTTAGTAATTAATTAATATGCATGAGTACATAGAGCAAACCAACCAATCCCTGACTAACAATTTCATGCACAGACTCACCAAATTATCAAGGTAAAAATAATATTTCTAGTGACAGAAAACTAATTAAAGATACCAACATCGTATACTCGTATAGTAATGCAAAATCTCAGCAAATCTACCTCAAGTGAAGCTTTTAAAGAAGGGTTTGAAAACTGGTTTTTTGGTTTTAAAACTTGAAGTGGCTAAAATTCAGGTCCAAAGAATGATTGATGGAGAACTTATCATGTCCAGGGCTTCTTTCAGTTACACCTTCAGACTTGAGCTTATCGGGCCCAATGGATAATTTCGCATCAGCTTGAACAATAACTTGCTATAATATGTAGACCACCTGACAATTAATGCACTTTCGGAAACCGCCAAATCAAAGCATCAAGTTGAATTCCTTAAAGAATTTAAAGCCTCTGTCACGTATAAGTTGTAAAAATGACAAAATGCCCCTACATGTATTTAAAGAAAGAAAAAACTCCAGATGAACCGGCAAAACATATCCGAGTTGATTTAAGGATATTCTAGTCATTTACCCTTGGAATTGACAAGAAATTTAATACCTCTTGTAAATACAAATTGGTAGAATGCCCTTCACGGAAAAGTCGAAGGTTGCGAATCTTCCTATATTGGCACGTCCAATAGAGGTTGTGTAAAAGAATGTAATTTAAAACATCGAATTATGCCAGAAGTAAGACTAACAGCAAATCTACAACAATCCGTGATTTAATGGCATATAGCTCTCAATCGTTTATAATCAAAGTAAAAGAATTTGACTTACTGTAACTCAAATCCAGATAGTCGACCAACAAAGGGGCCGAGTTAATAATCACACCAACAATTCAAAATCACCAAGACTTATCAAAGCTGCAAACTAAAATCAACACAAACTAACCTTGGTTTGGTTTTTTTACATATCGATTACAATAGTGTAACAATACCTATGCCACAATCTCAAATAGTGTAACAAAACCTATGTCACAATTACCTCTAACAATTAATTCTAATTTTTAATATACACACACATACAATTTGTAGTGTAATAAACACCATCGATTTCATCTAATGATAACGAAATCAAACAAAAGACAGAATAAACTAAAGCAGACCTAATTAGAGTTGAATTTAGGGTTTATGGGTGACTTGAATAGAAGAAACTAAGAAAAGAAAGTTCGAATTTTACCTCAGAGTACCCCTTCAACTCGTGTGTGAATGAGGGCATGACGATTATTATTGGTTTGATGAATGGGTAGTTAAATTGATTTAAAACCAGTTAATTAGAACCAATAATAATTGACGATGAAGTGTCGCCGGTGCATTGAAGATTGAATTGATTATCTCGTCAGAGAACAAGACGGAGGGCGTACTGGGATTGAAGTCACAATTAATAGATAATACTGGGGATTTCTAAACCCTAGCCAATTAATGAAGACATCTACCTCAAAGAAGACGAAATCCTTCAATAATTTCTTTAATAAACACAGACCTTTGCTTCAATTCTTCAAAAAATCAGGCAGAAGGTGTGGTGGTGATGCGTTCGTGACTGGTGGAGCTGATAGAAGGTCATGGTGGTTATGGCGTTCGTGGTGATGGCCGGCGTTCCTGGTCGGCCTTCCTGGCTGGCGTTCGTGGTGGTGATGCGTCTGGTGGAGTGGTGGTGGTAATTTGAGAGGATGTTCGTGGTGACTGGTGGTATTATCAAAATTGTATTTGGTATTTTATTGTAATATAGGTCAAAATTGGTCAAGGTTTATTTACACACATGTATGGAGGGAAGGTTAAGTTTTTAAATTTTGAGTGAAAGGTTATGACACGCATTTTGTTTTTGAAATTTATGACAAACACAAAAACCAGTGTCATAAATCTTCTATTTTACAAAAATTATGACATCTTTTTAATGACTCGCATAATTACGTCATAAATTGACGCGTGTCATTACGCGCATATCATGAAAGCCTTTTTTTCTAGTAGTGACATCGAATATATATATTCTTTATCCCAAAGTCCAGAAGACCATCACGCACGAATGCATATTTTTTTCACATGTCAATCACAGCGTATCTTCTCAAAGAATCTAGTCATTAAAAAAGATTTGTTATGTAATTTTTGCATTAGTCATTTATCGAAAGTGTTCTAACCCAAACTGAAAAAAAAATTGTCCCTTCCAACCGCTGCCCATTTTGGTAAGAACACATTATGGCTAAGCCTAACGTGACCTGCTATCCCACTCAGTCAACCCGACCAACCCAGTTTGGAGTTATAATTATAACTTGTGTTGTTTTTGAAATGTAACACAAGGGTGTTATCATACTACTTACAATGACTATAAGTCGGTCTTAAATCTTAGATGGTTTCTATACCACTAACAATAGTTTTTCGTTTCTTCTTCTCCTTTCTTTCTAGTCTTTAATTTTTTTATTGAATATGAAGTTATTTGGTTTCATGTTTTGACCCACTTATAGAGTTATAGTCCAAACCTGTTGTAGTGTTGTTGATGTTTGAAAACATAAACATTAATAGACCAAATATGGTTCACTCCGAAAACAAAAACACTTATTAATTTGAATATATGGTTTGGTTTATTTGATGTTTACGTAAAACTCAAACCCTCACATGCAACCATTTGTTTTTTTGGTTCAAAATCAAATATGTTATCCGTTTTAAAACGGACTTGGGAGAATGAGACTCATTAGTTATATACTATGTTGAATCCGGTTTGAAACCTGTCACATTAATAGCGTGCATACTAAACCCGCTTAACAGTTAAACATTAAGACTTGAGAGATTAGCCCGTTTAAAAAATACCAAATGTGAAACGTTAGCCCTGGGTATATGAGTTACAAGCGATTGACATGTAATTTAAATTCTTAATTTTGCTTATATATTATTGAGTGATTCATTCAACTGATCAATTATATGTCGTCGGGGGGAGGGGGGGGGGGGGGTTATATACAAGGGCCCATAAGTTAGTATTCACTTTATCGGGTGTGGTTTGGTTTGGGTGATCTCGTTTTGACTATTATCAACTCAATCCAAACTGGCTTTAAAATCGATCCGGTTCGGCCCAAAAACCGGATTTGTGCACTTCTACTCAACTCATCCCAATTCATCAAAAAAGAAGAAAGAAGAATCGCATGTAACAAACAAACACCAATTTCAAACCACCAGCATCTATCACTCCGATCATCACCAGCATCATCATTCTTGGTTGTCTTTGGTTTGCGATAATTCTGTTCATATTGCCTTGCCATCACGACACCCGTCTTGTAAAGAGTGTTGATGTTGGGCACGTTGTAATTCTGAGCAACAAATATCCCACAAGCTGCATCCAACAAGAACGAAAAGCTGGTTGTGATTATACCCATAGCTGATTTCGTATCGACAATCCAATTCACAGAGCAAAACTGAAATTGAAATTGATTTGAGGTAAAATATTATTATGTGGGTTTATTATATATATAATATTGTTTATGAGCTTGGAAGAGGGTTCAATTAATCATGATGGCTTATTCCGCAAGTTCATCGATTGGTTGGTGGTGTAATGTAATTGTGATTGTGATGCTAGATTGCTCATCGTGATGCACAAGTTAAGTCAATGACGAGTTTGCCCCTATGCTTTGTAAATATACACGTATTAGTACGTTGAGATTTTTTTATGGAATATAATATGTAGAGGTATTTAAATTTGGTTGGGTTCGGTTCATATGTTACGGTACGGGTATGATAACGATGCTTGCTAATTGCTATAGCAATCGAAAGATAAAACTCGTGTTAAGGATGACAATGAGACAAGTAGATCATGCTTGTAAAAGTGTGACACTCACATACCTTGTCTCTTAAATATTGGGTTTTTATCGGGTGGTTACAGACGAGTATGGGCTAATCTCATTAGATTATAAAGTTATCTAGTTGAAATGTTGATATACATTTTTTCTAAACTTTTATACATGTTTATTACCAAGAAACGAAGATATATGTAAACTAAAAAATAATGCTTTAGTAAATGGGTTTGGATCAAATATAAATGAAGTTAACGTGCTAATTATGAAAATCAAGTAGATCAATTATGTAATTATATCATAAATGTAATTACATAACTAGTCTATGATTACATAATTACTCTATGATGTAGTTATATAATTACTCTACTACATATATATAATTACTTTACTTGATTATCATAATTAACAAGTTAATTTAATTTGTACGTTGACTTTCTCCTTAATAAATAACCTGTTTTAAAACTCAAGAGAGAGAGGTGAGCACAATTAGTTTTTAATCATCTTAAAATAAACATTACTATTACATGTAAAACAAATGTGATTAATAGTAATCACACTACCACACAAACAATACGTCCATGTATACAGTGTTGTAAAAATCGCTAGTTGCTAGTCGGGCGGTAGGGTGGGGATTAGCGATTAATCAGATCAGACTTAAATGTATAATTTTCAATTATATGTATATAAACATATTTTTATATGTAGTGTTCAGTTTTATACATACATAAACATATTTTGGCCGGAATCTCGTTGGAAACTGCCAATTTTTTATTGAATCTTGCCGGAAACCGATGATTTTGGTCGGAATCTCGCCGAAAGCCATCGATTTTGGTTGGAATCTAGCCGGAAACCGCCAATTTTGGCCGGATTTGACCATTGGCCTATTAATTGGTTAATTAGCCCAAAATTAATCAATGACGTAGAGACTAGCGATTAATCGGAAATTAATCAACGTCTAGTCGAGATTTTTGCAACATTGCATGTATATATTATTTGCTTTTTCTGGCTTCAATTTAACCACTTATACTATAGATATTACAATATTCGTCTTTAATTAATTTGTTTTTCTATTTATTAGATACTTTGATAACTTTCATTGTTATAAAAGTAACTAAATACGTGGTTGTAAATGATTTTTTTTAATATTTCGGTCTAAAATTTATTAAAAATTGAATTATATTAGAAATAATCTTTACAAGTTGATCTTAACAGCTAATCTTAAATGCTCTGAATCTACTATAGCTTTGTTGTTCAATGACACTACTTATGGGCTATGCCATGTAAATTGTGCCACAATTTTATTTTCTTTCTGCTTGTTTATAAAAGCTTAAAATATTTTTTCATATTACAAATCTTTAGGTAAATAACTATCAAACAGAAACATTAGATGTTATATTGGAGCAAAGAACTTGTTGTTCCTTAGGGATAAATATGCAACGACATATCTCCTCACCGACGAAAGATAACGATTTTTGTAATAGTTCAATAGAGAATGAAGTGACCAGTCGAATCTTTCGTGCCACAAATCTCAATGACAGTAAATCCCACACACATAAACCAAATTCTTGTTTAAGGATGTTGTATTTTGGTTGGTTAATGTCACAGTCAACTGTGTATTCTATTGTGACACACTCATCATATTTTGAAGATTCTGGTTATTTAAACTTATTTTCAACATGTTTATAATAGTTTTAATCACAAGTTCACAACTCTTTAAAATATTTGATACATACTACATAGCATGCATAACATAAATAAATAAAACATAGGGGATATAACTGTTCTTGCAGGTATATAAAATCTAAATAGAGAAAATGATATATTACGTGATACATATAGCAATACATCGTGGTCCTTCAAATTCATTGGCATCCGAAAATCTTTGAAATTCAAAATTGACGTGGGCAAATAAACCGGTTAACCGAACCAAACTAAAACCAAACCGGTTTGAAACCGATTTGTAATTTTCTCCCGCAAACTGGTACACTAAACCAAAACCGGTCAAAACCCGAACCGAGACCAATCGTAGCCTGGTCAAGAAACCGGTTTCAACCGGAACCGAAACCGATCATAAACCGGTTTTGACTTTTGACATTTTGTCAATCAAACTGGTTTTAAGTTTTAAATCGGTTTGTACACCTCTATTGACAACTACTTAGAGAGAAAGCGTAATTAAATACATGACCAAATGCTCATATTTTCAAACAATCAGTAATTTGTGTTTCTCATCATAGTAGACTAAATGAAAGATGCTAAAACCGGAGAATTGTTACTAAAGTTGTTTTGGTCAAAAATTATCGAAACAATTAAATGATCAAATTTAGAATTTAAGGTAGTGTGTTCTTTACAAAATTGACAAATAACAACAGTAAAATAAATAATTAACACGAGATATAGCGAGAAAAAACCCTTGATTACGGTATGGATCTCTGGCAAAAAACATTGGTAGGGGAAAACTATCCGCATGCCTAAGATTTATTAAATAAAAGTGAAGTACATCTCGAGGGTCATATGCAATGAAAGCTAGGTTACTAGGAGTACGAGTGCAGTGAGTGCAAAAGATGTGTTTTTCCAACCATTGCATCGACCTCATTTTATAGTAAAACAAAATAACAAACCAAGAGAAAACACCAGATTCCACTTAGATTCCTTCTCTTAACCGTTAGAAACTTGTTGCACAATTTCTTCACATGTTTATTGACTATAACTCCGATTCTTCAGATATGTTAAGGGTCATTTTATCTCTAGAGTGATCTTGAACAATATCCTTATAGCTCGGATTCCTAGCTAGTTACGGGATTCAGAACTAACCGACTATACTTGTGTTTTTTATGATATGCTTGCAGGTTACTTAGAAGAATAACGACCTGCAACGGCTAGCTGACTCATTCTACCTAAAAGCTCCGAGAAACAATTGAAATACACGTTGGATGAAGACCAAGTCGTCAAATGATCATGGTGGATAAGGTTCCCAAAATCATAGGAGTTCTAGTTATTTTTTATTTCTGTATAGTGGGTCTGTTATGAACGTTATAAGACACATCATTTCCACCCCACTGCACTACACTTGTATTCTAGCTATCGTTCACAATCAGTTCTCGAGCTGTAATTACCATTTTCATATTAATAAATTGAGGTAGTTGATAGTTTTTCCCTCCCGAGGTTTTTTCCGAAGATCCTTACCAGGATCCTAGGCTTTTCCTCGTTATATTGCTATGTTCACGTTTACTTTTACCGCATATACTTACATGATTATTGATAAACACAATACCTCACTTAGCGAAATTGTTCATTATTACTTCAGTGATTTTTGACCAAAACAAGGTAGACTTGGCCAATTAGTCGTTATATAACAGTTCACATAGAGTAGTCTGCAAGAATAAACGTCAGGATAATAAATATCAATTCATGATACTCTGATTCCGGGAATCTTGCCTATTTAATATGTCTTTAACTTGGTTATTACTTCTAGCTGTTACAAACCATTAGAATAAGTCAATGACAAGATCGAAATAAACCGCTAGTACTCAGGATTCTAGAAAAAAAGTCAAAATCAGGGATCCCGGGGAGAATCCGGGATCCTGAGTCATAAAATTGACCCACAACAAATTGTTTTTCGGGTTTCAAGTTTTAAATTTTGTAACATCCTAAAATTTATAATGTTGAATAAAGAAAGTTATGTTAGTGATTTCGCGTTTTAATTATTAATATCGAGTAGGAGCGGGTCATGGACTTGGATTAATTGAGATATGATAAATGAGAATGGGATTTCAGGGATATAAATACCCCCTTAATCCCAAAATATCTCATTTCTCACCAAACTCCACACACACTCCACACACTCCTCAAAACACACACATACTAACCGATCAAGATTCGAAGCCGAGACCCGAGATTTTGTTGATAGATCTGAGTTGGTAAGGTAAGAACAAATCCACCAAAGCTTATAGTACTGAAAATGGTTAGGATTTGATGGGTTAACCGGACCCGAAACCCAAACTGCCCAAATCGGACCCCTAAAACGTCGATTTTAGGCCGATTTGATGGTTGGGATTTGTAGGCGCCGATCATACGATTCCGTGGGTACCAAAATCGAGTTATTTGGCTAAGAAACGAAGGATTTATGGGCAAACAGATCTGCAGCGCGATAACTTCGCCTGCAAGATTAAGTTCGCCTGATGAACTTCGCCTTCAAGCGTAACTTCGCCTTCAAGCGTAACTTCGCCTAAGGATAACTTCGCCTACGGCCAAGTTCGCCTAAGGTATAACTTCGCCTGAAGCCAAGTTCGCCTAAGGTTTAACTTCGCCTGAAGCCAAGTTCGCCTAAGGTTTAACTTCGCCTGAAGCCAAGTTCGCCTAAGGTTTAACTTCGCCTGAAGCCAAGTTCGCCTAAGGTTTAACTTCGCCTGAAGCCAAGTTCGCCTAAGGTTTAACTTCGCCTGAAGCCAAGTTCGCCTAAGGTATAACTTCGCCTGAAGCCAAGTTCGCCTAAGGTTTAACTTCGCCTGAAGCCAAGTTCGCCTAAGGTTTAACTTCGCCTGAAGCCAAGTTCGCCTAAGGTTTAACTTCGCCTGAAGCGAAGTTCGTTTATAAAATAAATTAAAAACCTAATGGAAAATGTGTTAAGGCAGTTATCGAAAATAAAATTTTTCCAAGCTGACTTGGCAGCTTAACCCCAGCCAGGGGCTCTGCCCCTTGGACCCCGCTAGGGGCTGCCGCCCCTAGAACCCCGCTGCCAGGGGCGCTGCCCCCGGACCCCCGTTCGTTGTGGGTCATATATAGATAGAAATACAAAACGAGTAGTAGTAGTTAATTGATATGTGTAAATATTATACAGTTAGCCGAGCCCAGTTAAAGAAAGGAATTACGATCAACGGCGAGCGTAACAGGATCCAGGTGAGTTTCTAGCCCCATTCCTTGTTATGTTTTCGGGGCTGTGTGCATACTTGATGTGTTGTTAATACATTTATCCTAAGTGATAAGTGTATGCCATATGTGATATATGTGATATGTATGAATGATTGCTTGATGGTACGTGAACGATCTTCGGATATTGCAAGTACTGTCAGGTTGTAACGTTATAAATATGGTAAGTATGTTATGTATGAACGATTGCTTGATGGTACGTGAACGATCTTCGGATATTGCACGTACTGTCAGGTTGTAACGTTATAAATATGGTAAGTATGATATGTATGAATGATTGCTTGATGGTACGTGAACGATCTTCGGATATTGCACGTACTGTCAGGTTGTAACGTTATAAATATGGTAAGTATGATATGTATGAACGATTGCTTGATGGTACATGAACGATCTTCGGATATTGCACGTACTGTCAGGTTGTAACGTTATAAATATGGCAAGTATGATATGTATGTTTATGTGTATGAACGTAATAAAGTTAATAAAGGAAGGAAATGACGGTTGTATGGTTGTATGGTTACGAAAAGGGTACCGAGCCCTAATAATACTCGAGGTATTATGTATGGTTGTATGGTAACGAAGAGGGAATCGAACCCTACTAATATTCGAAAACAAGGGACCAGACCCTAATAATATCTGTGATGTTAGGGACCAGACCCTAATAATATCTGTGATGTTAGGGACCAGACCCTAATAATATCTGTGATGTTAGGGACCAGACCCTTATAATATCTGTGATGTTAGGGACCAGACCCTTATAATATCTGTGATGTTAGGGACCAGACCCTTATAATATCTGTGAGGTTATAGGGCGAAAGGCTCTTTAAAACGTATGATTGTGAATGTAAAGAAAGTATGTAAGTAAGAAAGAAAGTATGTAAGTAAGAATGAAGGCATGAGTACTTATGTGTGTATGAAAGAAAGTTATGAGGTTAAGTACGTATGTATGTAATAAGGTATTGTATGGTATTGTATGATTAACTAGAACTCACTCAGCATAGCTGACTTTTAGTATGCACGCAGGTGAGTAGGTTGAGACAGCTGGCTTGAGTGGAGGACACATGGCAGAAGACTAAAGCCTGGCATCTGAAGATCTGATATGTTTTATAAGTTATGTTTTGATTTTGAAAGACAAGAGGAATGTTTTAAGACATGATTATGAATCGATATGTAATGTTTTATGAAAGTTTTATATTCCGCGTAAAGTTTTTAATTAACTCTGATATTTAGAACTGTGTTTATGAGTAAATCCAACACGAAAGTAGGGTTACCGGTAACGGGGCCTTACAAGTTGGTATCAGAGCAAAGTTCGAGAGATTTAAGCATCCTACATGCTTAGACTCGAACAGAGAATGGGATTTAAGTAAGAAAAGAAAGAAGATGCCAGTTCAAGAATGCCATGTGTCGCTCAAGCAAGATCAGTAAAGGTGAAAGGTACGATTAAATGATATACGTTAATGAGAAAGAAAAGATATGAGAATGGTACGGATAGGAAAAATTGATTGTTTGAATTGACTAACTACTTAAGTAGAACCAGCACAAATAGACTCATAAAAGGAAGTGTATAGGACACGGAAAGTAACGTGATCAGCTAATCACAACTGGCCACTGTTATTACCTGTTAGCCTTACTATCCTTGTACTAGATAGTTCCTTGAGTGATGATGTTTGTGTTTTCCCCTTTAGAATACTAATGGCTGGAGCTGGAGAATTTGTTGAAACTGGGGGTCGCACTGGACGTCGTGACAGGCCTCGTCTTGTCCGGCAACCTTCGGTAGAAGAAGCTTCCCACACCGAAGATGAAGGAAGCGCAGCTGGAGGAGACCAGAACAACAACGAAGAAGTTCAACTTAGCCCCGCAGTTCAAGCAGCCATCGTTCAGGCTGTAGTTGCTGCTGTGAAGAACCTGAATCCCGAAGGATCTGCTGGAAGCCATGAGCGAACTGCTGAAGGGGCGGGTGGTGATGGTAGAAAGGATGGGGAAGGTGAAAGAGGGGCCTCGAGTGGGGATAAGTCTGTGAAAGTCGATGATAGGAGAGGAGGACAAGGTGGGTGCAGCTATAAGTCCTTCAAAGGTTGTGACCCGCCTAAGCTGACTGGTTTAGGAGACGCAATCGCTACTCTCCAGTGGATAACCGCTATGGACAAGGTTATCCGCATTAGCGAATGCCGTCCCGACCAAGCTGTGGGTTATGCTACTCAGTCATTCGTAGATGAGGCTATGTATTGGTGGGAGAGTGTGGAGCAGAGGAAGACCCGTGAAGAGATCAAAGAGATGAAGTGGGAAGATTTGAAAGAGTTGGTAATGAAGAAGTTCTGTGCAGATGCCGAGGTTGAAAGAACGGAGATGAAGTTCCAGAATTTAAAAGCCGGTATGATGACGCATCGTGAGTATACCACGGAGTTCAACCGACTATCTAGGTTGGTGCCTGACATGGTTGACACTGAGGTCAAGAGAATCAAATGTTATGTGAGGGGGTTGCCACAAAAGGTCCGCATGTTAGTCAGGGCGATTCAACCTGCTACTTTTGATTCGGCTGTTGGACTCGCGGAAATGGTCTATGCTGACGTGGCCGCGGATGATAGGGTGGAAAGGGACGAAGAGAAAGAGAAGAAAGGGGTCACTCCTGCTAAACGACCCGGTACTCAGTTATGGAACTCCAAGGATAAGAAACAGAAAGTGTGGGAGAAGAGATCGTGTAAGACCTGCGGAAAGAGGCATGGTGGTGAGTGCAAGTGGGGTAAAAGTTCTAACGTTTGTCTCAAATGTGGAAAGGCTCATGGTGGGGAATGCAGAATGGGGTCGAATGCCTGTTATAAGTGCGGGAAGGTAGGGCATTATGCCAATGAGTGCAGTGCGAAGCCAGCATGTTACAAATGTGGCAAGACAGGCCATATGTCAAGGGAGTGCACTGAAGGTGTAGCTGGAGGTAGTGGAAAGAAGGATGCCGATCAAGCTAGGCCCAGAACTAGAGCCTACATGCTGACCCAGGAACAAGCCAGGCAGATTCCGGATGTCGTCACAGGTATGTTTCTAGTGAACGATGTTTCCGCTTCTGTATTATTTGATTCTGGTGCGAATAGAAGTTTTGTAGCTACGACGTTTAGTAAACTAGCTAAAATGAAAGGCTGCCGAGTGTCTGAACCTTTTGTAGTAGAAACCGCAAGTGACACTTCGGTGAAAATAACAAAAATGGTTAAGAATTGTAAGATAGAGTTAGAGGGACATGAGTTCCCTGTTACTTTGTATGTTATGGCCTTAGGAGGGTTCGATGTAGTCTTGGGTATGGATTGGTTGTCTGAGTTTGAGGCTCAGATAGTATGTAAAAGTAAGATGATAAGGTTAAAGTCATTGGATGGTAGTGCGGTGACGGTTTATGGTGATAAGGAGAGTTATGGGCTTAATGTCATTTCGATGATAAAAGCCGAGGGTTTGTTAAGGCGAGGGTGCGGTGCCTACCTGGCATATGTTGTCAACGCTACGGCCGAGACGAAAGAAATGAAGAATGTTCCTATTGTGCGCGACTACCCAGAAGTATTCCCTGAGGATCTTCCGGGGTTGCCACCTGAGCGAGAGATAGAATTTCAGATAGATCTAGTACCAGGAGCCCAGCCCGTCGCGAAAGCGCCTTACCGTCTAGCACCGTCCGAGATGAAGGAATTGATGTCCCAACTGCAAGAACTCCTCGACAAGGGTTTTATCAGACCGAGTGTTTCTCCTTGGGGCGCACCGGTTTTGTTTGTGAAGAAAAAGGATGGAAGTATGAGAATGTGCATAGACTATCGTGAGTTGAATAAGCTTACGGTAAAGAATATATACCCCTTGCCTAGGATTGACGATCTGTTTGACCAACTGCAAGGTTCGAGTTGGTTCTCACGAATAGATCTTAGATCAGGCTACCATCAACTGAAGGTAAAGGAGGCAGACGTCCCTAAGACGGCGTTCCGAACGCGATATGGACCCTACGAGTTCCTCGTAATGTCATTCGGTCTAATAAATGCTCCTGCAGCATTTATGGACATGATGAACAGGGTGTGTCGACCAATGTTGGATAAGTCAGTTATCGTTTTCATTGATGACATATTAATATATTCAAGGAGCGAGTCTGACCATGCGGAGCATTTGAGAGAAGTATTGGAAGTTCTGAAGAAAGAGAAGTTGTATGCCAAGTTTTCGAAATGCGCGTTCTGGTTAAGAGAAGTGCAATTTCTAGGTCACGTGATTAATTCGGAAGGGATTACCGTGGACCCAGCTAAGATTGAGGCGATAACGAATTGGAAGACTCCGCAGAATCCGACTGATATACGAAGTTTCCTAGGGTTAGCCGGCTACTACAGGAGGTTCATCGAAGGTTTCTCCAAGATAGCCGCACCGCTGACCGGTATGACCCGAAAGTCGATAGTATTCAGTTGGGGAAAATTTCAAGAAGAAGCCTTTGAAGAATTAAAGAGAAGACTCATGCAAGCTCCAATCCTTACTTTACCCGATGGTGATGAGGATTTTGTTGTTTGTGCTGATGCCTCGCATCAAGGGTTAGGTTGCGTGTTGATGCAACGAGGGAAGGTGATAGCCTACGCGTCTAGACAGTTGAAGGTCCATGAGAGTACTTATCCGACGCATGATTTGGAGTTAGCAGCCGTAGTGCATGCTCTTAAGATATGGAGGCATTATCTGTACGGTACTAAGTGTACTATCTATACCGATCATAAGAGTTTAAAGTACTTCTTCGAGCAGAAAGAACTGAACATGAGACAGAGAAGATGGTTAGAATTGATAAAGGATTACGACTGTGAGATTAAGTATTACCCCGGTAAAGCTAACGTGGTCGCTGATGCGTTAAGTCGTAAGAATGAGGAAGTCCTTGCAACCGTGAAGTCATACAAGTTGATCATGAACTCAAGTCTTTTTGAAGAAATCATCAAAGTGCAGTCTGAAGTGTTAGTAGACGAAGGGTTAGTAAAGAAAGAAAGGATTTATGGCCAGCAAGATGAGTTGATGGAAAACACTCATGGAGTTAAAACTAGATTTGACCGTATGTGGATTCCACGCCATGGTGATCTTAGAAGTCGAATCTTAGATGAAGCTCATAAGTCAAGGTACTCAATCCATCCTGGAGCTACAAAGATGTACCAAGACTTGAAAAGGGATTACTGGTGGCCTGGAATGAAGAATGATGTAGTAGATTATGTCGGTAAGTGCTTAACTTGCTTACAAGTCAAAGCCGAACATCAGAAGCCTTATGGGATGATGCAACCGCTAGAGATACCTGAGTGGAAATGGGAACACATCACCATGGATTTCATAACTAAGCTACCTCGTACAGCTAAGCAACATGATACCATCTGGGTGATTGTGGACCGTTTGACCAAGAGTGCTCACTTTCTACCCATACGAGAGGCCATCTCGTCAGAAACGTTAGCAAGCTTGTTCATTAAAGAAATTGTAACCAAGCATGGAGTACCGTTATCGATCGTGTCTGATAGAGATACACGGTTTACTTCAAGATTCTGGAAGAAATTCCATGAAGCTATGGGGACGAGGTTGAACATCAGTACGGCGTACCATCCTCAAACCGATGGACAGTCCGAAAGGACGATCCAAACCCTTGAGGATATGCTACGTGCTTGTGTTTTAGATTTTGGTGGAAGTTGGGATGATCATCTGCATCTGGCAGAGTTCTCCTATAACAACAGTTACCATTCGAGCATTGGTATGCCACCGTTTGAGATGCTTTACGGTCGACGATGTAGAACCCCGGTGTGTTGGGGTGAGATTGGTCAGAAGGAAATGGGAAGCCTACAAGTGGTTCAAGAAACGTCTTCAAAGTTCGATCAGATCAAAGCAAGAATGAAAGCCGCTCAAGACAGACAAAAGTCTTATGCAGATAAGCGGCGACGACCAATTGAGTTTAACGTTGGCGACTATGTGATGCTTAAGGTCTCGCCTTGGAAAGGAATTATCCGTTTTAGAAAGAGAGGGAAGCTAAGTCCGAGGTATATTGGACCATTTAAAATTTTGTATCGTGTGGGGGAAGTAGCTTATAAGCTGGATTTACCCGATGAGTTAGAAGGAATTCATTCAACCTTCCATGTTTCTCATCTGAGGAAGTGTCTAGCTGATGACACGTCTCACGTGCCATTAATGGACATTGAGGTTGATGAACAATTGAACTACATCGAGCAACCGATAAAGATCGTTGATCGCAAGGAGAAGCAGCTTCGTCACAAAACTATACCTTTGGTAAAAGTAATATGGAAACACCGCAAGGGATCAGATGCTACTTGGGAAGCCGAGGATGAGATGCGCAAGTTTTACCCTAGTTTGTTTATGTAATAGTTAGGTTTCGGGGACGAAACCTCCTTAAGGGGGGAAGACTTGTAACATCCTAAAATTTATAATGTTGAATAAAGAAAGTTATGTTAGTGATTTCGCGTTTTAATTATTAATATCGAGTAGGAGCGGGTCATGGACTTGGATTAATTGAGATATGATAAATGAGAATGGGATTTCAGGGATATAAATACCCCCTTAATCCCAAAATATCTCATTTCTCACCAAACTCCACACACACTCCACACACTCCTCAAAACACACACATACTAACCGATCAAGATTCGAAGCCGAGACCCGAGATTTTGTTGATAGATCTGAGTTGGTAAGGTAAGAAAAAATCCACCAAAGCTTATAGTACTGAAAATGGTTAGGATTTGATGGGTTAACCGGACCCGAAACCCAAACTGCCCAAATCGGACCCCTAAAACGTCGATTTTAGGCCGATTTGATGGTTGGGATTTGTAGGCGCCGATCATACGATTCCGTGGGTACCAAAATCGAGTTATTTGGCTAAGAAACGAAGGATTTATGGGCAAACAGATCTACAGCGCGATAACTTCGCCTGCAAGATTAAGTTCGCCTGATGAACTTCGCCTTCAAGCGTAACTTCGCCTTCAAGCGTAACTTCGCCTAAGGATAACTTCGCCTACGGCCAAGTTCGCCTAAGGTATAACTTCGCCTGAAGCCAAGTTCGCCTAAGGTTTAACTTCGCCTGAAGCCAAGTTCGCCTAAGGTTTAACTTCGCCTGAAGCCAAGTTCGCCTAAGGTTTAACTTCGCCTGAAGCCAAGTTCGCCTAAGGTTTAACTTCGCCTGAAGCCAAGTTCGCCTAAGGTATAACTTCGCCTGAAGCCAAGTTCGCCTAAGGTTTAACTTCGCCTGAAGCCAAGTTCGCCTAAGGTTTAACTTCGCCTGAAGCGAAGTTCGTTTATAAAATAAATTAAAAACCTAATGGAAAATGTGTTAAGGCAGTTATCGAAAATAAAATTTTTCCAAGCTGACTTGGCAGCTTAACCCCAGCCAGGGGCTCTGCCCCTTGGACCCCGCTAGGGGCTGCCGCCCCTAGAACCCCGCTGCCAGGGGCGCTGCCCCCGGACCCCCGTTCGTTGTGGGTCATATATAGATAGAAATACAAAACGAGTAGTAGTAGTTAATTGATATGTGTAAATATTATACAGTTAGCCGAGCCCAGTTAAAGAAAGGAATTACGATCAACGGCGAACGTAACAGGATCCAGGTGAGTTTCTAGCCCCATTCCTTGTTATGTTTTCGGGGCTGTGTGCATACTTGATGTGTTGTTAATACATTTATCCTAAGTGATAAGTGTATGCCATATGTGATATATGTGATATGTATGAATGATTGCTTGATGGTACGTGAACGATCTTCGGATATTGCACGTACTGTCAGGTTGTAACGTTATAAATATGGTAAGTATGTTATGTATGAACGATTGCTTGATGGTACGTGAACGATCTTCGGATATTGCACGTACTGTCAGGTTGTAACGTTATAAATATGGTAAGTATGATATGTATGAATGATTGCTTGATGGTACGTGAACGATCTTCGGATATTGCACGTACTGTCAGGTTGTAACGTTATAAATATGGTAAGTATGATATGTATGAACGATTGCTTGATGGTACGTGAACGATCTTCGGATATTGCACGTACTGTCAGGTTGTAACGTTATAAATATGGCAAGTATGATATGTATGTTTATGTGTATGAACGTAATAAAGTTAATAAAGGAAGGAAATGACGGTTGTATGGTTGTATGGTTACGAAAAGGGTACCGAGCCCTAATAATACTCGAGGTATTATGTATGGTTGTATGGTAACGAAGAGGGAATCGAACCCTACTAATATTCGAAAACAAGGGACCAGACCCTAATAATATCTGTGATGTTAGGGACCAGACCCTAATAATATCTGTGATGTTAGGGACCAGACCCTAATAATATCTGTGATGTTAGGGACCAGACCCTAATAATATCTGTGATGTTAGGGACCAGACCCTTATAATATCTGTGATGTTAGGGACCAGACCCTTATAATATCTGTGATGTTAGGGACCAGACCCTTATAATATCTGTGATGTTAGGGACCAGACCCTTATAATATCTGTGAGGTTATAGGGCGAAAGGCTCTTTAAAACGTATGATTGTGAATGTAAAGAAAGTATGTAAGTAAGAAAGAAAGTATGTAAGTAAGAATGAAGGCATGAGTACTTATGTGTGTATGAAAGAAAGTTATGAGGTTAAGTACGTATGTATGTAATAAGGTATTGTATGGTATTGTATGATTAACTAGAACTCACTCAGCGTAGCTGACTTTTAGTATGCACGCAGGTGAGTAGGTTGAGACAGCTGGCTTGAGTGGAGGACACATGGCAGAAGACTAAAGCCTGGCATCTGAAGATCTGATATGTTTTATAAGTTATGTTTTGATTTTGAAAGACAAGAGGAATGTTTTAAGACATGATTATGAATCGATATGTAATGTTTTATGAAAGTTTTATATTCCGCGTAAAGTTTTTAATTAACTCTGATATTTAGAACTGTGTTTATGAGTAAATCCAACACGAAAGTAGGGTTACCGGTAACGGGGCCTTACAAATTTAGACCCAACACCCAACCCAGAATCTCTCACGTTTTTTTCGGGTTCGGGTTTAGGTTTTCTTGGGTTGGGTTAATCGGGTTCCAGGTATCTAAGAATACGGAAATAAAAACCACAACACTAAAATTAAAGCATCGTGTAAAATCTCAAGAATTACGTTAAGTATATGAAATTTAGTTTAATTATGTCTTTTTTTATATGATCTGTTTTATAAAGTATCCATAAAAATTATTACATAGCGATAGACAAATGAATACCGGAAACTTTTCGCTCTATAGAAAGAAAAGGTTTCAAGGTTTGACCATGTTATAATGAGCTTTTGAAAATGGATGCACTAGTATTATTTTTTTCTTTTTTTAAACCGAACAACTGAAAGGTATGTATATATAAACCGAGTACAAGCAAGTAAAATTATGGATGCGTAGTTGATGCTACTATGTAATTTATAAAACAAAAGAAAAAACAAAAGATTTTCTAAATTTTCTACCATGTCATTTTCGGTGTGGTGAGAGAGAAGTGTAATTTAATTTGTAGTACTTTTTAATTTTAATGATGTACACATCCATCCATGGCAGAAAACAAGAAGGGACACCATAGGGGACACCTACAACAGGATAGAAGCAGTGAAACCCCAAAACCCACACCTACACTTTCAATTTCTAGAGAGAGAAACACACACTAGAGATTTTTCTTTTATCTTGAAGCAGAAACATGGAGCTCAAATGGTGACATGAAGATAAAAGGTGTGTGTCACCAATTTAGTCTATATATGTTTAACACTTTCATGACTTCAAATCTGAATCAAGTCAAAAGCTTTCATCTTTTGGCTAAAAAGACAAGATTTCTTGAAATTTGTTCTTGTTTTGCTAATTTTTATTTTATTTTACTTTTTTTGTTTTCTTTTTCTGGGGTTTGATGGGTTTTCTTTCTTGCTCATTTATTGAGCTAATCTCAAAGCTTCAAATCTCTAAAACCCACAAAAATATATAATCATTTTTGGAGTTAAAATAATAAACAATCTTGTAAGTTTTTCCCATTACTTAAACTTGTTAAATTCTTGTTTTTTTGTTGGTTTACTTTAACAAATTGAACACATTTTGAACACATCTGAAACCACAAAATCTACAAACCTAAAAAAAAAGACATTTTTGCCCTAAAAGTAATCAAGATTTCTTGAAAGCTGTTCTTGTTCATATATTGTTGTTATTTTCTTCATATATTTTTTTTTATTTTTATTTTATTGAAATTTGAATCCATCTAAAAGCTCCAAATCTTGAATACCCACATCAACTTTTCATTTTTGGACAGCAAAAAAAATAATAATAATAATGTGTAATTAAAACAAGAAGCTGAATTTGACCCAAAAGTGTCACTTTTTTTTTAATTTTTTACTATTAATAAAAATGTGTAATTAATTGTTTAAAAATGTTTATAGGGTTTGAATTGATTTGATTTGATTAATGGTGAACAGATGAGAGGTATAGTTGCAAGTTTCCAATCTTCAAATAACTGGAAAGAAGTACTCAGTAATAATAATAATAGTAATAATAATGAACCCATATCTGTTCTTGACACTCGCCGGAGCCCCAGTCCTTCCACCTCCACCTCCACCCCCTCCTCCTCCGTGGGCGGCGGCAATAACACCACCCCACCAATGCTAACTGTTAATGAGTGGCCGGAGTTACAACCAATTCCGCCTGAATATGAACTGAGATTTGGTGGTGGGTTGGAAGACTGGGAAACCTTGTTATCTGACCGGTGGATCTCCGGTGACTTTGATGATGCATCTTTAAGCTTTCAACAGCTTTTACAGACCAACCAAATTGACCAAAATGCCCCTCCCGGTTCCGCCACCGTGTTTGAAGCTCCTGCAGCTGCAAATTTTAACCTCCAAAACCACTTTCCACAGCTACCGCCTCCACCTCCACCTCCGGTGCAATTCCACCGCCATAACATTCCGAAAGCTCCGGTTTATGACCCGGGTTTTCAAAAAGATTCGATTTTGAATCCGGGTTTTCGAAAAGTTTCGATTTTGAATAAAGATCAGGAATTACCACTTGAAAAACCATCTGCGGTGGCGGTAATAAAACAAGAACCACCACACCAGCACCAGCAGCTTATCTGTGACCACCTATTCGCGGCGGCTGAGCGAATGCTCTCAGGAAACCGCTCACACGCGCAAGGGATATTGGCGCGGCTCAATCACCACTTCACTTCGGGCCCAATTATTAACAAACCGTTTCAACGGGCCGCTTTTTATTTCAAAGAAGCAATGCAAATGCAATTACAATCAAACCTTAACCCGAACCGAATAACCGCACCCGTTAACAGTATGTTCAAGATGGGAGCTTATAAAATGTTTTCAGAAGTTTCCCCAATTATTCAGTTTATCAACTTCACTTCAAATCAGACACTTATTGAATCCATTGGAGATGCTACAGACATTCACATTATTGATTTTGATATCGGGTTTGGTGCACAATGGGCGTCGTTTATTCAAGAACTTCCATTAAAAAACAATGGCTGTTCACTAAAGATTACCGCATTCGCTTCCCCTTCAACGCACCACCCGTTAGAACTTGGGCTCATGCACGAAAACTTATCACAACTCGCGCAAGAAACTGGGGTTTCTTTCAAGCTTGAAGTTGTGAACTTTGATTCATTCGATCCACGATGGTTTACGGTTTCCGAAACCGAAACTATCGTGGTGAATTTCCCGATTTGGTCGGTTTCCACTCGGTTATCGTCAATTCCATCAATTCTCCATTTCGTGAAGCAACTCAGGCCGAGAATAGTGGTGTCGGCTGATCGAGGGTGTGAAAGGCCGGATTTACCCTTCCCGGGTTACCTTCTTAAGGGTCTTCAGTACTATGAAGTTTTGTTCGACTCCGTTGATGCTGCTAATGATGTTTCGGATTCGTTAAACAAGATCGAATGTTATCTTTTTCGGTCTCAAATTGAACGGATGGTGTCGGGTAAGCTTCAATCTCCTGAGCCAATGCCTCATTGGAGGTCGCTGTTTGCAGCCGCAGGGTACTCGTGTGCCAAGTTTAGTAACTTTGCTGAAATGCAAGCGGAATGTGTGTTGAAGAGGATGCGGGTTCAGGGGTTTCGCGTTGAAAAGAGACAGGCAGCGCTTGTTCTTTGCTGGCAGGATCACGAGTTGATGATGGTTTCGACTTGGAAGTGTTGAATATGAAGATGAATTAGAGGTTTTGATGAAGTTTGAAGTCTTTGGATCAAGAACCTGTAGAATAAATGTTTGAAGTAATTAATGTCCTTTGCTTGGCTGTTTGAATTTGTAAACTTTGGTTTATTGTGATTGATCATAATATGATTATTATCTATCTGGTCTTGACTGTTTATTAACAAGAAGTTAATAAAAAAAGTTGTGTAACCAGACTATAATGCGTATAATCCATTTATCGAAATAAGTCAACATGTTAGAGCATTCTCATCCCATCCATATCTTCTTCTCCGTCTTTAAATCTAAAAAAGATCTATTAAAAGCTAACTTCATTTCATCCCTCATTTGTTTACTTCAATTCTATATTATAAAAAGTTATTATATCTATTTTTATATATAAAAAGTAGTTATATCAATTTTTATATATAAAAAGTTATTATTCATTTATTCACCATTCTTTATATTATCGTGAGTCTATAAAGACGAGAAACACGCCCTACCTGCGTTGCGCGCATATAATGTATATATGTGGACTCTAGGATGGACAAAAGTGAGATTGCACTAATTTGGACGTTATGTTATTAATTTTGTGAAAATAACGTTAAAAGTGGCGGGAAATTAATCAGATATTATGTGGTGGCGTTGACTGCTAAAAGACAAGAGTATATGCACCAATCAGCCGATACCTAATGATTTAGTGTTATGTGCTTTATGTCCAATACTTGATGCAAAACTATTATTGAGCTGGGGGTCTTACCGGAAACAATTTATCTATTCCTACAGGGTAGTGGTAACACTGTCTATATCTTACCATTCTCAGACCATACCATAGCTTTGCTATTGTTGGACTTTACTGAGTACGATGATGACAATGTATAAAAACAAGAAATATAATAAAATAATTGTTTGTGATGAAGATAAAGATAAATGTGGATGGGTTGTGAGAGATTTTAAAAAATGAGTATTAAATAATTAAAAAAGTATGAATTTTTAGTTAAATTATAGGATAAAATGATTGATGGAATGTGAAAGCTTTTGAAGATATAAATGGGTTGGTGGTTGTAATTATATATAGATTTTTTAGACCTTTTATAGATTTTTTTATATATATTTTTTACTTCAACTTTAAAAGATTTAAAATGTCTTTAAACGTGTTAAAAAGGCCTATTAAGGAACAACCAATATAATAAGGGATCCACATCCTATCATACTCTTCTAATAAAAGAAAATAATTGTGATACATGTCACTTTGTGATTAAACCTCACAATTATTTTCCCACCTAAACTAAGATATTTATAAGTTTATAAATTATAAATATATGTTTTAAATCTATCCATTTACTTTTTCGATTAACTTAGTATACTATATATATGTTAACATGTAATGATGGTATATACCAATCGCTTTCATATATAAAAAAGTTTATCATATTTAATTTCTTAGTTTTTCTATTAATGATTGTTTTGGGTTTATTGTGGAACTTAAATTTGATTATTACGGGTTAAAAGTTGGTAAATAAATTTTTTGATACAAGTTAACTACATGTCGCTCAAAAATTGTTATGGATCAAAATTTGTTACAAGTTAATGTTCTTCTTTCCTTTTATGGGTGATAAATTGATAAATATATCAATAAAGATATGAGAATTCTTCTTATTAAAATGGGTTTATAACCAAAATTCTTTCACTTATACATATATGATACTGAGAAAGAAATTTTCAATATAAGGAGCGTTTTTTGGTATGTTTTGCACGTGCATTTTTTATTAAGTTCATTTTTTGAAAAAAGTAAATTTATGATCTAAATAAAACCAATGTATGTACGAATGATATAGATACAAGAATAAATGTAATACATTTTTTCAATTATTTTATGAATTATTTTCTTTACTTGTAACTTTATAATATGGATCATCCCGTGTGTTACACGGGCTTTAAAACTAGTGATATACCCAATAAACACATCACTAGGGGGGGAAGGGGGGGGGGGGGTGGATGTGGTGGCATCACTCATCAGTCATCACACACCCCACCCAATCAAATGGTGCCACATCACCAACCCCAAATCCATCACATGTGATGGTTTTTTACTGGGGTGGTGGTGTGGTGTGATGATGTGTGATGGAATTTTTTTTTTGTAACTTAAAAAATTAAAACAATATTTAATAGAACTTAAAAATAAAAACAATAGTTTACTAGAACATAATTCAACTTAAAAATTAGAATTAAAAAATTAAAAGTTACAATAAACGCCTACTCCTCGTCTGAATCCGGGAATTCCAACCCTAAAGAACCTATAAGCTCAACTAGATCCCATCTCAACCGATAGTGAATATCTTCATCCCGCAAGTCTAACTGGACATCATCGGGGACGGGAACTTGAGTCGGAGGATTCGGTACCCAATCTGGAGAAATTGCATTTCCATATTCTTTTATTAACATATTGAACCGGTCGACTAAGTATGCACCATCTACCATATAAAACACCGAAAGCTCTCTCGACATCTTTTCTTGCCGATTCTTACAATTTCTTGAACGCCTTTTCATTGGTCTCGACAGGAAACGAAAAGGCTTGCACAAAAACAGACCAGTGCGGGTAGATACCATCGACGAGATAGTAGCCACGTCTGTAATATCTACCGTTGACAAAATACGGACAGAAAGGTGCGGTGCCATCTGTTACGCTCTGAAACAACGATGGTGTGTACAGAACAGTGATGTCGTTGTTTGAGCCGGGAACACCAAAATAAGAATGCCAAATCTATAAATCATTTGACGCAACCGCTTCTAGTGAGATTGTCGGTTGTTTGATATCACCCCTAACATACGCCCCTCGCAACTCCCGTGGACAATTCCTCCATTCGATATGTGTACAATCGATGCTACCGAGCATCACTGGAAAATGCCATCTAGCCTCGTGTGCGGCGTAAAGACGTGTAATGTCATGTCTTGTTGGTTTTCGTAGAAACTCTTTGGCATACAATTTTATAATCGCGTTACAAAAGAATTGTAGACATTCACGTGAAGTTCTCTCAGACATTTGTAAGTATTCATCGAATTGGTCGGGTGGGTTACCTGTCGCTAGTTGACGAATAGCGGATTTGCATTTTTGAAGCGCCGTAAAACTTCGTTTGCCTCTCGCGTCGTAAGATTCTTGAAACCATTCTTCGTTTGCTTCGATGTCGGCTACAATCTTTAAGAATAAAGATTTTGGCAAACGAAAGCGTTCCCTAAACGTCTCGTCATTGTATTTCGGCTCATCCACAAAATAGTCGTTCATTAGCACGTCGTGGCATGTATACGATCACGCACCACCACTTTTTTCTTTGGACGGCTCGGGCCTTCAAGTTCTTTATATAGCAATGGGAACCATTCGAGAATGTCATCGTCCGAAGACGAAGAGCTATCGGTGTCTAAGGGCATCGAGTGTTTCGGAAATGCTATATTTTTTTTGTTGTGAATGAAGGCGAAGTTTGAAAGTGTTTTTGAGTTGGATTTGGTTTTGATTTGGATTTGGTTTATGTTTTTGTTTTGCTTTTATATTGTTTTTTTTTATTTAAACCCCCCTCCCCCCTCCTCCCAACGGCTACATCCTAACGGTACAATTTTTTGGAAACCACCACTCATCAAGCGTGATGACCATCACGCAAATCTCCTCTTTATCGCGTGACAAGGTAGCGGCGACGGTGTGGAGAATGTCACCACGCGTGATGGGTGATCCATCACGTGGTGCCCCGTCCCCCCTAATGGGCTATATGAGCTTTAATAAAAATAAATGTTGTACAAACACCAAGTGAAAAATATCATAGAGACCGTATATGATAAAGATTTTAACTGACACGTTATAACCTTGTGTCATGTTGAAGTACATAATACGTTTGTATAACCTCAAAAGTATGTTCGGTGTGAGATGGTGAAGGTATAGTACTACATATATTGTTGCATCTTTGATAAAAAAAAAGGTTAGAAAAATGTCACATGAAAACTCAAAACATTATCGTGTGTTACCAACTTGTACCGTTGCATGAATCACCAACATAATAAAATACCCAATTGCTCATTTTTCATGTCATGGCATACTTTGAATTGGATTTAAATAATCTAGAGTACAATTAGTTTACGTCAAAAGTAGGAACTAGGGATTTACCAGACTATTATATGAATATAAAAAATGGTTTTACTTGGATTTAGTTTAATTCAGTTTTTAATAATTATTTGATACATTAAAATATAAAATGTAGGAAACATGGGGTGATAATTTATGTACGTATTTTTATATTGATAAAATAAAAAACATCGTGGTCGTTGTAAACAAACTTTTATATTAGTCCTTGCCAAACAACCTTGATAATTGTTGCAGATTTGGACTAACTCTATATTTAATTACATGTCATCTGCATACATTAAACAAGTTTTCATTTTAATAAGAATTATTAGTTGAAGAGTAAAAAGAAACACACAATTATCATGGTGGTACATAGTAATGTCTCGTTACATAAGGTTGAGGTTTTAGTAAAATTGTTGATTCTGGTGTAGATTTAAGAGAATAATTAATGTTTGCTTGAGTTAGCCGTTTCAAAAAAAAAAAATAATAATTAAAAAAAAAATAAACTATAGATTTACGGTTTCGAATGAGTCTTAACATATAATGAGGTTTTATTAGATTGAGGGGACTTGTCTGAGTTTAAGCCAGAGAAGACTGAAAACAAGATCTCATATAAAAGAGAGTTCAATGCTTTTCGTCTCTATTTGTGTTATCTGTGTTGTCTTACGTTTATAAGTTTGTTAGCATTTCTTAAATCGTAATTTCTATTATCTAACTGCTTTATCATATAATTGAAGCTTTAAATAGACTTGTAAGTCAACTGTTAGATTGCATCTTCATGGTAAAGGAAAGGGGTTGTCGGGTGAACTTAAATCTATCCCAACCTCGACCACTAAATCTATTTTCGCACTATTTCTTCTCGTTAGTTGTTACATGTCTCTTCTTTCATTTCCTTACACCACTATCACTCTCTTGTATACATCCTTATTCTTCTTTTCATTGGGGTGTATATATCATACCCATATGCCCATCCGGATGATCACGGATTCACGGTTCACTACGAACCAGTTTTTCATTAAATCATCCATGATCCACCATTTTTTTTATCTATGTACCAAAAAACATTGTTTTAACACAATTTTCATATATGATCTTTGATTTATAACATGAAAGTATTGAACTATTTAAATGTCAAACATATATGTCACCTTTCATCGCTCTCCAAATCAAGTTGTAGCCATCTTTTTATGTGTAGAAGTGGGGCTAGTCAAGTGGTGCTTTTGTGACCAAGAAGACTAAACCCACCCTCCAAAATCTTACAATCATTTAGTGGCAACATTAAAGGTAAAAGTTGGTCAAGTGGTTCAGATATGATAATCTCTGCTTTAATTTACTATTTAAATAAAGGAACTATAATTAGCAATTTCACAAAACATATTTACAAAAATGAAAAAGTACATTGTTGAAATCATATATTTTATTAATAGAATTTTAGTTATTAAGTTATTAATAGATTCGACATTTTAATATCTTGTGAGGTGTTGGATCTGTTTGGCTTGATTTGTATCTCGACCATGACTCCTTGAGTTTGTTTGTACTTTGTATGCTACATGATGTGAGACAAATATAACATGGGTTGATTGAAGTTATTGAGATCAAGATATTTAACCTTTTTAAACACAACGTTACCTTTTTTTCTTTTTTTTTTTTATCTTTATCTTTCTCGTTCTTCAATCTCTAAATCTCACTCTTACCCAAAATTCTCTTCAGATCACCCTTCAAACTCCCAATCTTTGCCACCGCTTGATTCACCTACATAGCCATGAAAATGAACTAGTCAATCTATAAGGATAGAGATGCTGCTTTCGGTGAGACCCCCGGCTCGATAGTAGTTTTGCATCAAGCCTTGGACATAAGGCACATAGCACTCAATCATCGGGACACCGGCTGATCGGTGCATGTACCCTTGTCTTTCGGCTATCAACGCCACTACATGATGCCTGATTAACCGTCCGTCACTTTTAACGTTATTTTCACGAGATTAGTAAAATAATGTCAAAATTAGTGCAATTTCACTTTTGCCCACCCGAGGGTTCACACATATATACATCATATGTGCGCACCACAAGCAGAGCAAATTTTTTTTATAGTTAAATTTGCATTTTCTAAGTTTTTGGCTATGAGTGAAAAAAATAGAGTATTTGTGATGCTTTCATTAGTCAGAAAAGACTCTTCCATGTTGGATGGACTTGATAATGCAAGAATTTAAATGGAAGAAGCTAATGTTACTTTTATAAGTTTTAATGAACACATTCGGCTCTCTTTTTTTTTCATCTTTTATAGACTTGTATACGGAGTTTTCACATTGAAAAAAACCTGATCAATATTGGTTTGTATTGGCATCCATGATTAGTTATTTTGTACTCTATTTTTTTAATCTAATTCATATTTATTTTACTTTATAGGCTGGATAACGAGCTGATAGCATCTGTAGTCAAAACAGCGCAACCAAATGGATCGTCGAAAAAACCATGGATAGCTACTGGGGCTGGACTTTCACGTAACGTTTCTGAGCTTCTACCTGCACTGGTAAAATTTTACTTATTTGTCTACTTCTGTATTTAATACCGATTTGATGTGTTTTTAATAGGTACCTAAAAA
Source organism: Bidens hawaiensis (assembly GCF_021521415.1). Classification (NCBI taxonomy): domain Eukaryota; kingdom Viridiplantae; phylum Streptophyta; class Magnoliopsida; order Asterales; family Asteraceae; genus Bidens; species Bidens hawaiensis. The sequence continues at coordinate 1,038,032 of NW_027491459.1, read as the reverse complement.
GTTACAAAACAAGTGAGACTACTAGCAAAAGATGAAGATGAGAAGCTTTCTTAGACAACATCATATGATGTAATTCCGCTCTATGGTTAAGCAAGAGTGCTTGGTAAAATTAATTTAAATATTGACCGAGTTGCAGACCTCGTGTATGTGAAGTCTTTTAATAGATTATGCACGGTGGAGAAAACTTGAACAAGATTTGTGTAATGAATGCATAAGGTAAGCTTTTTATTCATAGTCTATTGTTAATCCAAAATGATTAATTAATTAATATTTTGCATTTGTTTTCTTATAATAGTAGATATGACATAACACAAACTCCAGATGTATATGACCCATACAAGTAAGCAAACATCATATGTTCATGTTTTTATATTTCTTAAAGTTGGATATAACTTCCTTTTACAGCATTTAACAATTATGATTTTTGTTGTTGCATAATACACATTTTAATATAGATGAACTAAATGACGTCAGGTCAGAGTTGCTCAGGTACAACATTTAAGCTTTACTCTATTTATAACTTATGCATACCTGTTGGTTTTGTAAGAGGGTTATTTCTAAACATAACTATACTCAAATAAATGGAAGCTGTGAAAGTATGGGCAAACAAAGTGAATTGGCATCGACATATACTGAAACATGTAAGTCACAATCTTGATGGCCAATTAATTAGTTTTATGATATAATTTTTAATCATCTGTTAAAGAGATATTGAAACATGGTTATTATTAAGGATCCGGACTGTCAAGTTTGTGGCAGTCCGCCTTCGTGTCTCCGGTTTGCATTTGTTGAGTTTTGGACTGAAAATACCCAGCCGAAAACCAAAAAATATAAATTAAAAACTGAAAAACTTTAGTCAAAGCGAAACAAAAAACCGAAAAAATCGAAATACCAAAACGAAACTAAAACCTGAAACCGAACTGAATCCAAAAACCGAATATATTGACACCAAACTGAAATGAAACAACTGAATCCGAACTAAAAACCAAAAAAACATAAATAAAAAAACTGAAAACCTTTAATCGAGTGAAACAAAAAACTGAAAAAAAAAAAACGAAACAAAACCGAAACGAAACTAAAACCTGAAACCGAACCGGATTCAAAAATTGAATATATTGAAACCAAACTGAAACGAAACAACCAAAACTGAACCGAAACTAAAAACTGATTAATGAAAATCATTTTCTCCAAGATGCAACCAACACTAAAAACCGGAACCAAAACTGAACTAAACCTTGTTTTGGCTCCTTTCATTGGTGAAAAATGCAGGCATGTATTGACTTGGGGAGTGTTCACTCTTTAGGAATAAATGGGTCAAGTTAGTATATTTTCCTCAATTTGGTATTAAACAAGATTGAGATAAAAAGCATATATATGAAACTTATAAAAACCTTACTTTGGGTGTTTCTTGATCAACTTATAGCTTCATTCATAGCAAATTAGCAATATTAAAGCCATCTACATCAACTACCAACCCATGAACTTGAAATTAATGCAATAGTATTGCAGCTAGCTGTCATAAGTTTCATGGATGCAGGCAGCACTGCATAAGAATGGCGGCTGACAGTTTCAAGTTCACATGGAATGGGGTATGCACACAAGCCTATTCTGTTCACTTGTTTTTATTTTCCAGCTCAACATCGCACAAATGCACTAACGATATTCAACTTGTATGTATAAGTTTATTTATTTATTAGTCATTTCATCATGCTGATGCTGACCGTTTTAACACTCCTAGCATTTATTATATGTTTTAGTTTTCTAAACAAATATTAGTCTGTTTGCTACATAGGTGGGGCCACACTTATATTTGACACGGAGCTTAATGCGGTTAATGGGAAGGAGCGGTTTAAGGAGACAATGAGACGTTTTGTTTAGTAAATATGGAATTAGTAAACAATTATGAGTTGAATCTTGGCGTCCGACTTTTATGTTTTTTTTCTTATTTTCAATAGTAACCAGAGTCGTATGAGGCCCTAAACAAGTCATGATTAAAAAAAATGTGAAACCTTAGTGTTGTATTTGGGTTAAGTGTTGACTATATGCTTGGTTGGCTATATGTAAATGCCAAACTTCTTAATAGCAACATGTCACATGATTGATATAATAAACAAACCAACATTAACAATGAATATGGTTGTTTTGCACATATCTTGATGTTTATTGTTGTTGCTTTGTAGCATATGAAACTTGAACGGGTTGTAAATTATACGTGAAAAACCTTACCGTAACACGCGTTTTTTTAACATAAACGAGTATCATGTTGTAGCTTGTCGGCTCCGCCGCATTGCGCGGGTACCTACTAGTATATATATATATATATATATATATATATATATAACTTACGTTTATGTTTTTCGAGTATGAATAAAAATGAATTAATATCCCACATTTTCATGTTTGCTCAAGAAATTGATATACGAAATTGCCTATGTGTTCTTCAAATCGTGGTGTTATTATTGAATTCGGTGGGTTGTAGATGGCTAAACGGTTTTGATTACGTCTAAAAAGACGATTATAACCCTCACGTAAGGGAAACGTGATAACGAAGTAACAATATAGCTTGAGGCCGTTAGATGGTGAGACATAACTTGATATGAGGACTAAATTAACAAAATTTCAAACTTTGAATTGATGTGACAAAAATAGCAAATTATAAAGAAGAAAATGACCATTAACTCAAATTATAATTTTGACTTTCTTTTCCTGTCCAAAGCTTCAAAAATTTTCCACTACAATCTAGATTGCTGACCAAGAAAAGTCAATTAAATTTCTATATTTATCTACTCTTACTTGCATCATATTTGATTTATTTATCTTCAAGTTTCTTTCGAATCTACCCAAATCATTTATTTATGAACAAACAATTGACTTCCAAACGACCTAATCAAATCAACATCTTCTTCTTGTTCTTGTTTGTTGAGATGGGTTTAATTTTACGAAACTTCTCATTCATGGCGGGAACGTTATTCGGAATCTATATAGCCCAAAATTACTACGTCCCAGATGTTAAAACTCTCGTAAATGAAGCCTTAACCTCCGCCAAACAACTCGAGGAACGTTATCTGAAGCGTAATAATTAGAACATGCATCAGTTTCAGGTTTTTTTTGAACAATGAAATGATCTAATTATTAACAGGGTTTGATATTCGATTGTAGCCTGATTTAGGGGTTTTAATGATTATGTTGAACGATTTTGAATGTTTGTTTTATCCCCTTTTAGTTTGATTATACGAATATAATATAATGTGCAGCTAGATGATGAAATTTAATCGAATATTATTGTTATTGTTTCATCCAAATTGATATATGAAATCACCCTCTTGTGATTAGATAGTGTTTGGGGGTATGACATTTGGTCCAATTTTTAATCCCGAAAAATTATAGATTGAGCTAGGCCGTGCAAAACCCAAAAAACTGAATGCGAGGTCATAGTATCGTGAAAATAACCGGACGGGTTTTAAAAAGACAAAACAAAATTTTCGGTTTTTGGTTTCGTTTATGGCTGAAACCGACTTTGCATACCCTATCTTGAGCAATGAAATTGGTGTGAGCATGTCCGGTTGTTTAGATCATAATAATATTGTCTTTCATGTTATTACAACCCTAATCCATTTAGTCAAAGTGATGTCATTCTCTATAGGGCTAAGGGTTCGGGCCCGATAGTAACTAGTGATGTGGATTTGAGAGTAGGATCGATGGGTGTGCGTGTTAGCTGTTCTAAAAGAAAATTTAGTCATAGGTGCACAAGACGCTTGTCTAGAATGGGAACCATGTTTTGAGCAACAACATAAAAGGAAGTGAACTATAATAAGACCAAGTTAAAATGGCCAAATGGGCATATGTTTTGATCTTTTGGAGTCACATTAATGTAAATATGGGCGAAAGTATGTATTTTTGACCAATGCTATAGGCGGTTTTTCTGGACCTTCCGACTCTCATTCCGTTGTCTGGAACCAAATCTGAAGCATTGGCTTTTAACTTTTGACAGATTTTCTTGGTAACAATTTTGATTTCTTTGATTTTCATCGTAAAAATACGTGAACTAATATGCAAATTCATAGATTGTTTTCCTAAAAGGGTTTGATGTTATTTCAAGTATACGCTGGAAGATATAATGATACACGTAAAAATTACATAAATTATTTTTTTTCTTAAAGGGATTGTTGTAAAATTTTCTACCTTATTGGACCCAACATTATTAGTTACAATCCACCCCCCCCCCCCACACACACACACAAAAAAACCGAACACGTTGATTAGATATTCAATTTATTCCTTAACCTACTTCGGATTAGTTCAATTTTAAGATGAACTCATAGCCTGCAAGTTGAAGTAAACCAATAATATTAACGACTAATCTGTAATCAATCAAGAAAAAACAGCATAACATAAAGAAACTAAACTAGCAAAAGGCTAGCAACTCAGGATAATTTGCCAATAGCTTCATATCTTCTTTCTCCAAATGCATGGCTTTTCCGATACACTTCTTGTCAGGAAGCCATCAAAACCGTCACATTCTTTGTAGTGTTCCACAGTCACTTTCATGGGTGTCTTAGGTATCTGTTAGCAGACTGTTGCATACAAGGCCACTAAGTTACTCAGTAGATTCATGCAACAACCAATGGAGCATCACATAAAGGATGCCAGTAATACGCCACATCAAACGAACAAAGCAGCATGGAATCATGATCCACAAGAAGCAACAAGGCTGCAGATACGAGGTTACTCACTGAAATAAAGGACGGGAAGGAAGAAAAAATAACTACGATGGTAGACAACATTTCTACAATAGCACTCATGAAGAATCTATTCTTTCGTGGAAGGAGCAAGTGCATAGGCACGCTATCACTTCATCAGAAAATGCCTGGAGAATGATCACATCAATGCGTAGCATCAACTTCATCGCTATGGTGAAAATGATAGTGATACAATTCGGATTGTATTTAAATAAACTTGGTAACTACCAAGTTGATATGTTCGTGTGAGTATGTATTCTGGATTGGTGTGATGAACCGATGCAACCAGCATAGAAGGGGTCGGTTTGATGGATATTAATATGTCAATCAAAATTAAGAACAAATACATCATTATCAATCAAATTCGTGTTCGTTCAATCTTGTTTCTTCAATTTCTTAATCAATTGTTGTGAATCATTTAATTCTACGCAACATCTGGCATTAATTTCACACAATGTTGTTTATTGCAGTCATGACCATTTTTGGTGACATAATTCGAAAGACGAACAGAAGATCTCAAATACAAATAAAAAATTCAGGAAAACAATAACAATAGAAACTAGCAAAATGCTAGTAACTCAGGGTCTTTTTGCAGTATCTCCATGTCTTCTTTTTCCAAACACACGGACGCTTCGATGCCATTGCCATTAGGAGCTGCATAGAAAATCACTAAGTTCTTTATTGTTCCACCAAGAGTAAGTTTTACCGGCTTCCCCCACCCAAAATCAATATCGCTCGTAGGAAATCGATACAAGCTAGAATATATGTAACACTCGTCAAGTCTTTTCGATGTCTCTTGGGCAACTTCAGGCGGCATGTTTGCAGCTATTTCCATTGCAGTATCAACATTTGGTATAGATTGAAATGCAACCTTCCCTTTCCTCATTTCACCAACGGTGAATTGAGGCGCGAGTTCACTTTGATTCTTAGTGGGGAAGTCTATCACGACGATTAGATTTCCTAGCGTTGTTCTAGGCAATTTCTCTACCATCATGCTTCTCAAATCTGTGGGAAAGGCCATGCCACTTGGCTTCAAAGCTCCAGAATTATTCTTGGCTGCAGCAGTCATTGCGCGGTTATGGATTAGCCATGACAGAACTTCTATCTTGGTAGGCTTCTCGATGGGTTGCCCCGCTTCCTTGGCCATAGCTATCACCTTGGCTTTGAGATCGTTTAACTTTTGGTCCGGGAAATAAAAACTCCTTGTAACACAACCATCACGTGATCTCGCTTTTATATAGGTTGGTAACTTACTATAATCTATACCTTGGCATGGAATAATATGGGGGTTAATGAGTGATGTATCTTTCTTGGCGTTCACTGCGGCCCAATGGTTAATGAAATTTAACAAGCTTCGCGCGTCACCAACTTTGTGAGACAAAGTTGATGCAACCGCTACCCCTCCACAAGTAAATTTGTTTACTTGAACCGCTAACGGGCATGTGACACCTTCACTATCACCTCTAATGTGTGGGTCAAACCATAACAAATCATTTGGGAAGAGTGGATGAAGATCTTCATGATTTGATCGTTGTAGGAAATCCGATAACGAGCTGTCATTGCTTGCTTCAATATACTCAACCCCCTCATCGTTGCAATCAACAAAAGTCGGGCGATATTTCTTCACCCTACCAGCAAACGGATAGTATTGCGTTAGGGTCTTCGATAGGGGGTTCTTCAACTCGGGTGTTTTATCAAGGGAACTTTGATCAAGATTCGGGTAGAATGCAACAATCGGGGAGTGTGTTTCTATCGCCACTTGATCTAACACCGAGAGATTATATGTTCGGTTGCGAGAAGGTGTTGGGGAAGAGGGTTTGATGATCTCTCTAGAGACAATTGTGTGAAGTTGTCTTCGACCAAATCTTAAAAGCTTGGTCAACATTTTGCTCAAATAGGATGGTTACTACTTACTACTTTAGTGGTGTATTTGTTCTTATAGATATAGTTTGCATGCCCTAAACAAATATATATATATATATATATATATATATATATATATATCATATAGAAGCAGCCCAAGTTTGACTCCAAAGTAGCAAACAATGCTATTACCACATGGTGGTTGGGTTCATCGAATGACAATAACTCAATAAGCTAGTTTTAACATTGTTTATTATATTAAAAAGTTATAATTAAGTTTTATTATATGCTAAACTTTATATAATATATAGTATAATACACATGGCAGAACATGCATATACGTATATTTACTTTAATATATATGAATTGTTTGGGTCATCTATTGAATCAAAAGTAAACTTAGAAAAGTGTTCTATTACTTTATGGAGTTACTTTGAGGGATAGAATATTGTACATGTACAATTTTGTAATATAAAGTCGTTTACGATATCAAATAATGTATAACAAAATTTTGTACAACGTTAATCTTTTCACCTCAAATAGTCAAACCACATGTTTTTATTGAGATATTGATTAGGGGTGGCAAATGAGTTGGGGTTGGGTCGAAACGAGTTAGGTTCGAAATGAGTTAGGGTCGGAATGGGTCAACTAAAAAAACCCGACAAATTAACCGAAACTGAAAAGTTGACGAAAGCGAAACAAAAAACCGAAACTGACTCGTCCAGTGCGAAAAGTCGAAAGAAAACGAAACCCAACCCGTCCAATGCTAAAACTCGTGTCGGCACGAAGCATGATCCGAGCCAAAACCTAAACTGATCGTGTTCCAATCCAAAACCCATTTCAACCCGAACATGCCACTTTTCCTTAAGACACAAACCTACATCGACCCATATATTTAAATTTGTTGCCCCATTTTGACTGGAAAATAAGAATGTGAACTTTCAAGTGACCCATTTAATTAAAACATATTACCCAAACCAACCCATAAAAATTTTAAAACAACTGAATTTGACAAATTTGAAATGGTCTGGGTCAAGGTTGTCATCCTAATATTGATGGTTGCAAGAGATGATTGTAATCACCGGGGGTTGGTGGTATATATATATATATATATATATGTATATATATATATAGAGAGAGAGAGAAAGAGAGAGAGAGAAGGGTTAGATGGAACTTAGAAGAAGATCAAGATAGGTTAAAAAAATACTAGTGATTTTTAGTTATGAGTTAGAATAAATTTGTTTATGGGTTAGAATGGACTAAAACAAGTTCCATCCAATTTTATTTCAAACAAAACCCGTGAAACCAAATATAAACTGAGAAATCGAAACCGAAATAATTGAAAACGAACAAATACCGAAACTGACCGAAATAAGAAAAAGCAAAACCGAACCGGAAAAAATCGAACATGAACTGATATAAAACAAGGTTTTTTTAATGAACGAGGACGACGGGGGAACATATTTGTTATTTAACATTTTTTGTTTTTGATTTATATTTTGGGTTATTATTTTTGAGAAAATTCCAATTTGCCTCCATGGGATATATCGTCGTTACACGGAATAGCCACTGAAACTAATTTGCGCATGTTGCGCACCTGTATTTCTCCGGCGGGTTCTTCTGATTCCTACCATCAGTTGACTGTTAATGGTGAAGGGTAAAGTCGTCTTTGCACATCTTTTTCTCCCCTGATCCATTATAACCCCCGAATTAGGGCATTTTTCACCAGGAATTCAATTCGTTGCCAACTTTACATCATTGAACCCCTGGATGTTTCCGATCGTACTTAACATCTTCATAAATCGCAATGGCGAGCTCGTATTCTATTAGGCCGGACAGTGAGTATTGTGATCCGGACGACCTATATGGTAACGTTTACGTTTTATTGTTTGCACAACATTTTCGTTTTTTGCTTGATTGTTGTTAACGGGCTGAACGGTTGTTATAGGTGAAAATTATTCACATGCATTCACCATAAAACTTTTCCATGGAGGGTATTTCACTACCGAGGGGCAACGAAGATACGAAGGGGGAAGATAACTTACGTCGATGAAGTTCAAGTTTCTGAATTTTGTAAAAGTTTGTTGGTTGGAATACTTTGTAAGTTACAATATGGTTGTGGTACAGCTTGTTGTTTTCATTACAAACATCCGCGTGTCAGTTTGGATTTGGGTTTAAAGCCATTGATTGAAGATTATGAGTTTCAAGATGTTTGTGCTATGGTTAGAGGTAGTGATGGTGTAGGTAGTCACATTGTTAAGATTTTTGTAGAACAAGGCAGGACTAGTGGTACTGAAATTGTGGTATATGATTCTGGATTTGTACCTGGTTTTGAAAGTGTTTATGAAGTGAGTGGTGAAAGTGTCTATGAAGTGAGTGGTGAAAGTGTTCATGAAGTGAGTGGTGAAAATAGTTCTAGTGAGGAAGATGATGACAGTTATGATAGTGATCGATCAGATGAAAGTGATCCTGAGTATACGACTGCATTTCAAACACCCTTGGAGGATGTAGAAGTTGACATGAGGTTGTATAAAGCTGTTGTAGATTTTGACGTGGAAGAGGTAGTAGGTGATCATATTAGTGATGATGATGGTTTAAATCCTTGCATGGATACCTATGAGAGCTCTGATGATGAGGGCTTGAGTGTCTTGAATAGTATGCTAAGAAAGTTCAAGGGGAAGGAAAGGAATAATGATGATGAGTGCCCATTTTTTGTTGGTCAGTTAATACCATCAAAGGAAACATTGAATGAGATGGTTAGAGTTATGCTATTCATTCCAGAAGAGATTTGTATATCAAGAAAAATGATCCTTTAAGGTTTAGGGTGATTTGTTTGGGGACCAATCCGAAGTTGGTTGCCGGTGAGGGGCCAAATGTGTCAAGTCAAGAAAAGTTGAAGGTAAGAAAAAGGGATATGAAACCCACTTTCCCTTGGACGATGCACATCTTAAGACAATCTGTTGAGGATAATTGGTGTGTGAAGGCCATTCCAAAAAAACACGAGTGTCTCAGAAGTAGATCAATTGGTCTGTACACAATGTCTACTATTGCCAAAGAGGTTGAGGTTGAGCTACAAACCACCCCCAGTATATCGGCCAAGGAATTGAAGGCCAAATTCCAGCCGAAACATCAAATACAACTTTCTGAATCCAATATGCGAAGAACTAAGACAATAACTTAGCATAGGAAGGATGGTGACCACACCAAACAATACACCCACCTCAGATCCTATATTGATGAGCTTCTTAAAGCAAACCCAGGTAGTTCCATTAAATTAGATGTTGAACCATGTGCTAACCCTAACCTTAAAACAAGGCAATTTAGAAGAATATATGTGTGTTATGCTGCTTTGGTTAGAGGATTTAAATTTCTTGGTAGAGAACTTCTTGGGTTGGATGGTTGTTTTATGAAAGGGAAATACCCCGGACAGATTTTGACTGCTGTCGGGACGGATGGTAACAATTGCTTGTATCATGTTGCCTTTGCAATAGTGGAAGCCGAATGCACAGACTCATGGAAATGGTTCTTAAATCTCCTTGGAGAGGATCTTGACTTGCCTCATGATGCCAATTTCACTTTCATAAGTGACCGACAAAAGGTATGTACACATAGCATAGATTTGTAATAGGCAAACTCATGTACACTAACTATGCTGATTTGACTGTTATAGGGACTTATTCAAGCAGTTGAGAGTGTTTTCCCTAGGACTGAGCATCGGTTTTGCTGTAGACACATCCATGAGAACTTGAGGCAAACCTGGAGGGGAGATTTGTATAAAGGCTTGTTTTATAGGGCAACATCGGCCACTTCTGTCCCATACTTCAACATGGCAATGGAGGAGATTAAGAAAACAAATCTTGATATGTTTCTCTGGCTTAGTGAGATCCCGGCAACAAGATGGTCAAGATCATATTTTTCAGGCAGGGCAAAAAGTGATGTGCTGTTGAACAACCTTTGTGAATCTTTCAACAAGCAACTTGTTGGAGCAAGAGACAAGCCGATCATTACATGTTTGGAGTATATTAGAGAGTATATGACCATGAGGATTGTGAATGTGAAGAAGATGCAAGCCACTGCCAGGGGCCCATTAACACCACAAGCAACTAAAGCATGGTATGAAATCCAAACAGAAGTAAGCAAACTGTCGGTTATGATGGTTGATGAAGTCACTTACCAGGTATCATTATTTTCCTTACTATGATATTACAACTAAAAATTTGTTAATATGCAATTATGTTCATAGGTTAAAAGTATGAGAAGCCAATGTGTGGTGAATGTGGAGGATAGGACATGCACATGCAGGAGATGGGACTTGACGGGTATGCCATGCAAACGTGCGGTGGCAGCCCTATATAACATGATAGAAAATAACATGCATGTCGGTCCATTGGAGAAGTGGGTTGATGAAGCTTACTGGTTAGACACTTGGAAGAAGGTTTACAGCCACCAAATCAGGCCCATACCAGGCCCTGATATGTGGACTCCCTCAAAATGCCCAACAATTTTAACTCCACCTAAACATCATACGCAAATTGGCAGACAGAAGAAGAGCAAGAAGAGGCACTAGGTGAGAAGAAGAAATTGGCAGCAAGCAAGAAGAGGAAGATGAAGATTGAAGAGGTTCAGGAAGTGTTTTCTTTAGGATGCAGACTTACTAGGATTGGGCAGTCCAAGAGTTGTGGAAGATATGGAGGTTTCGGACACAACATCAGAACTTACAGGGCATCAAGTCAACCATAATGATGTCAACAAGGTGTGTTTGAGTAAGATTGATGGTGTGTGTTATCATGGTTTGTGGTTGAAACAATTTAAGACTTGTGGCATGTATGTTTGATTTGGGATATGATGGTTTTTATGTTATTTTGACAATTTGTGTTTAATGCTTTTGAGACAGTTTGTGTTTATTTTGACAGTTTTTTTAACTCAAAACATGCAAACATTACAATACAATACATTAAACCATGTCAATTTCAAGTAACACATTACAATACATTTCAAATGCAAACCAAGTACAATGCTATTTCCGATGACAATCGTCATTTGACCAGTCAGAGTCCCACACTGGATCGTCTTCATATGGATCATGATAGTAATCTTCCTCCGGCTCACTGGTGTAGTCGAAAGCTACTTTCAAAACCTTAGGGTCATAATCATCATCCGGATCCATTTCATGTTCTTCACTTGGTCTAAATAATTCATCTTCTTGCACCAAATAAGCCATCAACTCATCTTGTCCCAATTGACATTCTTTGTCTTTCATTTGACTTGCTTCATTGTCAAACTGCACTACATCCTTCCCAAACTCAACATTCTCATTTTCATCCTTCTCAGTTTCATCATGGCTGCAACATGACTGATAATGAGGTACAAAGATTTAAAGTAAATATATGAAACTAGAAACTCTAAACATTTAGCATAAACTACAATAACAACAACAAAGATTACATTATCCAATACTAAAAATACAATGTTAACAACTAATCAATAAACCCAAACATAAACAAAGAACAAAAACCAACTAATTCCTAGCAACATCTTCAAGCTTGTTACTTCTTTGGTTTTCATTATTGCAAACTCATCTTTCTTGTTCATTATCTTCACCATTGCTTGAATTACCTTTTCACAACTAGTGCATGTGGGATTATTAGCCTATTTTAGCCATCCACAACTCCCGTTCTTTAACGGACTAAATATATCAACAAACAAACCTAATTCGATTAACAGACTAGAACAATTACCCCTAAAATTGACCTAAGCCAAATGACAGCCGGAATCATCATCGATTAACAGACTAGAACCCTAATTCGTGAGTAATTATACACTTACACAACACAAGAATCGACGACCCGGGTTTTCATCAGTCCTGGATATCCGGTAACATGTCCCGACACCATATGGGCATCTCACACAACAGTCGTCTACACGAGAAGGTTTGGACGGTGATCCCGAGGAGTATCGACTAGACTTGGATTGAGACATCCGGTGTTAATTGATGAAGAACGGAGCCAGCCGGAGATAATAGGGGAAAGGACAGCCTGAAATAATACGGAGAAAGAGGAGGAGAGTATTAATAATTCTGGTGCAAGGGTAACATAGTAATTTCGCTTATTTTTAACGAGTCAACGGTAAGTCAACTGACGGTAGGAGTCAGAAGAACCCGCCGGAGAAATACAGGTGCACAACATGCGCAAATTAGTTTTCAGTGGCTATTCCATGTAACGACGATATATCCCAGGGAGGCAAATTGGAATTTTCTCATTATTTTTTTATTAAAGTTTTTGAATTTGTTTTGAGGGGTTTTTGAAACCCTTTGTGTTTTAACCTTAAGTCAAGATGGGTTAATTTTACACATGGACCCATACCATCCTAACCCTTTGTTTTAAAAATTCATTTTGACTCATACTTATCCTAACTCATGCCAAGTCTAACTGATCACCTAAATCCAACCCAACCCATTTAAATTGTTACCTCTATGTTAAACCATTATACTTGATGTAATTTGAGTACCAAACTAGAATTTGCCCTTTGCCCCTTTAGGCTCCACTCTAAAGTCTAATCTTACCTTATTTTGCAAAAATGTTGGAATCCACAGTCAAATTCAACCAATCAGGTAATCTTACTCATATTAAAATTAATTTTAGTAACAATAATAGTTTTGTTTTCAGTTAAACTGTAACATGCTTTGAGGTAGTGAATGCTCTTTCTTTTTGTGATAGTTATATGACACAACTATTTGTTATATAAAAGCACATCCACCACTATTTTGGTAAAATAAAATTCAATGTGCCAACTAAAGTCATGTTTACTCGTATAAACTAAGTTTTTTGAATGAATATAATAATGTCTTAGCGATTGAAGTTAAAATCCCTATTAATTTGAGATATCAACCGTTCATACTGATTTTGACTTTTCAGGTCTGACTCACCGAACACCGTCAAGGAAGAAACTTAACACTGTGAGAAAACCCCATTGAGCCATCTTTTGAACATGAGACCACACAGATCCTAAGTTCTAACCATTACTTTCATGTAATTGGACAAGAGGCGAATTACGATTAACATATATATAGGTTTGAGTTCAGGAGAGAAATCAAGTTATTGCGAGAAATGCGAGAAATCATTTCAACCAATCACAAGTTTTCTTTTTTGTTTAACATTTAATTAATTAGTGGGGTAAATTAGTAAAATTTTCATATGCTTTTTTTGGTAACTATTAAATTATATAGTAGTTACAAACATATTATTTTCAAGTATATACGTAAATCAACGTACATAAATTATTGTCTTTATTTATCAAATCAACTTTATTTTTTATTTTTATTATTTGTAGTTAAAGATTCATTATTATACCTTCATATTATAATAAACTTATCCTACAACCCTACATATATAAACTTATTTTTCCTACACATCCAACACAAGTAGAACAGTAATTTGTCAAAAAAGTAACATATCTATTCAACAAACCCTACACAATAAATGTATTTATCCTACACACCATTGACGTATATGAACCTGTGACAATCGTCAATTTCAGGTTAACTCCGTTAACTCAACTCCGTCAATTCAAACTTTAAGATCGTTGAATCTATAACGTACACTTCATTACATTTAAACTAGGGTTTAAATGACGCGTAACACTTACTACATGTGTAGTCTTTCGGGATTTGCACCGAAACGCAAACGAGTTGACGCAAACGATTGATAAATAAACGATAAACGTAAAAACAATAATTATGTGATTATTATGTGTTAGGATTATGTGCTATGTGATAAAACTATGGTCATGTTAACTTATTGGGCAAGTATGATGGAATGTTCTAGAAAAACAACACTTGGAAAGAAGAGGGACTAGAGTGTAACTTGTATTATTATAAATACATCACTAATAAACAAACCCTAACTTATTATTAACCTACAACCCTAAATCGGCTCTCTCTCCCTCTCTTGATCCACGGCTGCCGTCCACCTTCATCACACACACACACATCAATCAAGAGATTAATCCAAGAACTAGGTGCTAGGAAGGTATACTTGATCATCTCTTACCTCCTTGTTGTGTAATTTTGATGTTTAATGGGTTGTATGTAAACCCTAACTCAGCCGATTATATGTATGTATGTGATCAATATGATAGTTGTTAGTTGGATAATAGATTGATAACTAGATTGATGTTGTTGCATGATTGATTGTTGTTCTTGATTTGAATTAAAACACAAACCCTAATCTTGTATGTATGGTGTGATTTATATGCATGGATAGTAGTTATGGTGTCTAGAGGGTTATATGGATGCATGATAGTTCATAGATTGTTATGATGTTGAGTTTTGATGTGAACAGATTCTGGACAGAATATATATACGATGTTTAACTGACTGTAACGAAGTGTAAACGTGAAAATTGATTGAGATTGTGAGTACTGCAGTAAACTAGGTTGAGTCTAGTTTCTATAAAGTATAAATTCGTAATTTTTGGATAAGTGGAAGTATACTTTTATGATTTTACAAAAACGTGATGCAAAGCTGAGCTGTTAGACCTGCTGTTAGGTTATATTGTAAATTCTATATCTCATGAACTACGAGGCCAATTGGGTTGGTTCCACTTCTGGAAGTTGACTCACTGAGTTAGGAACCAAACCCAAGTGGTCTTGCATTTATTGGATTTTTCGTTTACCGGGAATTGCAAATAACATTCTGTTGTGCATGAATCTGACTGATATGAGTTTACTGTAGTGTTTTGATCATTATGAGAAATCTATATGGAATAAAAATAATATAAAATATGTTCTGGAAACCTAAGACATGTATGTTTCAGTGGTAATTTTTGGTGAATTAATTGAGATGATATGATCGGTGAAATAGTACAATCTTTCAAGTAGAAATTCTGTCACAATGAAACTAGCTGCTGAGTTGTGTAGGAATGCATGAAATATGATAGTTTTTATATAATTGTTGTATTTTGACCAAAATACCCTTGCGGGGAATAGTTGCTAGTTTGATTGCCATGAATTGACCAAATTGCCCTTATGGGGAATAATGGTTAGTTAGTCTTTGTTTGTTGACCAAAATGCCCTTACGGGAATAATTGCTTGTAAGTATGTTATTAATACATGACACGAAAGTAATTGCTCACTCGTGTATCGTATCACAATTGTACTTGTTTAAATCACACACGGTTCACAAACGAAACACGAAACATGATACGTGCATAGGTATTATGTGCCGAGTCTAGAGACTCGTTAAACGTTCCGATACTTAGAAAATCTCTTTGTTATTTTAGAACGCTAGAGAGTTTTCTACGACGCGCATCACTCGGTGATCTAATTTGGAATATTCTTCGCAAACAGTGAGTTCACTTACCCCGCTCTTTGAACTGTTTTCAAACGTTTTTCACTTGGGGGAGATAACATACTCCGATAAACGCATTTTTGAGATAAACACATATTTAAGATTTTGTTATAAATTATATATATCACTTGTAGAGGCTAAGCGGCACGTAACCCTTGAAGTCCCACGCATCGAACCGGTTAATATTTGGAATAGCGAGTCACTGTTGAGTAGTACTACTGGGTTTGACAAACCCCACCCGACGCTAAGCTCAACTGGAGGTTGAGTGGGTGTAATTTTGGCTAACACTTACCATGGTCTGGGTTGACCTGGTGACGGGCACTTGATAAACAGTCAGCTTCGGTCTCGAACCACTTAGTAATACTTGTTGTATAGATTAGCTACCTATCGATATATAATTTGACATAACATTATCTGGTAACACTTAAACGCTGTAACGTGGTTACACACTTAAACGCTGTAACGTGGTTACACACTTAAACGCTGTAACGTGGTTACACACTTAAACGCCGTAACGTGGTTACGCAAAACTTTTAAACGCCGTAACGTGGTTACGCAAAACACTTAACGAAAACGCTGAACTCAAACGCTAAACGATTTGTCTTATATAACTTGTGAACTCACCAACCTCGTGTTGACCCCTTTTAGTATGTTATTCTCAGGTAGCCGAGGCGGGCGCGCGGTTTAGGAGCATGCATTAATTGTTAAACATCTTACTCTGCAAACTTAATTTTAACATTTACATTTGGTTTTAAGTCGTCCTGCGTGACGCAACTTTTGAATTAAGGTTTTACGCTTCCGCACTTATTTTTCATTTAAACGTTTTCTTTGGTTTGGTTATAACTAATGATTCCGATCCTGCCAGTTCACACCCTCTGACGGTAAAACTCCGTTAGTGGATTTTGAGGGTGTGACAGATTGGTATCAGAGCCATTGGTTATAGCGAACTAGAAACTGCATGCATACTAGACTATAACCGCGACGACCCATTAGTTATAATAATACGCACTGCATAGGTTTGTGTAGTCTTGTAATCTTATCTCTTACCTCTTTCGCTCATACGCGCGCGCATACACGGCTTACCTGTAGGGATGTCGACGCCACCCTCATCATCATCCGATTCGATGACGCATGCTCACGGGAAGGAACCGCAGTTACCTACTGCCTCGCCACCCCGCGTAGTCCCGGAACTCGAAGCTCCTGCACCGAAGAGGTACCGCCTATCCGGAGGCTTGTATGACAACGACGTTAGCTGGGAATGGTACCCCAACATGATCAGACGTATGGTCTACCGTGAACAAGTTCCCCCATTGCCTCACCCGAACCACCCTGCTTATCCCAACACCCTACCACCTATACCCGAACCTGTAGAGCGAGTTCTCGCAGCTGTCGTTTCTTGTTTGGAGCGTGATGTGGGTTACATGCGCTACACTAGAGAAAATGTTGCCAGACTGTTTAAAGATGGAACCGAGACTCAGGAGGAGATTGCCCGCATGGCAGCGGCAACGAAAGAAATGCAAGAGACTAGTGAGCAACAAACCAAGGTTATGATGAAGATGCAAGCCGAGATGATAGACTTGCAAGAGCAACTCCAAGAAGCAAGGACCCGAACCGAAATAGCGTTAGAGCGTTGCGATATCCTACAAATGCAACTTGCCCAGAACGCAGCAGAACCCGAGGCAGAGCCTGAAGAGGAACCTGAAGAAGATCCCGAAGAGGAGCCTGAGGAGGATCCCGAGGAAGATCCCGAAGAGGAGCCGGAGGAGGAACCGGCTGAGGAGGAGGCACATTCAGAGGTGTCCTCCGATGACGACATCTAGTGATGATGACACTTAGATGGAGGGGTTGTCTCCATCCTAACTATTATTTTTCTATGATTTTAAGGATTGATTGGAAATACTTTGTAGCGAATACAATGGTTTTAATCATGAATTTTTACTTAGACTAATATGTGGTTGTGATGTGATGTTGTTCCTTATTTTTCTTTCTTACCTATTTTTTTTTTATTACATGTATGGTGTGTTGTATATGAAAGAAAAATTCATGTTTAACATTTTATACAGTGATTCTAGGAAATGGCCGGAAGAAACGCTGGACGAGGACGTGGTAACATCAGCATGACTGCAGCTGAACTCCAAACCCTGCTGAATGACCATGTTGCTGCCGCTTTAGCCGCACACGTTCAGAATCAAACAGGAGGTCCGAATGGAACGTGTACCTTCAAGAACTACCGTGACTGCAAGCCCAGTACGTTTAAGGGCACTGAGGGAGCTATAGGCTTCCTGCGTTGGGCTGAGAAGGCCGAGTCGGCCTTTGAGATGTGTAACTGTCCCCCTGCTAGTAGGGTCAAATTCGCTGCTGGGACACTTGAGGATTCCGCCCTCACTTGGTGGAATTCGAACGTCCAGATCCTTGGATTGGAACTGGCTAACGCGATGAACTGGGAGGAGTTCAAAAACATGATGCGAGAGGAGTACTGTCCGAGGGAAGAAATTTCGAAGTTAGAGTCGGAGTTTTGGTCGTTGAAAATGGTGGGTTCAGAGATTGAAGCCTACACTACTCGTTCGCACGAGTTGGCAGTGATGTGTCCGCGGATGGTGGATCCGCCGAGCAAGAGAATAGAGATGTACATTGATGGGTTAGCACCACAGATTCAGGGTATGGTGACGTCTTCCAGACCAGCCACGATCCAACAAGCGATCCGTTTGGCTCACAAACTGACGGATCAGGCTGTGACCCAGGGTGCGTTACCACCGAGGGGTTCGACTGTTAAAGCCCGTGACAACCCGAGTAATGACCACGCCAGCAACAGTAACAACAACAGCAACCCGAACAGCGGGAAGAGAAAGTTCGACAACACCAGATCTTCATCCTCGAACCTCCCACCGCAACAACACTACCGTAAACCCGAGTTCACCCGGAGCTTTAACACTCAGAATCACAACAACAACAACTCCAACAACAACGGTAGCGGGCAGGTTTCGAGCGGATATGCTGGGAAGTATCCAAAGTGCAACAGGTGCAACTATCATCATGTTGGCCAGTGTGACCGTGTCAAGTGTCAAAGATGCGGAAAGATAGGTCACCAAGCGAAAGAATGTAGAGGAGACCTTGCGGCAAAGGGTGCTCCTAAGCAACCGATGACGACTAAGGGATGTTTTGAATGTGGACAGGAAGGTCATTTCCGGAAGGATTGCCCCAAGCTGAAACATAATGACAACAATGGGGGCAATGGAAGTGGCACTAACGGTGGAGGAAATGGCAAAGGAAGAGCGTTTGTGATTGGATCGGGTCAAGCCCGCAATGATCCGCATGTGGTGTCCGGTAAGTTCCCTGTAAACGATTATTTTGCTTCCATTTTGTTTGACACTGGAGCTGATAGGAGTTTTGTGTCGAAAGCCTTTAGCCAACTTTTAGACCTTACTCCAACCCCGTTAGACGCTAAGTTTCCTGTTGAATTAGCTAATGGTAAAACTGTAGTAACAACTCATATACTTGCGGGATGTAAGTTGAAACTGTCAGGTCATGTCTTTGACATCGACCTTATTCCTTTTACGCTTAGTAGTTTCGATGTCGTTGTCAGCATGGACTGGTTATCCGAGAACCGAGCGGAGATTATATGCCATGATAAGATAGTCCATATTACCACCCCTTCCGGCGAGATCATTTCGGTCCGAGGCGAGAGAAGCGGCATGACCACCAGCGTCATTACCCTTATGAAAGCACAGAAGTATCTACGAAAGGGTCATCCGGCAATTTTGGCGCAGATTGTTGAGAAACCCGCGGAGGAGAAACGAATTGAAGACATACCGGTTGTGCGAGACTTTCCGGAAGTTTTCCCGGAGGATTTGCCCGGACTCCCTCCTATTCGTCAAGTCGAATTCCAAATCGAGTTGACACCCGGTGCAGCACCCATAGCACGAGCCCCGTATCGACTCGCACCGGCGGAACTTCAGGAGTTGTCCACTCAGTTGCAAGATTTGTTGGATAAGGGTTTTATCCGACCTAGCTCATCGCCATGGGGAGCCCCTGTCTTGTTTGTCCGAAAGAAAGACGGGACTTTTCGGATGTGCATCGACTACCGGGAGTTGAACAAGGTGACGGTCAAGAACCGTTATCCTTTACCCCGAATTGATGATTTATTTGACCAGCTTCAGGGATCGAGTTACTACTCGAAGATCGATCTACGATCCGGTTACCACCAGTTGAGAGTGCGCGAAGAAGATATTTCAAAGACGGCTTTCAGAACACGGTATGGTCACTACGAGTTCTCGGTTATGCCTTTTGGCCTAACCAACGCGCCAGCCGTATTTATGGATCTCATGAATCGAGTATGCAAGGCGTACCTCGACAAGTTCGTGATTGTTTTCATCGATGATATTCTTGTCTACTCCAAGAACGAGACTGACCACGAAGAGCACTTAAGGATAATTCTGGAACTACTGAAGAAGGAACAACTGTATGCTAAAGTCTCGAAATGTGAATTTTGGCTTCGCGAGGTTCACTTTTTAGGACATGTGATCAACGAGAATGGTATCCATGTCGATCCCGGTAAGGTAGAGGCCATCAAAAACTGGGAAGCACCTAAGACTCCGACTGAAGTGCGACAATTCCTAGGACTGGCCGGCTACTATCGGCGTTTCATCGAGGGATTTTCAAAGATTGCTCAACCCCTCACCGCTTTGACTCACAAGGGCACTAAGTACAACTGGGGTGACGCGCAAGAATCCGTTTTCCAACTATTGAAAACCAAGCTTTGTAGCGCCCCTATTTTAGCCCTCCCCGAGGGAACGGAAAACTTTGAGGTACACTGTGACGCATCTATACAAGGTCTCGGTTGTGTGCTGATGCAACTCGAGAAGGTTATAGCCTACGCCTCTAGACAACTACGGGTTCACGAGAAGAACTACACGACCCATGATTTGGAACTCGGAGCTGTGGTGTTTGCTCTTAAGATATGGAGGCATTACTTGTACGGTACCAAGTTTACCATTTACACCGACCACAAGAGTCTCCAACATATCTACGATCAGAAAGAGCTGAACATGCGACAGCGTCGTTGGGTCGAGCTGCTTAAAGATTATGATTGTGCCATCAAGTACCACCCTGGCAAGGCCAATGTGGTGGCCGACGCCCTCAGCAGAAAAGAAACAGAAAAACCCAGACGAGTAAGAGCATTGCAACTTACGATTCATGCCAGCTTACCCGATCAGATTCGCGATGCGCAACTGGAAGCTTTGAAAGATGAAAATCTTCCATCGGAACTCATGCGGGGCATGAACAAGCAACTTGAAACCAGATCGGACGGGGTCCGATATTTTGAGAACCGGATTTGGGTTCCACGATACGGAGAGTTGAGAACTCTAGTGATGGACGAAGCTCACAAGTCCCGATATTCTATCCACCCTGGCTCAGATAAAATGTATCATGATTTAAAGGCACTTTACTGGTGGCCGAACATGAAAGCCGACATTGCCACCTACGTGAGCAAATGCTTGACTTGTGCCAGAGTCGAGATTGAATACCAGAAACCATCTGGTCTACTGCAACAACCGGAACTCCCAATGTGGAAATGGGAGCACATCTCAATGGATTTTATTACGGGTTTGCCTAAGACACCGACGGGATGCGATACCATCTGGGTGATCGTTGACCGGTTGACTAAATCGGCACATTTCCTAGCGATTAAGGAAACGGACAAAATGGAAAGACTGACTCGAGTATACATGAAAGAAGTGGTGTCTAGACACGGAGTGCCTGTCTCGATCATTTCCGATCGAGATTCTCGTTTTACCTCACACTTTTGGAAGTCGCTGCAAAGCGCACTGGGCACACGTCTCGATATGAGTACAGCATACCATCCTCAGACGGATGGGCAAAGTGAACGGACTATTCAGACCCTGGAGGATATGTTGCGTGCATGCGTTTTAGATTTCGGAAAAAGTTGGGAACCCCACTTACCCTTGGTAGAGTTTTCGTATAATAACAGCTACCACGCAAGTATTAAGGCAGCGCCGTTTGAAGCGCTGTACGGACGGAAGTGTCGATCACCACTCTGCTGGGCAGAGGTGGGTGACAGCCAAATCACTGGTCCAGAACTGGTACTCGAAACCTCGGAAAAGATTGTTCAAATCCGAAATCGCATGGCAGCAGCACGGGATCGCCAAAAGAGTTACGCCGACAAGCGCCGAAAACCTCTCGAATTTAAAGTGAACGATCGGGTGTTACTCAAAGTCTCACCTTGGAAAGGTGTAGTTCGCTTTGGTAAGCGAAACAAACTCAACCCACGGTATGTTGGTCCGTACCGGATAACTGAGCGCATTGGTCCGGTGGCGTACCGACTGGACCTACCAACAGAACTCAGTGGCGTACACGATGTATTCCACGTATCAAATTTGAAGAAATGCCTATCTGATGAAACCCAAGTAGTCCCTTTGGAGGAACTGCAAGTTGATGAACAGTTACGGTTCATTGAGGAACCAGTCGAAGTTTTGGATTGGGAAACCAAAACACTCAAACACAGCAAAATTCCAATCGTTAAGGTTCGTTGGAACTCGAGACGTGGACCGGAGTTCACGTGGGAACGCGAGGATCAAATGATGAAAAAGTATCCTCACCTTTTTGAAGGGCTAACCAAACACCGAAAACCGCGAAACCCGGCAAACCGTCAAACATCACCGAAGGTATGAATTAAATTTCGGGACGAAATTTCTTTTTACTAGGGGATGATATGACAAACTGAAAATTTTTCTTCTTACTCTTTCAGACTTTCATCACGACTTGACTCAAATTTTCGGGACGAAAATTCTTTAACATGGGAATGATGTGACAATCGTCAATTTCAGGTTAACTCCGTTAACTCAACTCCGTCAATTCAAACTTTAAGATCGTTGAATCTATAACGTACACTTCATTACATTTAAACTAGGGTTTAAATGACGCGTAACACTTACTACATGTGTAGTCTTTCGGGATTTGCACCGAAACGCAAACGAGTTGACGCAAACGATTGATAAATAAACGATAAACGTAAAAACAATAATTATGTGATTATTATGTGTTAGGATTATGTGCTATGTGATAAAACTATGGTCATGTTAACTTATTGGGCAAGTATGATGGAATGTTCTAGAAAAACAACACTTGGAAAGAAGAGGGACTAGAGTGTAACTTGTATTATTATAAATACATCACTAATAAACAAACCCTAACTTATTATTAACCTACAACCCTAAATCGGCTCTCTCTCCCTCTCTTGATCCACGGCTGCCGTCCACCTTCATCACACACACACACATCAATCAAGAGATTAATCCAAGAACTAGGTGCTAGGAAGGTATACTTGATCATCTCTTACCTCCTTGTTGTGTAATTTTGATGTTTAATGGGTTGTATGTAAACCCTAACTCAGCCGATTATATGTATGTATGTGATCAATATGATAGTTGTTAGTTGGATAATAGATTGATAACTAGATTGATGTTGTTGCATGATTGATTGTTGTTCTTGATTTGAATTAAAACACAAACCCTAATCTTGTATGTATGGTGTGATTTATATGCATGGATAGTAGTTATGGTGTCTAGAGGGTTATATGGATGCATGATAGTTCATAGATTGTTATGATGTTGAGTTTTGATGTGAACAGATTCTGGACAGAATATATATACGATGTTTAACTGACTGTAACGAAGTGTAAACGTGAAAATTGATTGAGATTGTGAGTACTGCAGTAAACTAGGTTGAGTCTAGTTTCTATAAAGTATAAATTCGTAATTTTTGGATAAGTGGAAGTATACTTTTATGATTTTACAAAAACGTGATGCAAAGCTGAGCTGTTAGACCTGCTGTTAGGTTATATTGTAAATTCTATATCTCATGAACTACGAGGCCAATTGGGTTGGTTCCACTTCTGGAAGTTGACTCACTGAGTTAGGAACCAAACCCAAGTGGTCTTGCATTTATTGGATTTTTCGTTTACCGGGAATTGCAAATAACATTCTGTTGTGCATGAATCTGACTGATATGAGTTTACTGTAGTGTTTTGATCATTATGAGAAATCTATATGGAATAAAAATAATATAAAATATGTTCTGGAAACCTAAGACATGTATGTTTCAGTGGTAATTTTTGGTGAATTAATTGAGATGATATGATCGGTGAAATAGTACAATCTTTCAAGTAGAAATTCTGTCACAATGAAACTAGCTGCTGAGTTGTGTAGGAATGCATGAAATATGATAGTTTTTATATAATTGTTGTATTTTGACCAAAATACCCTTGCGGGGAATAGTTGCTAGTTTGATTGCCATGAATTGACCAAATTGCCCTTATGGGGAATAATGGTTAGTTAGTCTTTGTTTGTTGACCAAAATGCCCTTACGGGAATAATTGCTTGTAAGTATGTTATTAATACATGACACGAAAGTAATTGCTCACTCGTGTATCGTATCACAATTGTACTTGTTTAAATCACACACGGTTCACAAACGAAACACGAAACATGATACGTGCATAGGTATTATGTGCCGAGTCTAGAGACTCGTTAAACGTTCCGATACTTAGAAAATCTCTTTGTTATTTTAGAACGCTAGAGAGTTTTCTACGACGCGCATCACTCGGTGATCTAATTTGGAATATTCTTCGCAAACAGTGAGTTCACTTACCCCGCTCTTTGAACTGTTTTCAAACGTTTTTCACTTGGGGGAGATAACATACTCCGATAAACGCATTTTTGAGATAAACACATATTTAAGATTTTGTTATAAATTATATATATCACTTGTAGAGGCTAAGCGGCACGTAACCCTTGAAGTCCCACGCATCGAACCGGATAATATTTGGAATAGCGAGTCACTGTTGAGTAGTACTACTGGGTTTGACAAACCCCACCCGACGCTAAGCTCAACTGGAGGTTGAGTGGGTGTAATTTTGGCTAACACTTACCATGGTCTGGGTTGACCTGGTGACGGGCACTTGATAAACAGTCAGCTTCGGTCTCGAACCACTTAGTAATACTTGTTGTATAGATTAGCTACCTATCGATATATAATTTGACATAACATTATCTGGTAACACTTAAACGCTGTAACGTGGTTACACACTTAAACGCTGTAACGTGGTTACACACTTAAACGCTGTAACGTGGTTACACACTTAAACGCCGTAACGTGGTTACGCAAAACTTTTAAACGCCGTAACGTGGTTACGCAAAACACTTAACGAAAACGCTGAACTCAAACGCTAAACGATTTGTCTTATATAACTTGTGAACTCACCAACCTCGTGTTGACCCCTTTTAGTATGTTATTCTCAGGTAGCCGAGGCGGGCGCGCGGTTTAGGAGCATGCATTAATTGTTAAACATCTTACTCTGCAAACTTAATTTTAACATTTACATTTGGTTTTAAGTCGTCCTGCGTGACGCAACTTTTGAATTAAGGTTTTACGCTTCCGCACTTATTTTTCATTTAAACGTTTTCTTTGGTTTGGTTATAACTAATGATTCCGATCCTGCCAGTTCACACCCTCTGACGGTAAAACTCCGTTAGTGGATTTTGAGGGTGTGACAGAACCATACAAAGTAAACAAATTTATCCTACATACCTGTTGGGTGTAGATTTTTTATCCTCAGGATGAGCTACGATTCAAGGATTCTGAGCTATCCTGTCAACGCTAATATTCCGAGGATGATATTTGTCTAATTCAGTTGTCCCATATTACTTTTATTTGTTTTGCAGATAAGATCACGTGATAAATATGCTAATATGAACGTGGACTTACAACGGTTAGTACTTGAACTTCGTCAATTGGAACGTGGGCAAGCAACGATTTATAGAAGAAATAGTCTAGGGTTTCCGAATTATTCAGGATATCAGTTGTAAATTTTTCTTATATAAACGAGCTAATAATATCATTAGAACACACACCCTCACTCACCTAGCTACTAGCATACACTGTAACACATAGTTTACGATCACTTATCAACTCCACCACTTGTAACCACCATTTTACTATTAATAAAAGTGACGGTGATAGTTTTCACCATTCGGGGGTTTTTTGTGCCGGAGATTATCATAATCAAGGGCTTTTTCCCTCGTAATCAAATCGCTGTGTTCATTCATTTTACCATCAAGCACTCTACCTCACGTACTAATTTGATCAAAAGTTACTTTGTTAATTTTTGACCTAAACATTTGGCATTTGGCGCCCACCGTGGGGAAAACGGTGCTTTAATCATTATCAACTCTCAAACTAAACCCTACTCTCAACATCCACAACAAGTCTTCCCAACCGTAGATTGTCTCTTCTTCTGTTGCGGCTTCGGATTCCACTGTGAGGCCTTCTATGCCTCCTCCTCCTGCTGGTGTTATTCCGAAGAAACCGGACAACACTCAGAAGAAAGCTGCCACTCCGGTGTTCGCGGGAACGAGACCAACTCCCCAGGATCCCATTACGGTATCTAATAATGAACTTTTGTTCATATATAAGCGATTATAGGAATGGATGGATCGCCAGAACAAGACCAACCAGATGCTGGTGAAGGAACTGGAAGATATCAGAAAAGCCAAGAAGCCAGCGGAAGAATTCACACCATTAATCCCGAGTTCTCTGGATTTCACTCCTCCAGGATCCTCAGGATTGGTGCGTCCGGAGTCAACCACGGCGTACAACCCTGGATCCTCACTCTTCCAGCACTCTGGGTCTACAGGACTGTACTCATTCGGATCCCAAGGATACTTGCATGCATCCTTTGCTGGGCAGTTTCAACATGTAGGATCCTCAGGATTGTCGCAGCAGGGAGGATCCTCAGGTCCTTATCAGCAGGCATTATCCTCAGGATTGTCGCAGCAAGGAGGATCCTCAGGTCTTTATCAACAAGTGGTATCCTCAGGATTTCCGCAACAAGCAGGATTCTCAGGAGTGCCTCCATCAGGGTCTTTCAATCCTCAACAGCCATTTGCTCAGACTCATCAATTTGCACAGTCCTCTGAGATGCACCAGGGAGACTTCATCCCGATGCAGGCTAACACTTCGGTCACTCCATTTGTCACTCCAGGAAATACTATGTTTGGGAATACCAGCTACAACACCCAAACCGTTCCTCAGAATATCAATCAGGGTAACACTTTCAATACAATTCCTTTTAATGCTAATCAAGGATTTTGGCAGGATGCAGGCATAAGTTCAAGTTTAACCTGAGAATTATAGAAGCTTAAGGACATGTATCAAATGTTCCTGGTGTTACCCGTCCCATAGTTGAAGTTCCCACTGATAGTCACATAATATCCCGATTTGTGCCATCGATTGGTGATGTACATATTCAAAAACGGTTTCAAACCCCAAATATGAAACTGTATGATGGTTCAACGGATCCTGAGGAACACGTCGCACAGTATAGAGAGCGTATGGAGATCAACCCAATCCCTATGAAAATCAAGGAAGCATGTCTTTGCAAGGGATTCGGGTCTACCTTGACCGGAGCAGCCATGAAATGGCTACTGAGTATTCCTCCTAATACTATCACTTCCTTTTCTCAATTAATTAACTTGTTCAATAACCAGTTTTCTTGCAGTAGAACATTTGAGAAAATGACAGGTGATCTTTACAGGGTTACCAGAATCCTGGGGAATCCTTGAGAGATTTTATTACCAGGTTTAGCAAGGAGTCACTGGAAATTCCAAATCTAAACCCGGCTTCGGCAGTGGAAGCTCTTAAGTTGGGGTTAGAAAAAGGCTCCTCTTTCTATGATAATCTTGTTATGACTCAATGCAGGTCATTAGACGAAGCAAGAAGCGGAGCTCTAAGGTTTATCAGGCTAGAAGATGACAAGAAAAACTATAAGATCGGTATCCCGAAGTACGATCAGACGAACAGGAAGGCCGAATCCCCGGGAAAATCATACCGATCAAATCCTTACTATAAGCCTGATAACCCGAGGATCAATGCAGTAGATGGTGAAGAATATCCTAAGGTCTATGAATATTGTTTTTCTATTGATATTGGTGGGTTAATGTGTGCCATGCATGATTTAGGTGAAAAAGCCAGGTGGCCAAAGAAGATGGAAAAACAAGGAGTCTACAAAGACAAATCAAAGTGGTGTGCCTTCCACGAAGACTTTGGGCACTTGACTGATGATTTCATTGCACTCAGAAGAGAGAATAGCTATCTTCTCAGCAAAGGCCACTTGAAAAAGCTACTTGGCCAGAAGAACGGAAAGGAACAAAATCCTGAAAAGGCGACTCCTCCACCAACAGACGCAAGAAAAATCATGTTCATATCCGGAGGATCCGACATTTGTGGAACCTCTTATTCAGCTGCAAAAAGAAATGATGATCAAAGGAAGTTAGAAGTGGCTGACAGACCAACAAAGACATCTATTCTCACTCAAGCAAAGACCATGACCTTCGATGAAAGCGATAGAGCCGACAATCAGGATCCTCACCATGATAGTTTGGTAATAACATTATATGTGGCTAACCATTATGTGCGCAGGATCCTCGTAGACTGTGGAAGCTCTGTCAACATTATTCAATTAGATGTGCTGAGAAAGATGAATATTCCTGAGGATAAGATCATTCCCAGTTCCTCAGTATTGGTTGGATTCAGCGGAGAGACTAACAGCACTATTGGGGAAATAAAACTCCCAGTATACGTCGAAGGGGTAAATAAAATACAAAAATTTTGTGTTATTGATTGTTTGTCTTGTTGCAATATTATATTAGCAGGCCCTGGATACACGACATGAAAGTAATCCCCTCCACCCATCAACAATTGTCACACCCCCTTCTAGGGCCTAGGAGTGCGACCCATAAGTTGATATCGTGTTTGTAAATAATTCAGAGTTGCGTTATTTTGCGGAAGACTTATAAAACTTTAAGGATCAAAAGTGTAACATTTATATATATTCAAAAGACGGGATTATAAACACCCGTTCAAGTTAATAAAAGATTATATAATTACAAAACCACCATATTAAAAATATTAAGTTTACAAAAGAATCCGAGCCATCGGATATCATAGTACTTCGTCATTTCCAAGCTCTAACTTTGTTCACCTGCAAAATGTAATAAAATACGTCAGCAACGAATGCTGGTGAACACGCTGACGCAAAAATATTTCTTTTACTTTATTACCCCTCGAGACTACGCCTGACTCGGACCAACGTGGCCTAGGAATAATAAAGTCAAATAACACATTATATATATGAGCCTCTACTATAGGTCACCTCAGCAAACACCACAGCGTTTGACTTAGTTAAGTACCCGTAAATATACACATAAGGTCGTACTCCCTGCAGAATAGCGTCCTACGACCAAGGGTGGTGCGATCATGCCCATACATCGCATAGTACCACCTATGTAAGGATCCGGACATACGTATACCAAAGCTTGAGGGCTAGGTTTATACCCTTTATTTATAACGGTTTTAGGAACACATAGTTCCTTGTAAACAATTTCAAATAACATGTTTGACTCATTTTAAAATAAGTAAAAGTTTGGGGGCGTATTCACCTTGTCTCTTTAGGATCGGCTTCACTCACCGTCCAAGGGTCTTTCCCTTTCTTTA
Organism: Bidens hawaiensis; assembly: GCF_021521415.1. Classification (NCBI taxonomy): domain Eukaryota; kingdom Viridiplantae; phylum Streptophyta; class Magnoliopsida; order Asterales; family Asteraceae; genus Bidens; species Bidens hawaiensis. The sequence continues at coordinate 1,008,515 of NW_027491459.1, read as the reverse complement.
TCTTGCACCTATAGTACGAGTATAAATATTTGTTAGTCGGATACACGATCCGGCTTAAGACCTTTAGTCTTATATCTCAATCCTCGATTGAACCTTTAGTTTAATTCTTATTTACTTGAAAACCTTTAGTTTTAGTACAATTCTTATTTACTTGAAAACCTTTAGTTTAAAAGTATATTATAAACCTTTAGTTTATATTCAAAAACCCGACGTTTCTTCTTCTCCAAGAAACGTAATCTTTTTATTATTTAAGAATACTCTTTATTCATTAAATAATATTTCATAACAAATAATATTTACATATATACTTACACACATATTTATGTTATCACAATATTCAATATCTATTCTTTCATTCATTTCTTTGTTATGTTTTCTTTTCTTTTCCTTTATCGAGGTATCGAGTATATCCTCGACTTAAGGCTTTAAGCCTTGAATATAATATTAAATTATATTGAATTCATCATTACGCCTAACCTTAATGGCGTATAGAAACCCTAGGGACTTGAGCAGCACTCCAACGCCGCTTTACTTTGCTCGACACGCAAATCGAGGAACGCCAAATCTTTAATACTCGTTGACAGGCTTTACGAGATCTTTCGCCATTATAACAACACCTTTGCTCGAATGTGGGTGACGGGTGGCACGAACTCCAAGGAAACGTTGGTACACAAACGAAGGTTCGGGACACGCTTAACGATGGATTATGGCACGCTTATCGAGGTAAGGCTAGAGAGAGAGTAGTGAGATGTGAGAGCAATGTTGGTGTGCAGAAATGAGCTGCCCATGGCCGCTATTTATAGGCAATATTTTGGATCCCATCGCGTACCGCGATGGGTCCTTTGGGCACCCCGTCGCGTCCCGCGTCGTAGGGTTGATGACGCAGAGGGTAGAGGTGCACAAATCGGTTTTTTTAAAAAAACCGGTTCGGTTAATAACCGGACCGGTTTTTCTTGGCCTGGAAAAAAACCGGTTTTTAAATAACCGGACCGGTTTATTAATCGGTTTTTTTGGTGCAAAACTCGGACCGGTCTAACCGGTTAGGACCGGTTTATAAACCGGTTAGAACCGGTTAATAACCGGTTTTTTTAATTAACCGTTTTTTTTAAATAACCGGTTAATAACCGGTTTTTTTCATAATAACCGGTTTTTTCCATAACCGGTTCAGTAACCGGTTTTTTCTCTAGAACTTGTAACCGATATACGAACCGGCGGCTACTAAACCGGTCAAACCGGTTTTTAAATAACCGGTTTTTGTAGAAACCGGTTTTCGGTTTAAACCGTTGAACCGGTTCACCAACCGGTTTTTTTGCCCATCTCTAGCAGAGGGTAGGTCTGCCACGTGTCGAAACGTGGCAGTCACCGCTCCACGTGGCAACACGTGGCAGCAGGCGTTGCCACGTGGCAGCACATAGTGCCACCGTGTGCCACGTGGTACACGTGTCACACTGTGTCAGACTCCCCATCGCGTACCGCGATAAGAGTCTCTTCTGACCTGTCGCGTACCGCTATGGGTCAGGAAAAATCAGATTTTACAATTTAGACCCTCAACTTTGGAATTTGGCAATTTTAGTCCTTATACTTTGGAAAGTTTATACTTTGAACTCGAAATTTTCACGTTGTTACATCCTCCCCACCTTGAAACAAATATCGTCCTCGAGATTTCTTTACTCGAACAAGTGGGGGTATTTCTTTCTCATTTCCGATTCGAGTTCCCAAGTGTATTCGGGCCCTCTACGCGAGTCCCATTTTACTTTCACAATTTTCAACGTTCTTTTCTTTAATTTCTTTGTTTTCGAATATTCAATTGGAGTTGTAGATTCTACAAATTTTAAGTTCTCATTTATTTCAACGTCTTTTAATGGCATAGCCAACAATTCATTGGTCAAACACTTACGCAGATTCGAAACATGGAATACATCGTGTATCCCTTGCATTTTCTCAGGCAGTTGCAAACGGTACGCAACAGTGCCGATTCGTTCGAGTACCTCAAAAGGTCCAACGAATCGAGGACTTAATTTTCCTTTCTTACCTAAGCGAACAACACGTTTCCAAGGCGAGACTTTCAATAACACTTTGTCACCGACATTGAACTTTAACGGCTTACGACGGACATCGGCGTAACTCTTTTGACGATCACGTGCCGTCTTAATTCGTTCTCGGGTTTGAATGACTTTTTCGGTTGTTTCTTGGACTATATCGGGTCCAGACAATTGATTATCTCCGGTTTCAGACCAACACACGGGCATTCTACATTTTCTTCCATACAACGCCTCGAACGGTGCGGTTTGAATACTTGCGTGATAACTATTATTATACGAGAATTCCATTAGGGGTAGGTGGTCATCCCAACTTCCACTTAGATCGATCAAACAAGCGTGGAGCATATCTTCCAATGTTTGAATCGCCCTTTCACTTTGCCCATCGGTTTGTGGATGATAAGCAGTGCTAAGGTTCAACCTTGTACCGAGAGCTTGTTGGAAGCTTTTCCAAAAGTGAGACGTAAAATGACTGTCTTGATCAGATATTATAGACAGCGGTACACCATGCGAAGTGAAGATGGTGTTCACATTAATACGCGCTAGTCTATCCATAGAGTACGACTCATTAATGGGAATGAAGTGTGCAGATTTGGTCAAACGATCTACAATTACCCATATTGCATTGTGTTGTCAAGTCGTCTTCGGGAGTTTTGTAATAAAGTCCATAATAATTAACTCCCACTTCCATATGGGAAGTTCGGGTTGTTGTAGCTATCCCGAAGGCCTTTGATGTTCGGCCTTGACTTTCAAACAAGTCAAACATTTCGCAACATGCGAAGCGACATCTTTTTTCATCCCATTCCACCAATAGTTCGCCTTTAGGTTGTGGTACATTTTATCACTTCCGGGATGCATTATGTATTTCGACTGGTGAGCTTCGTTCAAAATTTTCTCATGCAAACCTCCAACGATCGGTACCCAAATCCTATTGCCGAGTCTTAGGATACGGTCGTCACTTTTGACTAATGAGTCATTGGTGCCATTGCGTTTTTCGTCGGAGATTTGGTTTTCTTTGATTGCTTGCGTTTGCGCGGATTTGATTTGCTCAATGAGATCAATTTGAAGTTCTAGGCGGAAAGCTCGAACCCTTTTGGGTTTTTCATGCTCTTTACGACTTAAGGCATCAGCCACGACGTTGGCCTTGCCTTCATGATACATAATCTCACAATCATAGTCGTTGAGCGTTTCCATCCATCTCCGTGGGCACATGTTGAGCTCTTTTTGATCCAAAATATGTTTCAAACTTTTGTGACCAGTGTACACGGTAAATCGTACTCCATAGAGATAGTGCCTCTAAATCTTAAGTGCAAAGATTATGGGGCCTAACTCTAGATCGTGAGTTGTGTAATTCTTTTCGTGTACTTTCAATTGACGAGAGGTGTAAGCCATTACCTTCTTGCGTTGCATTAGTAGCATCCCAAACCGGAGTGCGACGCGTCACTAAAGACTACAAAATCTTCAGTACCTTCTGGCAGAGCCAATATCGGTGCTTGGGTAAGTTTTTGCTTGAGTATGTAGAACACCTCTTGTTGCTTCGTTCCCCATTCATACTTGATGTTTTTACGAGTTAACGAGGTTAAGGGAACGACGATTCTTGAGAAATTTTCGATGAACCTACAGTAGTAGCCGGCCAACCCTAAGAAACTTCGGATCTCAGTTGGCGACTTTGGGACCTCCCACTTAGAGATAGCTTCAATATTAGCGGGGTTCACTTGAATACCGTTAACATTAATGATGTGACCAAGAAATTGCACCTCGTGCAACCAGAACTCGAATTTCGAGAACTTGGCGTACAACTTCTCGGTTCTAAGAATTTCAAGCAAAGTACGAAGGTGGATTTCATGATCGGCCTTAGACTTAGAGTAAATGAGTAAGTCATCGATGAACACAATAACAAATTTATCTAAATAAGGCTTGCAAATACGGTTCATCATATCCATGAACGCGGCCGGAGCATTAGTAAGTCCAAACGGCATAACCATGAACTCATAATGTCCATACCTTGTTCGAAAAGCAGTCTTTGGAATGTCTTTTGATTGAACTTTAAGTTGGTGATAGCCGGAACGAAGATCGATTTTAGAAAAGTATCTAGCACCTTGAAGTTGGTCGAAAAGATCATCAATACGAGGGAGTGGATATCGATTTTTGATTGTAACTTTGTTTAAAGCACGATAGTCGATACACATCCTCATGGAACCGTCTTTCTTCTTAACGAATAGAATTGGCGCTCCCCAAGGCGACGAACTCCGTCGAATGAAACCTTTTTCAAGAAGTTCATCGAGTTGTTTCTTCAACTCCTTCATTTCGGTTGGCGCTAAGCGATACGGAGCTTTCACGATCGGAGCAGTGCCAGGAACAAGATCGATCCTAAATTCTACTTCGCGGTCGGGAGGAGTACCAAGGAGTTCATCAGGAAAGACGTCAGAATATTAGAAACAATAGGAACGTCTTTGATTTCTTCTGGCTTCGACTCTTCAGTGACGTAGGCCATGAATGCGAGGCATCCTTGATTTAGACATCTGTTAGCCCTAATCATGGAGATTATGCTAACTTGTCCAGCGTCTTTATCCCCTTCAATTCGAATTGTTCGTTTATCAGGGGCTTGAAGTTCAACAGTTTTGCTATTGCAGATGATACGAGCATGGTTATTGGATAACCAATCCATACCAAGTACAATATCAAAACCAGCCAGACTCATGGGTAATAAACAAATAGGCAACAAATAACCAGCTAGAAGGATTTTTCCGTTTTCAAGAGCTTCGGAGATCTTAACGACTTCACCGCTAGCAGTCTCGACGCTTAGAGTTTTATCTAGTTTAGTTAATGGTTCGTTTAATAGACTACATAATCTATAATCTATAAAACTCAAATTGGCACCTGAATCAAATAAAACTCTTGCATAGGTGTCGTTGACTAAAAACGTACCGGTTATGGTTTCTGGCACGTCAGCGGCCCTTTTTGTGTCGAGTATGAAGACTCGAGCATTTCCCTTTTTGTCCTTGCCACTACCACCCGCACCACCAGCAGCAGATTTGTTCTTTGGGCATTCAAAACTTAGATGGCCCATCTCCTTACAGTTAAAGCAAGTCATCCCCTTCTTCCAGCAATCCGCAGCATCATGACCAGTGCGATTGCAAGATTCACAAACTTTAGGAGGCGGGGCGAAGTTGCAACGGCCCTTGTGATACCTCCTACACGTCTTGCATTGCGGGGCGTTTGAATTAAATCGACTTTGGTTCACACCCTTACCCTTGAAACGATTATTTCCTCCACTTGTTCTTCCTTGAGTTGTTGTGTCGTAACCTTTGTGTCTTCTTCTTTGTTACGAACCATGCCGCCCATTAGGTAACCGGCCAACTCCATCGCAGAGTCGGCGGTTTGTGGTAGGTGAGACCTTACCAAGTCGCAGATTTCTCGGTGAAGTCCCCAAATATATCTTGTGACTTTGCTGGACTCTAGGTTAACCAGCTGGGGAACAAGGCGACAATACTCATGGAATTTAGTATTGTATTCGCGGAGGTTTGTCCCAACGAACTTGAGATTCAAAAATTTCATTTGAATCTGATCGGTCTCATGCATAGGACAGAACTTAGCCATCAACAAGCCTTTAAAATCTTCCCAAATCATACCGTACATTACATCTCTTCCTTTGCTCATTAACAGAGCATTCCACCACTCCAATACTTCACCCTTAAACATAAGGGTTGAATACTGAATCTTCTCAAGCTCGGAACACTTACTTGTGATTACGATTGTTTCCATCTCCTCGAGGCACCTCACGGTTGAAATGGCTCCCTTATCACCATGGAACTCTTTGGGTCCATAGTATTTAAAATCTTTAAACGAACACCCGCTTATCTTAAGTTTCTTGAACTCATGTCTAACTCCGCTGTCGGCGTTAGACTCATGCACACTCTCTTCAACTCGAGAGGGATCAGGACGAGATTTAACGGGTTTAGAAGGATTAACAGATTGAGAATTTCGAGATTGCCTAGAATGAGATCTATTCATAGATTCTTCCCTCATGGCATCTTTTATCATCTTTTGTATTTTGTTCATGTATTTCTCGGGAATTTCTTCCTCTCGCTCGTTCTCGGGGCCTTTCCCCTTGTCTTTCATTTCTTTCTCTTTACGAGCATTTTCATTATTATTGCTTTGTTCAGACATTTTCTTTTTCTTTTTCAATTTAGTCTGAAATTTGTAGCAACATTTCTTTTATTAAACAAGCGTTTATTTAATACACATCAATATATATATCCAAGGATATATATATTTTACAATACACATACATATATATATATCGTTTCCACGATATATACTGTTGAACCTATCATTACATAAGAACGTTTCAGACGTTCTTTTATTCATATATCATACAATACTAGTTTACACATAAGAGTCTTCATCACATACCACCGTCTTCAGTCCTTCAAGAACTTTTTCACAACCTTTGTTAGTTTGTTGCATTTACGAAGGAGTGATTTTTCCAACTTTCTTCTTTTCCTTCTCTTTCTCATCTACCTTCTTCCTCCAGTCGTCAGTCTCATGTAATGCACGATCCAGATGTTCTTCGTACGACTGCGGGACTATGTTGGGATATCCGTACTGCGGAGGTGGGTCGCGAAAACCCAGTGTTACCATCTCGTAATGGTCCCGCGGTTCAGGATATGACACATAAGTCTGATCAGATGCAAGGTAGAGGTATGTCTTGGCAGCTTAGTTCTGCTCTCGAATTTCATCAGCTTGTTCTTGAATCGAGGGAATCCTCCCTTGAAATGGAGGGAAGCTTGACGAAGCTTGATTCCTTAGTTGCTCCAAATATTGGACATACGGGTCCACAGAACCATAGCTTGCATTATTGGAAGTGAGTGATCCATTCATCGGGCTTGATATTTAGTTCGGGTTTTCTGGATGCTCTTCTTCCATCTCTTCCTTGGACTCCTCCACTGGGTCCTCCTCACTATCTTCTTCGGGATCTTCCTCATTATCAGAATCATCCTCTTCCGTGGGTTCCTCTTCTTCCTCCATAGGTTCCTCCTCTTCTTCTGGTTTGTCTTCCTCCATAGGTTGTGGAGTTTCAATGTTCATGGAGGGCATCTTGAAACTTTCGAAAGGCATCATAATCCTCATCTTGGGCTTTCGGGATGGCCCTTCGTTATTCTTTGGTTGGGAGCTTACTTCATTCATGGTGGAGCTTCCGGTAAACCATCGGCATGGGTCGGAATGACACTGCATCCAGTCAGAGGACGGGCTTCGTGGTTCTTCCTTTATAGGTCGGTTTAAAAGGAAGGCGTATGACGGATGTGGATTTGGCGGTACATAACCAGTTGGGAAATATTGTGATACCTCCGTGGGTTGATAAGTTGGGACCTCCGTTGGGTGGTATATTGGTACTTCTAACGGTTGATACATTGGTATAGTTGGTGGATGATAGCTTGAATGCCTCGGTGCCTCAACACTTGGCTTCGGTGGACTATCGGGGATGTCGATCGGGTAGTGCCTACTTCCGGGATAGTGTAAGGGTTTGGACAAGTCTCGTTCCAAGTCTTGATCAAAGAACGCTTCTTAATATCCATCGCTCATGTTGTCTTCAGGGTAGGGTTCGGCTATACCGTCTTCCTTGGCCTTACGAACAAAATTTTCCATCATAGCTTTGAATGACATCTATTAATTCGGGTGGTTTAGAATGTAGAGAGGGATAGAAAGGTTACCAACCTATCATATCCTTAAAACAAATAATCAAATAATTTCCTATACTTGGATCGAAGCTTGGGTATTGTTTTATGATACCCAATTCGCTAAAATCGATAACTCTGATACCAAGCCTGTCACACCCCCTTCTAGGGCCTAGGAGTGTGACCCATTAGTTGGTATCGTGTTTGTAAATAATTCAGAGTTGCGTTATGTTAAGGAAGACTTATAAAACTTTAAGGATCAAAAGTGTAACATTTATATATATTCAAAAGACGGGATTATAAACACCCGTTTAAGTTAATAAAAGATTATATAATTACAAAACCATCATATTAAAAATATTAAGTTTACAAAAAAATCCGAGCCATCGGATATCATAGTACTTCGTCATTTCCAAGCTCTAACTTTGTTCACCTGCAAAATGTAATAAAATACGTCAGCAACGAATGCTGGTGAACACGCTGAGGCAAAAATATTTCTTTTACTTTATTACCCCTCGAGACTACGCCTGCCTCGGCACAACGTGGCTTAGGAATAATAAAGTCAAATAACACATTATAAATATGAGCCTCTACTCTAGGTCACCTCAGCAAACACCACAGCGTTTGACTTAGTTAAGTACCCGTAAATATACACATAAGGTCGTACTCCCTGCAGAATAGCGTCCTACGACCAAGGGTGGTGCGATCATGCCCATACATCGCATAGTACCACCTATGTAAGGATCCGGACATACGTATACCACAGCCTGAGGGCTAGGTTTATACCCTTTATTTATAACGGTTTTAGGAACACATAGTTCCTTGTAAACAATTTCAAATAACATGTTTGACTCATTTTAAAATAAGTAAAAGTTTGGGAGCGTATTCACCTTGTCTCTTTAGGATCGGCTTCACTCACCGTCCAAGGGTCTTTCCCTTTCTTTATCTCGCACCTATAGTACGAGTATAAATATTTGTTAGTCGGATACACGATCCGGCTTAAGACCTTTAGTCTTATATCTCAATCCTCGATTGAACCTTTAGTTCAATTCTTATTTACTTGGAAACCTTTAGTTTAAAAGTATATTATAAACCATTAGTTTATATTCAAAAACCCGACGTTTCTTCTTCTCCAAGAAACGTAATCTTTTTATTATTTAAGAATAGTCTTTATTCATTAAATAATATTTCATAACAAAGAATATTTACATATATACTTACACACATATATATGTTATCACAATATTCAATATCTATTCTTTCATTCATTTCTTTGTTATGTTTTCTTTTCTTTTCCTTTATCGAGGTATCGAGTATATCCTCGACTTAAGGCTTTAAGCCTTGAATATAATATTAAATTATATTGAATTCATCATTACGCCTAACCTTAATGGCGTATAGAAACCCTAGGGACTTGAGCAGCACTCCAAGGTCGCTTTACTTTGCTCGACACGCAAATCGAGGAACGCCAAATCTTTAATACTCGTTGACACGCTTTACGAGATCTTTCGCCATTATAACAACACCTTTGCTCGAATGTGGGTGACGGGTGGCACGAACTCCAAGGAAACGTTGGTACACAAACGAAGGTTCGGGACACGCTTAACGATGGATTATGGCACGCTTATCGAGGTAAGGCTAGAGAGAGAGTACTGAGATGTGAGAGCAATGTTGGTGTGCAGAAATGAGCTGCCCATGGCCGCTATTTATAGGCAATATTTTGGATCCCATCGCGTACCGCGATGGGTCCTTTGGGCACCCCTTCGCGTACCGCGATGTAGGGTTGATGACGCAGAGGGTAGGTCTGCCACTTTTCGACATGTGGCAGCAGGCGTTGCCACGTGGCAGCACATAGTGCCACCGTGTGCGACGTGGCACACGTGTCACACTGTGTCAGACTCCCCATCGCGTACCGCGATGGAGTCTCTTCTGACCTGTCGTGTACCGCTATGGGTCTAGAAAAAAATCAGATTTTACAATTTGGACCCTCAACTTTGAAATTTGGCAATTTTAGTCCCTATACTTTGAAAAGTTGATACTTTGAACTCGAAATTTTCACGTTGTTACACCAATTTTTGAAACTCCCAAGTCCGTGGGGAGTTATCAAAAATCATCAGCGATCAACAAGATGCAAAGAATTTCTACACCTCTTCTATGAAGTGTACTGCCAAACCCCAGCAGGCGTTGCAATTACAGAAGCAGCACGAGACGTAATGGAGGCCAAGTGATTGATAGATTATTAGTTTATCGACTTTGTGTTCTAAACCGTCAGTTCTTGGTTCTTTAAGTAATCGAGATTAATCGGGAGGGATTTAGGGTTGGATAAACCAATTGGTTTTTGAGTGATTACCTTGCGTTATATAATCCAAGTACTTGATCTTCAATTATCGCAATCGTTTACAGAAACACGAACTCAGTTTAAACATCAACTGTAACATTCATGGAAACCTGAAACCGAGGGAGGACATATTTTCTCATATTGCTTAAAACTCGTTTATCTGTTTCAGCTCTTTTCGTTAATCAAAACAACAAAATACTTAAGTTTATTTTCTGCATTTAGTTTAATATAGATTAATTACAAAGCTACTTAGAAACACATTTTCCACAAACTCCATGTGTTCGATACCCATTTACCGCTATCTATTTAGTTGTAGTTGGTTTATTTTTGAGTGAGTCTTCGATTTCACGCCAAATTTTGGCGCCGTTTCCAGAGAGTAGTGCGTAACGTGTGTTAGCTTTAGTAGTTATAGTCTGTTATTTTCGGGTTTACGCTGGTTGTGTTAGTGTGCAGGTACCTACAGGTGTATACATACTAGAAGATCTAACAAGTCATCACCACTAGTAATCGATCCCTAAATTGACAGAACGCTTCGAAGAAACCGAGTTCTACTTAGAGAGAACAAGCTCTTGGGTTCTCCAACCGCATCAAACAGCAACATGGAGTCACCAGTTTCCACTTCGGGTCAACCAGTCCCGACCACTCCTCCACCAAATCCACCTCCACCAATCACCACTAATATACAAACAGCATCAAGTGAACTTCAACCACCACCCATAACTGAACCCATCAATGCTCAATTCACCTATGCAACATCATCCACATTGCCACCTATTACCAACCTTTTTCCTACCTTTGGTGCGTTATCATCATCTCAATAATACCACCACCTGTATGGAGAAATAGGACTTAAAACCCATTTTATATTGGCCTTACAAAAAAAAAACTTCTTACCTTACAATTTTCCCTAGGAGCCAAGTTTATGCATTTTCCCTTTCGTTTGTTTAACCACATTACAAGCCGTGTTAGCCTTGACCTTTTGTTTTAACCCTGTGGATGAAACCTGGTATGTTAATAGTTGTATATAAGTTGTTGTCGAGCATAGTACACAATGTACGTATGTCTCGGGTCAATTGTTTGTATATATTAATGTTAGTATTGAAAAAAAAAGTTGGAAAATCAAAGAAAAGCTCAAAAAGAGTCGATGTTTGAGTTAGTATCGTTTGTAAATAATTGTGAGTGAGTGGTCTGTTTGTTGAATAAATTGGGTTTCATCCGCCATAAGTCACTAAATAAATCCGCTTCCACACCCTAACCTAAGCCACAACAAAACCCTTAGTTCTATTCTCTATGCAACCGGTGGGTAATGGGTGGAGATATGACTTGCTTCCACGCTTATTACATTGTGTTCATACTTGGTATTGAGGGTAGAGAGATACTAGCACATTTTATGCTGGTCCAGATATTAAACCGAGAGGAGAGATGTTATATTATGAGGGGTGTGATCATGTGTGTCCTAACTGGAAATAAAGTACACTCGTTTGGGCGGTTCCATAGTTTTAAATTGTAACATCAAATTTTTTTCGTTGGTTATCAACTTTGAACTAGTGCACCCGATAAAAACAAGGGAATAGGGTATGACTTGGGACCTTAACTGAACCGGTTTTGTGGTAAGATTGGTGGATACAAGTTGAAAATAATAAAGATTTTGTTTTGAGATGTTGCTTGATGGCAAGCAACGTTTAAGTGTGGGAATGTGACGGGCGGTCCATGGGACAACCCTTAAGTGGTTTAAGTTCGTTTATAATCATGCACTTAGTTGGTTTATTTTGTTGAATAAGATAACTACGTTTACTCGTGTAATGGCAGGTATGAGAAGCTAGATGATGGAACTACGAGAACGTAGGCTAAAACGGTGGCGAAAACAGACTTGGAACGAAGAAATATCAAGAAAATAAGAAGTTGGTGTGAAGACCACCGTAGCTTACGGTGCCCACCGTAAGCTACGGTGGGGTTGAAGGAATTTAGCTGCCGTAAGGCAGATTCAAGCTACCGTCGGTTTTTGGAAGCCACCGTAAGCTACGGTGGCCACCGTAGCTTACGGTGGAGGCTACGCTGCACTTTTGTAACTGCCGTTTTACTTAAAATTGGGTCGGCTTTTCACATTTTTATCTTATTTTTTCATCTAAGAAACACCTGGAGGCGATTTTGGGAGACGAGAATATTATTTTGAGTGTGGTAATCGTTAAAGACTTGTTTTTGATTAATATGCAACTTATAATCGAAGGAATGATGAACCGAATCATGCTCGGCAAAACTCGTTTATGTTTTCCCTCGGATTGTAAGGTTTATTATGCTTGTTTGGTTGAATGTTTTATCAATTTCTGAGAAAATATTTAATCTTATTTATTTCATTATTATGATGTTTATGCATTGATTGATAGATTATTAGTTTATCGACTTTGTGTTCTAAACCGTCAGTTCTTGGTTCTTTAAGTAATCGAGATTAATCGGGAGGGATTTAGGGTTGGATAAACTAATTGGTTTTTGAGTGATTACCTTGCGTTATATAATCCAAGTACTTGATCTTCAATTGTCGCAATCGTTTGCATAAACACGAAATCAGTTTAAACATCAACTGTAACATTCATGGAAACCTGAAACCGAGGGAGGACATATTTTCTCATATTGCTTAAAACTCGTTTATCTGTTTCAGCTCTTTCGTTAACTACCGGGTTTCAAACATTAATATCTTAATTTATATCTTAATTTAACGAAAAGAGCTGAAACAAATAAACGAGTTTTAAGCAATATGAGAAAATATGTCCTCCCTCGGTTTCAGGTTTCCATGAACGTTACAGTTGATGTTTAAAATGAGTTCGTGTTTATGTAAACGATTGCGACAATTGAAGATCAAGTACTTGGATTATATAATGCAAGGTAATCACTCAAAAACCAATTAGTTTATCCAACCCTAAATCCCTCCCGATTAATCTCGATTACTTAAAGAACCAAGAACTGACGGTTTAGAACACAAAGTCGATAAACTAATAATCTATCAATCAATACATAAACATCATAATAATGAAATCAATAAGATTAAATATTATCTCAGAAATTGATAAAACATTCAACCAAACAAGCATAATAAACCTTACAATCTGAGGGAAAACATAAAGGAGTTTAGCCGAGCATGATTCGGTTCATCATTCCTTCGATTATAAGTTGCATATGAATCAAAAACAAGTCTTTAACAATTACCACACTCAAAATAATATTCTTGTCTCCCAAAATCGCCTCCAGGTGTTTCTTAGATGAAAAGATAAGATAAAAATGTGAAAAGCCGACCCAATTATAAGTAAAACAGCCGTTACAAAAGTGTAGCGTAGCCTCCACCGTAAGCTACGGTGGCCACCGTAGCTTACGGTGGCTTCCAAAGACCGACGGTAGCTTGAATCTGCCTTACGGCAGCTAAATTCCTTCAACCCCACCGTAGCTTACGGTGGGCACCGTAAGCTACGGTGGTCTTCACACCAACTTCTTATTTTCTTGATATTTTCTTCGTTCCAAGTCTGTTTTCGCCACCATTTTCGCCTACGTTCTCGTAGTTCCATCATCTAGTTTCTCATACCTACCATTACACGAGAAAACGTAGTTATCTTATTCAACAAAATAAACCAACTAAGCGCATGATTATAAACTGTAGGTTCCCAGCCGGATCTACACGGAAATATCTCGTTCTATGTAGGTGCGGAATCCCTACGTAAAATGATACGAGCGTAGAATCGATATACGTTAAACACAATCAAACACACGTTACAATAAACCAAGAACACGTTGTATTGCAACTAATAACACTTGATATGTCAATCACCGATTACACGTACTAAACAAACTTGTTACAAACCTAGCCGCAGCTAAACATATATATCATACGACAACTTCGCCTAACATGTTAGGCGAAGTTGTCAGTAACTTCGCTTAAACCACAAGTTCGCCTATGATGAGCGAACTTGTGAAACACATTAATCAACTCATAACAAAACCAACTAACACTATTACAGACACTCGATACTGAACTACTGACATCATGTACCAACAGACTCCCCCTTGGCAGTAGCTTCACATCTCATCTTCAATCACGTGTCTTGTAATCTCAAAAATCTCGTATCTCCCGTCTTCAAGCATGTACTCCTTCTCTGACACAAACCGACACTACTCTTTGATATTTCTTTGCTTCTTCTTTCCAGGCAGGAATATAAAATATCTTTTTCTTATTTAGCACCTGCAGATCAGCTTGAGACAAATTCACTAAGTGCATTGGATCATACACTCTCATCAGCTCCTGTTCATCTTCATCCTCCATCACCGCTTCAGCTGTTTCACTATCAACGTACCACCATTTCAGATCGTTGAGCACATCCTTGGGGCATTTGTTTCATCGGCACTTCTTTTAGACACCGGATCGGCTTATACTTCATTATCATCCAAGGCTTGCCATCTGCTCTCATTCCTCTGTCTTTGTCTTCAACGAGCTTTCCTTTCTGCGGTTTCAACAGCTCGAACTTTTTCTCTTTTATGCTTTCCTTCCAGACTATCTTTCCAATGATCCTAGCCATGTTATCATCACTCCTGTTTATCAACCCCAACCTGGCTAAGTCCTTTACTTCACACTCAGGCAACGTATTCAACGATCTCAACAACCTCTTGAAATACTGAACCCCATCATACCGTTTAATCACAAAGAGCCTCAACTGCTCATCATATAACCAGCAAATAATCCCCTTTTTCGATTCAGCATAACCCTTGATGTTGTAACTTTTCTTGAACATAGTAGGGACCGCCGGTTTCTTAGTCTTTACGAACCACTGAGCGTAGCCTTCTTTCCATCTTGGCTGCTCCTCCCATTCAGTTTCATCACATTCCGTATTTTGACCCAGATCTGACTTTTCAACTGCCGGAATTTCATGCTCAATGTTCTCCTCCACAATCTCTCCTTCTTCAACTTCATTGTCAATCACGATCTCAGCCCCTATCTTCTCAATCTCTTCCAACGGTAACACATCATCATCTCCTATAACATCATCATCCTCAGCATCCACAACCACCACATCATCACCCTCTGAACCACCAGCTGCATTCGTTGACTCCCCCTGAGATGTGGAAGCCCCTAGAGCTTGTTCAGTTCTTGGCAACTCTCCACCTGCATCTTTCGATGCATTGGGATCATCGTCTCGATCGTTATGCTTCTTCATCCTCAGCTCGTCACCCTTACAGCTCGTCTCCCCCTGAGATGCCAAGAACTATTTCAAGGCATCAAATATTTTACCATGCTCGATCAGGAGGGACGACTGAATTTGATTCTCCGCAACGAGGCGCTGAATAGCATGAGTCTGGATTAGATTTACTCTTGATTGTTCTGCCACGACCCTTTCAAGCGCTGCTATTCTCTCCGAGTCGGATAAGGTTGCATCGAAATCAAACCTCATATGTGATATGTCTTGAGCGTACGGAGGAGGGATTCCCAATGTAACTGGCACCTCAGAAACAGGTGGAAACGTAACCGCAGGTGGTATCATAACCGACAACCCTGCAGTGGCAACAACTGTCGACTCAACAAACCTTGCTACGACCTCCGATGGAGTAAGAGATGGAGGTGGCAAGGACACAATCTCTGGAGCCGAGAGCTGTAATGTAGTGGGTGGGATGCCGAAAGAAGATGAGGTAGTCAACACGGGAACACCCGAGGTGATCGGCCCTGTAATAGTCAATGATGAAGGGACTATAGTCATACCAGACAGTGCGGGTGGAGTGAAACAAACCACCCTTGAGCTCTCACCAGCTCCCGAACCTGCACCTGCCCTTTCCCTTCTCGATCTATGGACCAACCGATGTAAATCTTCCTCAAAGTCTGAATCACTGTCACCGGTGTCTCTCTTCCTCTTCCCATGAATTCTTTCTTGAGAGATCAAAATTTGTCTAGCTTCAGCCACATCATCAGGAATCAGAATCAGCCTCCGTCGTAGCTGCCACCGACACATCCACACTAGAAACCCAGGCAACCGAGACCTGTACCTCTTCCTCTGGATCAACACGTTCCATATCAAAGAATCCTTGACCGCCAAACGCAGCTTCAAGGTCTACATTTTCCTCCGGTGCCACAACAGGAGCAGCAGGTAAAGCTTGCTGAACCACAGGTGGTGGTTGAGGTGCTTTAGCCTGTTGTGGTGCAGGATCCCTAAACTCATCCCCACGAGCTGCAACATACTTTGGATTGATCAAATACCCAAACAACGGAGTATGTCGAGGACAGAGCTCAGGTTTACTTCTTGCACTATATGATCTACACTGAGCAAAGATTCTCTTGCTTACACTCTCCACATATCTAATCGGGAGGCGCTGAGGTAACGTGGGAGCAACGTGATTCAAGATCATTTGAAGGAATCTTGGATACATCAGGAATCTCTCACGCGCCACCTCTCGTCTTTGACGGTCTATCTCGTAGAACACCATCTGACTAAAGCTATAACGCTTATTGTAAGTCAGTGATGTCATCGCCGACTGCATCGTTGCACCCATTCCATCTGTACCGGCCTTTCTACCCGACATGCACACGATCATCACGTGCATGAGAAAGCGCCATTTATCTAATAAGAACCCCTTTCATCTTTGAGTATCCCCCAATGGACCAGAATAGCCCATTCTCAGAAAAGCACCATCTCTGAATGGAGCTACGAAGTCGGTAGGGTCGTCTCTCGTTTCATCCCCAAACTGCAAAGCCACCCTGATCTGCTCAGACGAGAACTGCACTACGTGATTGTTAACCGTTGCACGCATAACTGGGGGCTCGACTCGACAATCATATTCAACTGTCTGCCAGAAATCTTCTATGTTTGGCAAAAAGATAGGCAGTGTTGTAGTAATAGCGTGGAAGATACGCGAGCGGATAAGAAACGTGATGATTTCACGAAAATCATCAACACCGCTCGCATCCGGGTCCAAAGTTATGTACATGTTATGCCCCGGGAAAAACTGCCTATTGTTATATCCTTCTTCGTCACCACCTGCACCACCTGCTCCCGCTACAGCTGCCATATCTGCACTAGAAACGGTCTAAGTTAGAGAATCGTCAAGTCAAATCACAAGTTCGCCTATTACCATGAGCGAAGTTATGAGTTATTCTGTATAGGCGAAGTTAGGGGTGGGGCGAAGTTGGTAATAACTTCGCCTTAACTTTAACTTCGCCTGATAAAGGTTAATTAAAAAAAGTTAAAAGGGCCAGGCGAAGTTAATGGTAACTTCGTCTAACCACAACTTCGCCTCATATACTGTTAAATAATTAACTATCAGGCGAAGTTAAACCTTAGGCGAAGTTAAGGATAACTTCGCCTAAACTGTAACTTCGCCTGAATCTGAAACGGCAACAGTATAGACGGCCAAACGAGGTGAATTTAACGAGTTTGATGATTGTGGACTCTACAAAACATGTTTTTGAGGAGATCACAACGATCAAGTTGCTTACGACCACGTTAAACAAGTACGAAAAGTGGGTGTTGAGGGTTTGAATGAAAGGGGTCACAATACGGACCAAAACGACCTCTGATTAACGCTATTAACATAGATTATCATCTAAACAAGCCGTACACACCTTTAACACTGTTGGAATTTGAGGAAAAATAACAAGTTACGATTCGAGAGATAACTTCGCTTAGGGTTAACTGAGAATAAGTTCGTCGGGTTTGAAGAATAGTGAAAAATGTTTGACCAAAGTCTTCTTTATATACTGTTTAACTTATACAGGCGAAGTTAGGGTTAACTTCGCCTACCCCTTAACTTTGCCTGTTTAAACAACTTCGCTTAATATGGAAATTTACATATCAGTCCCTTACAAAATGAACATTTTGCCAATAACTTTAAAAAAAAAAAAACTTTCTTTAAGGAGTAAACTGGTACGATCAAAGACCAAGTAACCAGGAGTTAGCCTATAAAACAACATAAATAAGATAAAGTTTAGAAATAAAGTACACGGGATCAAATTTCAGTCTTGTCGGGGACCAACATGTTTTAGAAAAGATACGAACAGGAATCATACTAATTAAGTGACTGTCACATAGATCCATGTTCAGCTGTATTATGATAATAAAGAAACAGGTTGTAAGCAGGTAAATAACTTAGAATGGTTTTCATCGCTTCTGTGATACGGGTTAGGTTCAATTAAGCTCAAAATATAAATGGGCAACTCATCAGAGAATGTGATGTCTCCTATCTATTCTCAAAGCGTATTTGGCTTTCCCCAAGTCACCCCGAGTTGACCTCGACCCGTAGTGTCTGATTAAATAGTAAGTACTCTTCGATCTTTAGACTCTTCTTCCCGTTCTCTTTCTTGCCTCATGATTGATAAGTAATACATTATAAGCTTTAGAAGGCTTAAATAATTTTCTTTTTTTTAATAATAAGATTTACACAGCTTCAAGTAAACTACTGCAAGTCCCGAATCTGGATCACTGCAGGTTCTTGACACACCATCTTCTCGGGAATCAGAATACTCACGGGCTCGTGTATGACTGGGTAATCGCTTTTCTGCCTATCATTCAGAAAGATATATATGAAGACATGCACAACTCTTAATGAGTTTCCACTTAAACTCGAGGAGAGTTAGTTAGTATCACTTCAACTTTTACGCACCATAAAAAGGCTACCATGACATACAATGACTGTTCTAAAGTCTTTTAGGCATAATAACTTCACTAGTTAAGCACACATAATTAGTTTGTTTATCACTTTCCAAGGTTGGATCAATTTTCTTTTAAACATGGTAAAGATACTTCTTACGAAGTAGTAGACTTGAAAAATTATTTCATCTCCCTTAAAAAATTTTAAGTTCTATCACTCCGTTCAAGTCAAAGTCATCAGGTAAACGGCTATCCAGAGGATCCAATGGATCAGCTGGACCGACCACATACAAGTATGTGTCCTTCTAACTAAGTATGAACGACTAATTTTCAGCGAAAGAATTAAAACACATCATAAACCGCCCCGGTCACTTTCAGTCATCTGGTTAATGGCTATCCTCATACTCTACAGGTAGAAATGAGGACCAAACATATCCAAAGATATGTCCTTCAAACTGAAGCAACCGACATAATTCTAAGCGATAGTGACGTTTTTTTTTTTTTTTTTTTTGCAACTAAAAACGAAAAACATGGTTACTCGGGATTGATCATCCCATTTAGCTCAACAAGGTTTTGAAAACGATTTTTGTTAAACGCTTTAGTAAACAAATCAGCGAAATTATCTAACGAATCAACCTTTTCGAGCACTATCAATTTCTTCTCAGCACAATGCCGTATAAAATGATGACGGATGTCAATGTGTTTAGTTTTGCTATGCTTTACGGGATTGTTAGTTACTGAGATTGCAGCAGTGTTATCTATGCAAATAGGAGTATGAGTGAAATTCAGACCGTAATCGCGCAATTGCTGTTGTATCCAAAGAACCTGAGAGCAGCAGTTCGATGCTGCCATATACTCTGCTTCACAAGTAGAAATGGCGACTGAGGTCTGCTTCTTGCACTGCCATGACACTAATTTGCCTCCAAGAAACTGGCATCCACCTGTTGTCGACTTCCGATTCTGATTGCATCCTCCATAGTCAGAATCCGTGTAGGCGACTAACTCCAAGTCTCCCCCTTTCGTGTACCACAACCCTAGCTTAGGCTTGCCTTTGAGATACCGCAATATCCTCTTCACACCCTTCATGTGAGATTCCTTTGGGTTTGCCTGAAAACGAGCACAAAGACAAACTGCAAACATAATATCAGGTCTAGATGCAGTTAAATACATTAAAGAACCTATTATTGCCCGATATTGGGTGGGGTCCACGTCTGCATCACTGTCTGAATAAGCACCCAGTTTATGGTTGACGCAAACTGGAGTATCAAATGGAGTGCTGTCCTCCATCTTGAAGCGTTTGAGAATGTCATGGACATATTTAGTCTGATGAATGAACATCCCATCTTTCTTCTGATCAACCTGCAATCTTTTCACGTCTAACTGGAACACCTTTATCTCCTTGTGTGCAGCAAATGCCAAAAACAAACGAATCGCTTCCAATCTCGCCACAGGAGCAAACACTTCATTGTAGTCGATCCCTTCTTGCTGATTAAAACCTTTTACAACCAGCCTTGCCTTGTTCCTGATAATTATCCCTTTTTCATCTCTCTTGCATTTGAAAACCCATTTTGTGCCAATCGCATGCACATTTTTCGGTTTTGCAACCAATTTTCAAACCTCCATCTTCTCGAATTGGGCTAACTCTTCTTGCATGGCTTCGACCCACGAGCTGTCTTTTAGAGCCATTTGATAGTTCTTTGGTTCAATCTGGCTAATGAAACAAGTGTACAAGCACTCGTTAATGATACCTGTTTCTTTGATACTTGCGTAAACACATGTGTCCTCATTCAAGCTTCGTCTTGTTTGTACACCATCAGACAGATCACCTATCACGTTCTCCAAAGGGTGATATTTATGAACTCCTGTAGTCGGAACCGAACTGACTTGCAGATTGTCTTCCAGGTTCGAAGATAGTTCATCAATGGGCGATTGTTGTTGAGAGTGAAAAGGATTGAAGAATTCATCTTCAGTAGAGGCAGCAGGGGTGTCGACAGCAGTTGACGAGGAAGGTTGACATTCATCGTACTACGGTCGTCGCACAAAATTTTCTTCCTCATCATAAAGAATCTTCGTAGCTATTCTCTCATCAACTTCTGCACAATCCAAGTAAGGAAACTTAAAAGATTTAAAAAGCTTATCATAGTCGAAAGCCCCAGCGGGTCCCGTGCTTGGTTTTGGTAATTTGTAACTTGTGATGTCAGTGTTACACACCACCTCAACCTTGCTGGTCGATAAATTAAAGACTCGTCTGTTGGGTGTCCCAACAACATATCCGACTAAAATACCTTCGTCGGCTATCTCACCAAATTTTGAGTTCGTCTTTAATATCGAACACGGGGACCCGAATGGTTCGAGACCATTCAAGTTAGGCTTTCTACCATGCATAAGTTCATAACATATTTTATTCAATCTTTTAACAGTTAAAACTCGATTAAGGATATAACAGGCTGTTGCAACAGCTTCAGCCCAGAACACCACAGGAAGTTTAGCATCAGCCAGCATGGTTCTGGCTCCTTCAATTAGCGTTCTGTTCTTCCTCTCAGCCACCCCATTTTGTTGCGGAGTATACGGAGCGCTGTACTGGTGGTCTATCCCTTTCTGTAAGCAGAATATCTCCATCTGATAGTTTTTGAACTCTGTCCCATTGTCACTCCTGATGTATTTAACCTTTCTCCCCATAATATTCTCAACCTTGGTAATCAAGTTAATTACCAACTGAACCGTTTCATCCTTTGACTTCAGGAAATATACCCAAGAATATCGAGAGAAATCATCAGTTATCACCAAGCAGTACGATGTTCCACCTAGGCTTTTTACATTCACGGGACCGAAGAGATCCATGTGAAGTAGGTCTAGGGTACTGACTATTGAATTGATCTTTTTGGTGTGATGAGGTTTCTTGTGTTGCTTTCCCTTTTTGCACGATAAGCATTGGTCTTCAAAGTTGAAATTTTTTAAGGGAACACCAAGCACCAGCCCATTCTTGACAATGTAGTTCATTTTTCGAGGATGTATATGCCCCATTCTTCGATGCCATAACTCGGACTCCGATTCAGTTGCTTTTGACAGAAGACATGATTCTTCTGTTGCCATCTCAGTCGACCTCATGTCCATTACATATGTATTCTTTTCCCTTGGAGCCTTCATCACTATCCATGCCTCTGGTATCTTGAAACCAGGATACAGTACAATCGCTTCATTTTTGGTAAAGTGCACAGTGTAATCTTTGTCACAGATCTGAGATACACTTAGCAAATTATGCTTCAGCTCTTCAACGAAATTCACCTTTTCTAATTTCATTTTACCATTAGTCACCGTCCCAATTCCAGTAATTCTACCACCACTCTCTCCAGCAAAACTTACTCTACCTCCCTGAACAGGTTTCCATTCGTGTAACGGATTCTTGTTACCAGTCATGTGCCGGGAACAGGCGCTGTCCACAACCCATAGATTGTTTGCAGCCCTGTTCAACTGTTCCTGCACGATTAAAGCAAAGGATTAAAATCTGGGGACCCAAGACCTACTGGTCTTGGGTCGATTAAATCTGTTAAACTGCATCCGGTATTTTGGTCGTCCAAAGTCAGTTTGATAATGACTTCTGTAAGTTTTGGAAGGATACCTTCTTGGAGATTGACTATGAGGCCATCTAAACCTTCGTGACTTAAATTAATTGTAACCAATGATTTGGTTGTTAACAGGGAAAAACTGAGATTGACATCTTTGAAATCTTGGTTTAGTCCAATGTCTGAACATTGGTAAATTTGCGTTCTGTCTATTATAATAATTACTGTTTGGTTTATTCTCAGTTTTCGGAGGCCTCATACCTCTGAATCTCTGATCTAGAGGGCAATCAGCAATCAGGTGTCCTATTTGATTACATCTGAAACAACTCATGTGTTCAACTTTCGTCTCAACAGTTGTTTTAGATGTTGAGGTTGCATTACTGCCCGTTTGTCTAACATATGGTGGGACATACGGGTTTAGTGTAGAATTCTTTTCAGTTGGTTTATGGTCCTCTCCACGTTTTAGTAACACTACCTCTTCTTTTGTCTCACTAGACTCGGATGTCTTGTCCGAATTTGATGAGACCGAATTAGGAACAGAAATCTTAGCATTCGAAACAGGCTTACTCGTTTCTCTTTTACTAACTTCTGGATCTTTAATCGTAACCTTAACAGGAACTGTCTGACCAATTTCAACATCAACAGATTTCTGATTACTAGGATCATAAGTATAGTTATGATTATAAGGTGGTGGAACTTCAGAATATCCAATTCCTCCCCTTTTAACTGGGGAACGTTGATCACTTACGAGGTGATCAAGTATTGCAGAGGAATTTCTAAATTGCTCAAGCTTTCTGTTTAGTTCCACCACTTTCACCTGGTAATCAGCTATCTGTTTATCCCTTTCAGCAATTAGTTTGGTTTTCTCTACTAACACTTCATAGCTAAGATCAATTACTTGTATTTTTTCAGCTAGACTGGCTTTAAGACTTCTGATATCCTTTTCACTAGCTTTTATTTTTACCGAGTAACTGTTTTCTCTAGTTTTAGTGTAATGATGATCTTCTTTTAATGTTTTAAATTGAGCATCCAAACTAACAAACTGATCAGTTATTGTTTTCAATTGTTCAGACAGATTTTCACATTTCGTACAAGGGAGTTTAGAACTTACCTCAGAAAGCTGATCGTTCACTTCTGCCATGTAAGCTTGATTTTCTCCAGTCACTTTCTCACTTCCTGCAGTTTCGATGTTCACCAAATTTGCCTGTTCGAAGTCTTCCTCAACTTGTAGATTCCAGTTATACCCGCTATTGTGTCTAGATACCATAGCCTTATTTTCACTACCACCACCACTCTGTTGTGTAGACCTGTTTTGACTGCGTTCTACTCTGTCATTTGTGCATTCTTTAGCAAAGTGGCCATTCTGTTGACAGTTATAACACCGGACTTTTGACTTATCAAAACCTGGTCTTTCACCAACGAATTTTCTACCAGTCTTCTTCATAAACCTTTTAACTCTTCTTACTATCATTGCCATCTGCCACTGCAGATCCATCTCTTCTAGATCGTCAGCATCAATCTGATCATAGTCTTCATCCAAAGTTGCGGGATCGACTATTTTTCCTTTGATGTAGTTTTCATAAGAAGCAATGAAAGATGCATAGAGAGCAAACTGCTGTTCAGCAGATTTAACACTCATGGGCATCTGAGAGTATTTGTTGTTCGGAACACTTGAGGAAAAAATACCCTTTGTTGCTTGAGGTTTAGAAGCATTTGTTCCACCAGCTACGAAACACACATCACCATCCATGTTGAGAGTTACATGACCTTCATGAGTTGAGTTAGTGCTCGAGTCTCCCTTTGAGTAGTAAGCAGATGATTCTGACTTTGAACTTGAACTTGAATTAACTTTCGCACCATACATTCCCGGATCCTGAACCTGATCAGTTGGTGTCTCTTTTCGAACCATGTTAAGTTCAAAAGTTCGTAGTTTATTGACTGCTGTTTCCAAGTCAATGTTGGCAAACTCTTTATCTTCTCTCATCAAGACAGTGTACATTTCCCATTTCGGTGGGAGAGCATCAAGAAGTTTTTCTACGATCTCCTCTTCTTTGTAAACAATGGAATAATTGCTGAGTTCGGTCATCAGGTGATAATATCTTGTGATGATATCATCAAGTGATTCATTCTTCAAATACTTGAACACCGAGAATTGGGTTTTGAGTAGCTTAATCTTGGATGCACGTATCCCCACATTACCTTCATATCGGTTTTCAAGCGCTTCCCATAGCTCTCTGGCGGTTTTATATTTCCTGAAGGTGTGAAGAATCTCTTGTGGAAGAGCCATTGTTATCGCAGCATGAGCTTTGCTTTCAGCCTCATACATCTTCTTTTCTTCCTATTCCATCTTATTGTATTTCTTAATTTGATCACGACCCTCAAATAGGGCCGTTGGTGGAATGTATCTATCTTGAATGCACACCCACATCTTAGCATCTTGATATTTAACATATTGTTCAAACCGATCCTTCCAAGCCACGAAATCGGTACCCTTAAGCATTTTCGATACCTTAGTAGCTGAACCTGCTTCCACCTCCATTTTTACCAGTTCCGTAATATTTATGGAAGTCATCTTTTATAGAAGTACGAAACAAAAACACAAAGAAACCCAATTTTTTTTTTAAATTTTTCTGAACAGTACCAGTAGGCGAAGTTAAACTTAACTTCGCTTAAGTCTTAACTTCGCTTGATTTATCAACTTCGCTTTCTTCTCAACTTCGCTTAACCTTATATCTTTGCCTAAACCCTACAAACAGTGACGGCAACTTCGCCTGATGAACACAACGTTTTTGCAGGTTTGATTTTGACGTTTTGCGAGGTAATCGAAGGTGTAATGGGTTAATTTTGATGGAGGGAGGTGAGTAGGACACAAGAACTCGATATTTCAACGTAAACTCGTCCCGCGAATAGTCGAACGGAACGATTTCTACACCCGTGTGATAATCCCGAACCACACAATCACGAGCAAAAGCTCTGATACCAATTGTAGGTTCCCAGCCGGATCTACACGGAAATATCTCGTTCTATGTAGGTGCAGAATCCCTACGTAAGACGATACGAGCGTAGAATCGATATACGTTAAACACAATCAAACACACGTTACAATAAACAAAGAACACGTTGTATTGCAACTAATAACACGTGATATGTCAATCACCAATTACACGTACTAAACAAACTTGTTACAAACCTAGCCGCAGCTAAACATATATATCATACGATAACTTCGCCTAACATATTAGGCGAAGTTGTCAGTAACTTCGCTTAAACCACAAGTTCGCCTATGATGAGCGAACTTGTGAAACACATTAATCAACTCATAACAAAACCGACTAACACTATTACAGACACTCGATACTGAACTACTGACATCATGTACCAACATAAATGAACTTAAACCACTTAAGGGTTGTCCCATGGACCACCCGTCACCAGGGAACAAAAAATCAAAGAAGTACTTCCTTATCCCGAGGATCCTGAAGTCAAAGTGCTGATGGGAACGAGCATTCCTGAGGATATTGAGTCAAAATTGCTCGATTTCCTCAAATCGAGACTGTCAACATTTGCATGGAAACATGAAGATATGTCAGAGAAGAAAGTTTGCACCTGAGAGTAACATAATCATTCAAGAAGAAGTTGAACGACTCATGAAGGCAAATATGATTAGGGAAGTTCAATATCCCTGATGGTTAGCAAATGTGGTGGCTGTACAGAAAAAGAATGGAAAATGGAGAGTTTGTGTGGATTTCACAGACTTGAATAAGGCTTGTCCTAAAGATCCATTACCTCTACCACATATCGATTCAATGGTTGATGCTACAGTCGGCCACGAGATGCTGACATTTATGGACGCATCCTCAGGATTCCAGCAAATCCAAATGGAGCCCTCAGATCAAGAAGACACGGTCTTCATGACTCCCATAGGTATTTATTGTTATATTTCTATGCCCTTTGGACTTAGAAATGCAGGTGCAACCTATCAAAGGTTAGTTAACATGATGTTCAAAGAGCAACTCGGGGACACGATGGAAGTATATATTGATGATATGGTGGTGAAGTCCAAGAAAGCTGAGGATCATCTCCAGGATCTCAAGACTGCATTCGATATCCTCGACAAATATAACATGAAGCTGAATCCTGCGAAGTGCCATTTCGGAGTGAATGCTGGAAAATTCTTGGGATACATGGTCACCAAGAGGGGGATAGAGGCAAGTCCAGAGCAGACACAAGCTATCCTGAATCTGAAATCTCCAGCATCAGTAAAGGATGTTCAAAGGCTAACTGGCAGGATAGCGGCACTCAACAGATTCATATCCAAATCCTCAGAAAAGTGCAAAGAATTTTATGATATCATGAGGAAAAACAAAAGGTTCAGTGGACCGGTAAGCATGGGGAAGCTTTAATGTCCTTAAAAGCTTATCTTTCCTCTGCTCCTCTACTGGTAAAACCCGAAGAAGGTGAACCTCTATCTCTATATTTAGCTGTATCAAATAATGCTGTGAGTGCAGTTTTAGCCAAGGATCTCGAAGGTCAACAACATCCCATCATTATGTAAGTAAAAGTCTATTGGATGCTGAAACCAGGTATTCTTACCTTGAGAAATTAATTTTAGCACTTATTATGACATCTACAAAACTTAGACATTATTTTGAAACTAATCCTATTCTTGTTAAAACTAATTACCCAATTAAGTCTGTTTTGAGAAAACCAGAAATGTCAGGTAGGATGGCAAAATGGGCTGTAAAGCTGAGTGCATATGATATAGCATATGAATCTAGGACTGCCATCAAATCCTAGGCATTAGCAGACTTTGTGGCTGATTTCACCAGTGAACTTAAAGAAGAAGTAGACTTGGAAGTCCAAAAACTTGAAGAAACCAAAGATAAGTGGACTCTATACACTGATGGTGCTTCAAATGTTAGAGGAACAGGTCTCGGGATCCTGCTGAAATCGCCACAGGGGGACATTATACCTCAATCCATATCCTACGGATTCCAAGCCACAAACAATGAGGCAGAATATGAAGCCTTGATAGCAGGATTACAACTAGCAATCGAAATCAAAATCAGGTTTATTCTAGTACATGTTGATTCATTATTATTAACCAATCACTTTAATGGTTCATATACCGTTAGAGGGGAAAAACTAATGAAATATTTAGAGCTAGTCAAAAAACTAGCAAAATGTTTCGAAATGTTTGATATTTAACAGGTACCTAGAGAAAAGAATGTTGAGGCGGATGCCCTAGCATACTTAGCTTCATCCTTCAGAATACTGGAAGGTGTCAAGATTCCTATCATACATATCCTGAGCCCAGCAATAGAAGAGCAATGTGTCAATGAAATATCAGAAGATGATGAAGATATGAGTGTCAAGAATCCTGAGGATAATGAAAATTCTTGGATTATCCCGATCAGGAGATATATTCAGGATGGATTTATCCCCAAGGATGAAAACCCAAGAGCTTTTCGCACAAAGGTAATCCCATATACTATAATGAACGATATATTATACAGAAAATCTCTTACGGGACCATATCTTAGGTGCTTGGAGAAGGCAGAAGCTCAAGCAGTTCTCCAGGATATCCATGAAGGAGACTGTGGGAATCACACTAGGGGCAGAGCACTATTCTCCAAAATCCTGAGAACAAGATATTTCTGGCCAACAATGAAGAGGGATGCTATGAATTATTCTCAGAAGTGTGATGCATGCCAAAGACATAGCAACATTCTACACCAACCAGCTGAACCATTGTATCCTATTATATCCCCTTGGCCATTCATGAAGTGGGGTATGGATATCGTGGGAAAGCTATCAAGAGCTCCGGGAGGAAAAGTCTTTATGCTGGCAATGACAGATTATTTCTCGAAGTGGATTGAGGCTGAGTCTTTTGTTCAAGTCAGAGAGAAAGAAGTTATCTCATTCATCAAGCGCAATATTCTGACAAGATTTGGAATCCCGGCAGAGATAGTGTGTGACAACGGCTCGCAGTTCATCGGCAAAAGAACCACCAACTTCTGTGCCAGTTGGGGAATCAAAATGATCACTTCAACACCTGTCCATCCTCAGGCTAACGGACAGGCCGAATCAAGCAACAAAATCATTATTAATAACCTGAAGAAAAAGTTGGGGTCTAAGAAAGGAAAGTGGGCCGAAGAACTACCTTTTGTTCATTGGGCAGATAGGACCACTTCAAAGAATGTTACTGGTCAGACTCATTTCTCATTGGTATTTGGAGCTGAAGCAGTTATCCCGACAGAGATGGTTATCCCTACAGCTAGAGTCAGTCATCAAAATCCCGAAGATAACACTCAAAGTCTACTTGAAGATCTAGATGCAGTAGAAGAGCTCAGGGATTTAGCAAAGATCAGAATGGCCTCTTATCAGCAAAAGATAGCAAAGTCCTACAACAAGAATATCAGGGTTCGTAGATTCCAGGAAGGGGATTTGGTTCTCCGAAAAGCCTTTCAGAATACCACAAATCCTGCAGATGGAAAGCTTGCACCAAAATGGAAGGTCCTTACTTGATTGAGTCAGAAGCAGGAAAGGGGGCATATAGATTGTCTACTTTGGATGGTGCCTCACTGCCAAGGGCTTGGAACGCTATCCCCACCTCAGAAAATATTTTATGTAAGACTTCTATCCCGAAGATAATTTATATTCTGAGGAATGTAACAGTAATGTTAAATAACTAAGGTATGTATTCGAATTTACATTTTTATTCATTTTTCAATATTATTATTCCTTTATCATGGTACTGACTTAAGCATTGGAGGGGTGTTAGCAAGTCTAACACCCACCCCTCACTTAGAATTGACTTTTTTGTAGCCTGAAGACATGTGGTATCCCCACATGGGATGAAGTATATTTTGGGCCTTGTCGCCAGTATATTTAGGCCTTGTCGCCAGTCTCTTTGGGCCTTGTCGCCAATTAAGGTATTGTTCAATACCTTCTAAGGTTTAAGGGGTTTTCACCTCTTCTTAAGATCGCCTGTAGCGCACGTTTATTCAGCCGTAGTTTGAGAGACGGGGCCAGCACATGAAATATAGTGACTTGTTACCTCGTTATCCTCAGCTATTGGTTTGAATCTCAAGTTTATGGTAGACGTACCATTTCCTAAGGTTTAAGGGGTTTTCACCTCTTCTAGAGGGCCTTGTTGCCACTTTATTCCTAAGGTTTAAGGGGTATCACCTTTTCTAAAGGGCCTTGTCGCCAGTTTATTCCTAAGGTTTAAGGGGTTTTCACCTCTTTTAAGGGCCTTGTCGCCAGTTCAGGGCTTGTCGCTAGTTTAGGCCTTGTCGCCACTTTAAAAAGGCCTTATCGCCAGCTTATTTGGGCCTTGTCGCCAGAATTTCTGAAATTATTTTCTGAATAATATTGCAGGTCTGTCAGTGTATCCTTATGATTGGAGGAATATCCTAAAGGGTAATCTTATTACAAGGATGAGATGGTCTACACCTTATTAGAATTAATTGCTATATGGTTTTGGTATGACTTCCTATTTCGTAATATTCTTTATTGCCTTATTTACAAAATGAATTTTGTGACTTCATGTTGGTCCATTAAATTAAACCTAATTTTTTGAGAAACCTTACCTAGAATTCTTAAATATGATGAAATCAATTTTGTTGTGAAGATTTAGTAACATGAACGAGGATAAAACACCAACATAAGTCATAAAGAGTTATTCTACTAATATTATAGTGCAGGAAAAGGATGATTGAGGTTTCACTCAAAAAGGAGCCCATCCACTTGAACCATCATATTGTTCTAAAAGCATGAAATAAAAGACGGCTTGGGCTTCGTCCTGAACCAGAATCCCTCCACCCAAACCATTATCCTAGGCATGTCATATTATCCTTACACAACCAAAATAAAAATTGTTTTAACAACCATCACAAACAGATTAACACAACCCGAACACCAGCTTCAAACCTTGTCACCTTCAACCTGATCATCCTCCTTTTTCTCCGACTCCGTCACCTCACCAGCTTTGGTTTCCTTCATCTCCTCACTAGCACTTGCATCCTTGATCACTTCAGAAGTACCTGCCACATCATCTTCTTCAAACTTCTCCCCCTCAGCATCTTCAGCTTCTTCTTCTAAGCCGTGGAGTTCCAAGAGTCCATCGTGTAGCCCTTCGCTTGCACTTCCTCTGACATCTTAAGCATCGACTTCAGGATACTGGTGGCTGCACACTTCTTGGCTTCTTCAATGAATTCAGTCTTCTCCAACTCAAATGAGGCTCTGAGATCCACAAGCTCTTTATCCTTCTTTTTGAGTTACTTATCCTTTATGTCAGCAGCATGTAGAAGATCGACAACCTTGACCTCAGCCTATCTCTGAGCCAATTCAGCATTTTGGGATCTCTGACGGTAACCTTCAGTTTTCTGTTATCCCCAAATTAACATAAGTTTTTCTGCAGTTTACTGTTTTCAGGATAAAAAAAGTACTTACTGTTCCAAGAAAGTTGGCAAGAGCTTGCAGTTTCTCCACATCATTAGTAGTGCTCATATCGGCAGAGGGCTCGGTCTCAGCTGAAGTAGTGGCTTTCCTCTTCTTCTGTGCAGTGCTTTTCTGGCGAGTCGTCGGAACTCTCACTATCGGGGAAAGGGTCTTGGAGTGTTCTTGTTTAACCACAGTCCTATCCTCGATAAGATCGTCCAGGTCGACTAAGCTGGAAGAAGACTTTGGCTTTGGCATCCCTATACAACAATTTATCAAGTTATTCCCAAGAAAGTGAAATCCTAAGAATTTCATGAAAACCCCAAAAAACTTACCAGAAGACATACTCCCAACAGACTTCGCATCGGTCACGCTCGTTTCCCCTGTTTCTTTTTCTAACCAGAATTCCCTATCCTCTGCCGGAACCTTAAACAACGCCTTGAGCCTTCGATTTGTATCCTTCCTATACTTTATCAAATCCTCAAACACAACTGCCAAAAGTGAAACCGTATTAACACAAATCATTTGCAAAAAGAGATCTTATCCTAAGAATTTCCTACCCTTGTGAACCCATTTAATAGACAAGCTCATTCTGTCGGGAATAGAGTCACGACGCACGAAAAAGAATTTTTCTTCCAATCAGGGTTACTAACGGACACCTTGGGAACCATATAAAGACGGCTGGATTTGGATTGAAGACAGTAGCGGAAAGATCCGTGGGTACGGAGGTTATAGGCCGCGGCTATCTCAGGTACGCCTATCGACAACCCATGGGTTTTATTCAATCAATCTATAGTAGCCAAAACTCTCCACACCATTGGCATGACTTGGGAGTAAGAGAACCCAATGACATCAAAGAACTCTTTGATAAGCGGATAAAACGGATACGAAAGGCCGATTGAAAAGGGATAATAAAAGAAGCAAACCCAGGTTTTGGAAGAAAAGTCAGCTTTGGCTTTGGGGTCGAAAGGTCTGATGACAACTTTGGTAGGTAATAAGCCAGAATCTTTGAGAAATCGAATATCGAGGTCGTTGAAAAGACATTGATCCTCCTCAGTGGCGGGGATGTGACCCTGATCGACAAAATCCTCAGAGGTTGCGAAAGAATATGGATTGAGCAATCGGGGGGGGGGTTCTTTTTCTCAATATCATTCAAATAAAAAAGAAGCTTCAGAAATTTAAGAAGATGAAAAGGAAAGAGACTGACCTGGATATCAAGCGAATGAGAGAGTGTTGTAATTTAGAAATGTGGAAATGGGTTAATTATAACCTAAAAGGACGGTATTAGGGTTTTCTCAATTCGCGTGCCGCCCTTTCAAATCGCAGAGATATTATTGATTTTAAATTTCAAAATTTTTACAGCTGTCACGCGCTAACTGTAAAAATTGGGGGTAATTGTTGGGTGTAGATTTTTTATCCTTAGGATGAGCTACGATTCAAGGATTCTGAGCTATCCTGTCAACGCTAATATTCTGAGGATGATATTTGACTAATTCAATTGTCCCATATTACTTTTATTTGTTTTGCAGATAAGATCACGTGATAAATATGCTAATATGAACGTGGACTTACAACGGCCAGTACTTGAACTTCGTCAATTGGAACGTGGGCAAGCAACGGATTATAGAAGAAATAGTCTAGGGTTTCCGGATTATTCGGGATATCAGTTGTAAATTTTTCTTATATAAACGAGCTGATAATATCATTAGAACACACACCTTCACTCACATAGCTACTAGCATACACTGTAACACACAATTTACGATCACTTATCAGCTCCACCACTTGTAACCACCATTTTACTATTAATAAAAGTGACGGTGATAGTTTTCACCATCCGGGGGTTTTTTGTGCCGGAGATTATCATAATCAAGGGCTTTTTCCATCGTAATCAAATCGTTGTGTTCATTCGTTTTACCATCAAGCACTCTACCTCACGTACTAATTTGATCAAAAGTTACTTTGTTAATTTTTGACCGAAACAATACCCTACATAATACACGTTAATTCGTTAGCAACGATATCCTACACACCCTATACACTAAAGAATTGTGTCCTACACACCCTCCATAATGAACAAATTATCCTACACACCCTACACACAATTTATTTATCTTACCGAATATTAAACTTAATCTCAAACAATCATACAAAATAACCTCCTTAACCAAAACAATATTTGATACGAAACAAAATTATGGTTTTTGTTTTACGTTAGTATATTACATATATATACCAACTTTGTCTAAAGATGAAATGACACGTCATACAATACATACACACGTAAAAACTTTAAAATAAAATCCCCCATATGCTACACAATAACTAGCGGAGTTATATTTATATTCTTTATATAGAAAGCATTAATTTAGAAAAACCTGGTGATAAACATTAGTTAATTAGGGGAACTAGATAATGAACATTAATTTTGATTTAATTGTGCATATCTGCATATGACAATTTTGCCCTTTTTAATTAAAATTAGCTTATTTTAAGGTCATGGCAATTATAAACATGCCAATTTTGATTTCTACCATTGATTACACATGGTCAATGGTTTAGATCGATTTCTCGTATTTCTCGCGGTAATTTCATTTCTCTCCTGAACCACCCGTATATATATATATATATATATATATATATATATATATATATATATATAGGAAGGGTGTCGGCGCGATGCGGTGGGAAACAAAAATCATAGTAATCATGTTACAATTATGTATGTTCAAGGTTCGTTTGCAACCTTGAAAATGTTTGAACCAATCATCACTTTTGGTCAGCCGGTTTCCAAATGTTCAAACCATAGCAAACGGTTATGGTTTATGGTTTATACTAGAAAATTGGCAATATAAAACCGGACGGTAAACTTATTATTGAAGCTCAGTGTGTAAAACCAGGCCATTAGTAACGATTCACTTTAAAGTTTCAACGACTAAGTTTCGGTTCTTGATAACAAAAAATTGAACAAACGGTTTGGCTCACGGTATAACTTAAAAACCGTTAAAACCGAATAGTGAGCACCCATACGGCATATGTTATTTTTTTATCTGAAAAATTATAGCAATACCATACCCAAATTAAAGACAATAAAATGCTCATTTTTATGGTGCAATTTTTAACAAAAAGTATTAACGTGTGAAAAAGTTATAGTTTATGGAAAATCATTGGTAGGAAGTTATTTATAATTAGAGTTAAGTGCCATTTTAGTACCTATGGTTTGTCCAACTACGCAACTTTGGTTATTCTTTATTTTGTGCAGATGGCTACCTCAGTTTCAAAAAACTTGCAATTTTAATACTTTTTTCTAACTCCGTTTATTTTATCCGTTAAGTCCGGGGTACCCTGGACTTAACGGATAAAATAAACGGATTTAGAAAAAAGTACTAAAATTGCAAGTTTTTTGAAACTGAGATAGCCATCTGCACAAAATAAAGAATAGGTACCAAAATTGTGTAGTTGGACAAACCACAGGTACTAAAATGGCACTTAACTCTTATAATTATAATTAAAAGTAATATACGAGTAAAGATAAAGGTTTAAAATAGTAACTAATCCTTAAATTTATAAAAGTGTTGAGTAAAGTTGAATGATCAATGTTGTAACTATTTCAAGACATATTTTTTATTAGACAAGTATGTCCTTATCTTACATGTTATAAGGTGTATCTTAGGCATTAAAAGTTGTAAATTAACTAAAAATTAGGTGTCTTAATTTACTCATTTCTCATTTATTATATATAGTATATAAGTGTGTGTATATATATATATATATATATATATATGATGATTATTTATTTGTCCGCCTATGGGATGATATTGATTGATTATTATTTGCCCAACTAAATTAACTTTGGTCAGTGTTATGCATGATTGGGCTGGGTTGGGGTTGGTTTACTTAGTTTATGTATCCGTGATGAGCGTGCAATTTTTTTTAACAAAAAAAGTGTAATTCTATCACGTAGAAGTTAGTGAACAACTACATCAAATATTCTACATTTATAGTTTATTTACGCTATAAAAGTTGGTTAAATTAAATTCAGAACGTACACATGAAAAATGAATCATTCTAACTTTTTGTCCCTCAAAACACTTTTAAATAAAATTTAATTCGTAGCATGAAACATAACAAATGCGTAAATATTCCCCATGATCTGATAAAGTCGATCACAGAAGGAGATAGGAATTGATCGACATGACACTTATAGATGGCGACTATGTTGTGAGAGTCTAGGCTGAATTAAACAACACAACACAAACCACTGTCATAATCTTGATTCTATAGTTTAATTACCAGTGATCGCAAACCAATGTCATAATCTTGATGCTATAAAGTTGTTTTTTTTACTAAACAACACAACGCAAACCACTGTCATAATCATGGCTCATTCTTTATAAACTCGAACAAAATTAGCTAAAAAAACTTGATTTGAAGCAACCTGAGTTGAGTTGGCTCACTTTTATAACTGAGCTAAAATCAACCATGGCTCGGCTCGGGTCATGGCTCAGCTCGTTGGCTCGAGCTTCGGCTCATTTCACTTCAAAATCAAGCTCAAGCCCAGCTGAGCTGCCTCGTTTAATTTCGAGCTTGAGCTCGAAACCACCCTGGCTCGACTCGTGAACAGCCATTGGGGTGATTGTAGGCGCTACTAAAATGGCGAGCCAATTCTGGCTCGAGTCGACAAATAAGTTGTTTCGCCCTTGTACAGATGCTGCAATGCATTACCATCAAAGTTTTCCAGAGGTGAAGATTTAGTTTGTAACTTTTGATGTAATTGACATTCTGGTTCAATGACATTGGATGATAGTTAAGACTTGAGATCTTTGAGGTCTCAGGTTTGAAACCTGACTCAAGAGGTTTTCTGTGGGTTCCCCCCTTGATGGTGTTCCTTGGTGAGTCAACTCTGGAGCGTCAGAATCAGTAAAATCATCTGACATCCCACCTCAGAAAGGCTCATTTAGATATTCATATTCAGAGTAGTTCCAAACGTTGTTAAAAAAATGTAACTATAGGTGAAGAGAACCAAGAAAAGACGGACGATGGTTGTTAGAACAACTTAAATAGTTAAACTTGGTTGGTGTGAGCTTTTAAAATAATATAAAAAAAGTTTATTAACTTGTCAAAATTTTGTTCACAAGAGACACATCAGAAAGAAAATAGTTTTTTCAACTTTTTATTTATTTTTAATTCGTGTGATTGTTTAATTATTATTAGTTACTACTCGTTTATAAATGCATTGATTCGACGTACTTTATATATACTTTTAATTACGTACTAGTTATTTAAAAATGCACTTATATGTATATAATATATAAAATTTCAACAACTTTTCTATATGTAGGTTTCGAAATAGATTTATTTATTTAATTAATTACAATCAAAAGTATTATATAATAATATCAAAGTCAAAATGTCAAATTAAGTAAAATTCACTTGAGTTCAAATAATATATATATGGACCGAACTATTTTGATTAAAATTATTATAAGTAAAATAAATATATATGGACCGAACTATTTTGGTTAAAATTATTATAATTGATTGGGCTTACGACTAAGAAACCCACAAAGTGAAAGCCCACTGACTCCACTTAAATAAGTAATATGGGTTGTAGTGAGCCGAGCCGAGCCGAGCCGAGTTGAACCGAGCGAAGACTTGCTCATTGCTTGGCTCGTTTCAACCGAACTGAACCAAATAGCTGAAATTCTAACCAAGAGAAAATCAAAACGACTCAAAATCGAATTGCATCATTTTTCGATCAAACATCAAACGATTTCCGAGCATTATTGATTTCTTTTTCACTTTAAAATTTTCACTAAGAAACAAGTTTAAAGGTTGTAAATAATATTTTTTGTAAACAAATTAGTAGTTTATAAACACACGTGTAATAGGCTGTAAATTTTTATAAGAAAGAAGTTTAAAATGAAATATAATGAACATGTAAACAAACTTATAGTATTCTCAAAACTTGAAGAGAATGAATGAAACAATAAAATTGATGAAATTGGAAAAAATTTTAAGGGTTAAAGAATTGTATACTTATATTTATGTGTGTATATATTTATTCATATATAATTATATATAAAATAAATTAAAAATATTTGCTCGTTGCTTAGTTCGTTTACAAACCGAACCGATCAGAATGTTTCTTTTACAATCGAACGAAAAAACGAGCGAGCATTTTCCAAGCGGACGACGAGAGATTTGGACGACCCCTACCGGTTGACAATGAAGCAGATAGCCTGTTGTTGCACACAAATCTAGAGAGGAAAGATTTATTATTATATTTTTTTGAACGTATGTTATTTAGGGAGGCTAAGGTGGGCAATGCGGGGGTGAACCGGGGCATATTTTCTTTTGGGGAAAAATTTTTAAAATATCTGAAACCTTATATTTATTGTTATTCGGTATGTTATAAACACATTCTAATACTATGATTTTGTCAATTGTTATGTATATTTTTATTACTTTAATTATTATTTAAAAATTAGTTGACATTATTTAGTTCATTAGACTTTAAGGGGCATGCTTTTGTGGCTCGAACAGGGCACACAAAATCTTAGAGCCGTCACTGCTGTTTTTATTATCATTTAATTATTTTTGTCTGCGTGACTTGATTCCAAAACATCCAAACTTTCTCAACCCAAGGTGTTTACATGTTTTACCTTTACCAACTGACTACCAACCTATTGATAGGAAAGACTTAATATGCTCATGTTAGGAACATGTTTGTTTTAAAGTTTTAAAAAATTGTTTAAACTTTAAAGCAAGACTAATATTAATCATATTATTTATCAAATTTATTAGGAATAAGAGGCGACAAATAAAGATCTTAACTTCATCATAAGTCAACATGTGACATTCAGTACTTACTAGAAAAAAAGGCGAAAAAACCAATTTTTAGATAACATACAAAGCTGACACTTGTCCAAATATAAAAGAAAAAAGATACCACATTTAGCAAAGAGGCTGCAATCCCTAGTGTTGCACCCATTTGATAAATAGTCGAGTTATTACAGAAATGCAATGAAGGTGTACATTAACTTTATTTGTTACTTAAAATAATATTCCCTTTTAACTTATTTAATTTTTGACTTTCTCATATAACTTGTGCTTTAAGACTGTTTGTTTATAAGTTGATAGTGTCTGCATAAACATTCAAGAACCTTATGT
The DNA here is from genome assembly GCF_021521415.1 of Bidens hawaiensis. Taxonomy (NCBI): domain Eukaryota; kingdom Viridiplantae; phylum Streptophyta; class Magnoliopsida; order Asterales; family Asteraceae; genus Bidens; species Bidens hawaiensis. Next base: position 970,667 of record NW_027491459.1, on the reverse strand, counting down.
ACAACAAATCCAAAATTAATGTAATTATCTTCTATGAAATAAAAACACCAAACATTCAAGATGGAAACTAACATATACTTTAACACCAATATTTTGTATGTATCAAGAAGCAAAATTAGGTCTAACAAGAGACAAAAAAGAAGCTATATCAAGAAGCAAAAAAGAAGTACATAGTCGGAGAAGAAGACAGAGATCGTCGACGGTGAGGAGGACCTAAGAACTGGCCGGAAAACTGGTTGGACGAGCTTGGTCTGGCCACTGGGGAGCGGAGGACAACGAGGACGAAGGGGTTGCGGGAGTAGAGGATGACGACGTGGGGAAAGAGTGGCGGAGGATATGGACGAGAAGGAAGGAGTCAATGGTATGAGGAGTGGAGGAGAGGGTGACTGTAAAGGAGGGGGGGAGGGTAGGGTTTTTATGCAGATGTTATAAGCAAATGTTCCCTTAATTTTTTTTAAGATGAAAGAAGATGAGTTCAGATCTTATTTAAAAAAAACAAACAGTCTTCAAGGTTAATGTCTGTGCGCCTGCAGACACTAGCTCCCTTGAAGATGTTTGAAGAAAAAACAAACACCCGCTAAGACTCACAAAAGGAATTTATGTGAAGTGAATTCACTAGGTATGTACATTCTCTTTCTTTTTCCACCATTGTCTTGAACGCTTTAAACTTTGCAAAAGCATTTGTTATGAAATAAACCCAACACATATGGGTTAGATCATCAATAAATAATTGGAAAAATGTCATAAAAAACCAACATACTTTTCTATTTTACTTATAAAAGTCCATCCACCTTATTTTTACACGTTAAAGTCTCTGTACTTGTTACTTTTGAATATAATTGTGATTATACTTATAAAAAAACTAGAAACCGGTTGTCCAGGTAAATATCTTCTTCTTCTTTTTTTCTTTTTGAATGACTTATTAACGGTATATATCATCTTAATTTTCTTTCTTGAATAGCTTATTAATAACAAGAAGATAAAGATTACCTGCATATATTTGAATATATTGTCCCATCTCAATTATCTATTTATGATCAAAAGACACTAATTTATTTATAAACCGGAGTTCTGTCATTTAGTTTCACAATCTTCAACATAATTCTGTTATACTTCTTTGCATTCTCTTGCGAGCTCTGGTTTCATCGTCGTCTCCCTTCGACAGCCACCCTATTTCCAAGATCTCAATCAACGATTCCGGCGTTAAGTTGAAACAAAAGGAAATCAAATGACAAATCCTTCGAATTTGTTTCGTACGCGAAGAACAGTTAAGCATTAATTAGAAATGGTGTGCATATTTTCGAAAGGAAATCCAAAATGAGAGGAGAGGCAACCGCGGCTATGAGGTTTCAAGTACAAAAAATGAATGTGCGGTGGCGACGGTTACCCAACGGTCCAATTTTGTGTTAATTAGAGAGGTTTATATACTAATTTACTCTTGAGAATATGAAGAAAATGTAACCATATAGGAGAGATAGAGATTGAGTGGAAAGAGAAGCGAGTGGTTGCAGGTGAGGTATGTGGCCGGAGATATTGTGGTGATGGTGGTGCTAGGAGCCGACGACTGATGGTTGGTTAATTTGTGTATATTTAAGTTCGTTTATTTATTAGTTTTAATCGTTTATTGTAGGAACTTCGATACTTATACGTGTCTATTGCATTTCAGGTCACAGGTGTTAAAACAGTTAATTTAGACCTGTTGAGGCACATGATGAAGACCCGGGACGTCCAACACGCAAAACGAGAAAGACAAAATAATTATGTTGGTGACAAGACCCATCGCGATACGCGATGCGCATGCTTGATGGGACTTAAATGAAATGTTCAGTGAAGACCCCATCGCGATACACGATGGGAGGTGCAGACGGGAAGCTAGGTGGTTTTTTATGTTATTTACATCATTCTCGACCCGATCTCATCATACTTCGAAGGAGGCGATTTCCAGAGCTCGTGATAGGCGATTCCATCATTCCAAATCAACTTGAGAGTCCACTTATGATCCTTGTAATCCAGATTGAAGATCCTATGATGCTGAGACGCGACTAAACTCTCAGAATCTCACCTGGGAATGTAAAGTGTGTAACGATTTTAGTTTTCTTATGTAACTAAGAATGTTTATATATGATTGTTTATAGTTAATCTTTGGTTATTGATGTTTAGTATGTATGTGTGTTCAATCGGTTTAGGTTTATGTTGATCTGAACAATTAGTTACTAGTTGCTATAATAATTGACCACAGGGTTGTTTGATTAGGTTGAATACGATAAAGCATATAATTTCCCTTAACCGAGTCACACTGGCAGGGATTGTTTGATAACCAGTGTCGTGTGTAAAGCGACTATTGATGTCTAAGGTTTTGTCTAGTTGACCAATTTGTAGTTAACCATTAATGATTAACTTGTTAGGTTGCATGAGATTACTGTAAGTTACTTACTTGAAGTCCCGGGTGTGATTGCTTTTACTATTTGATTGAAAATCGTTTGATTAATTTTAAACAAAAACTATTTGCTTGTGTGATCAGCACTTAAACAGTACTTCATAATATTAGAAATCAGAAACACGTTGCAGTGACCACATACTCCTGGTGGATACGATACCTTACTTATCCTAGCTACTTAGGTTAATTAGGTTTTTGCATGACTCAAACGACGGTAATCAACGGCTGTGTTGGAGAAGATGATTAAAACTAATAATATATTAATAATGTGTTTATTTTTTTTCTTTTAAAAAAAGCACTCAGACAAGATACGTAAAAAGTAACCAGTACAAGGACTTAACGTGTAAAAAGAAGTGGAAGGACTTTTGTGAGTAAAATAGAAAAGTATGTTGGTTTTTTATGACATTTTTCCTAAATAATTAATACAGACTTTTTCCAAAACTTGGAGCTTGCATTGGACCACATAGGTCGAAGTGCACAAATTCCAGTTTTTTTAGGCTTTCTAGGATGAGGACTTAAAAGGCTTTTGAGTTTGTTTACCAACAACACACCCTTGGCATTTAGTAGTTTCATTCTTTATGCTAGGCAACCAATGAACTAAGTTTTCATCAGATAATGACTTTAAACTTGGAAAATTTATATGACCATACCTTATGTGTCATAATTGAGTAACGAATGGTATTAATGTTTGGTCGTCGCTTAGACTACACGCTATGGGCATTAACAAGGGCGGTAAAAGGGTGTTAAAGGGGGGAATGCCGCAGAGGGCCGCTTGGTGTGTGTGTGTGTGGGGGGGGGGGGGGGGGGGGGGGCTCATGATATTGGTGGGGCCATGTGTTTTTTCTCTTTCTTCATCTCTCTCATACACACATATAAGTGTGTGTGTGTATAATGAGACGATAAAGGGGCTTTAAATCACAACAAAGTGTTATGGAGAGGGGTTTTGAAGCTCCATTTCCTACGTGACGATGACATGGAGGGGCTTTAAAGCCCCTTCATAATGAACCACCTTACGGTGGCTTTTGAGGCATCTAGAAGAAACATATTGTTACTTGATAACTTAGAGGCATAGTAAACATCCTCTAAAGTTGCCATTATTTATATTGATCTTTACTGTTTCCTTTGCTTCCACTACGAACTTCTTATCGTCTATTTGGACATCTAACTTGAACGGATCATTAAATTGAGTAAAGCTTGACTTTGAACCTCTCATATAGTTAGATCAATTATCCATAGACAGCTATTATAACAATCGGGGCATGCATTAGCCATAAGCATGAACTCATCTTCTATTTCTTTATTGTTACATATCTTAAATAGATGTTGTTCCTTATCATTTTCTTCTTATTCGTCAGAATCTACTACGACATTTCTCCGCGGGTCCTTGTTATACCTATTAAAGACATAGAATAATTCAAAATTATGAATTACAAGTCAAATGATTTTGAATAGTGAAATCAACCACAATATCAATCATTCAACATGGTAACAAAGCCTTGTTAGTTTTTTTTTTCGGGTGAAAACTTTTTCACCTTTTGTAATCACATCCAGTAACCTTCTACCCCAGGGCATTTCATTCAAACTGCTCAAAATTACCATACTTCTACTATCATTATTTTGTCCACCTTCTTCATCAAAATAAAGCCAATGAAATTCAACAATGTGCAGACAACACCACCACCACAAGCACACATGATGGGAATTTCGTCCCGTTCAACAAATTGGCTATTTGATAGCAAAGCATCACATCACGTAACCTAAGATCTAACCACATTGTCTCATCATGTACCATATGATGGTACCAAAGAGCTCATTATTGGTTACGGTTCGTCCCTCACAAGGTTATAAAATGTAAAAAGATTTAAAGTAACTGAAAACAAATATGCAGCTTATGAGCTTACATATAGCTCATATGAGATACATACATACATACATACATACATACATACATACATACATACATATATATATATATATTGGATCATTTCAAAAGTTTTTTTACAGCGATAAGTGCGAGAAGTGAAGGTGTAACTCCATTAATCCCTAATTTCACTTAATTTCTTATGTGTAGGTGCGTACATACGTGTGTAGGGACGTATGTTTGTATATGTGTATGTATGTTTGTATGTGTGTAGGTACGTAGGTTTCAATGTGGCTCAGTACATTTGTATGTGTATAGGTAGGTTTTGAATGTGTATTAAGACATAAATACAACCAACCTACATACATGTAGGTAACATCATAAGCAAGGGAGTGAAAAATTAGGGATTATTGGAGTTACACATTCACTTCTCGCAAGATCCATCCCCATATATATATATATAGAGAGAGAGAGAGCAAGGTTATAATTAAAAGTTAATATTTTCTAAGAAGTGTAAGAAGAGATATGAACCATTAGATTAAGTATAATACATAAGGGTATGATCGTCTATACTTTTTTTACTATTTTTAGAATTAATTTATATCTAAGAGATATTGGCTTAATTATAATGTTGAATCATTCAACATTTATAATCATACACCGATATGTTCTTTATATAAATTTAAAAAATATCAAAAATAATTAAATTAATTCCTTATTCATATTCTGGAATATTGAACCTTCAACAAGCCTCCTCACAAACCTTAACCTTTGATCCAACAATAAATATGGCCTATCTTTGCCCATGGTTGGTGGTGCTACCAATAAATCACCAAATAGGTCTCAGTTGGCTTCGCCACCGCCACCGATGTCGTCCACCGCGCCGACGGTTGTAGTTTATCGCTGTTAATATGAATCCACTCACATAAATCTTTGCATATTCCCTCTTTAGCGGTGCTACCAATCAATCACCACACATGTTTTAATTGGCTCCAGCATTGCCACCGTCGTCGTCCACCGATCCGGCAGTTGCGGTTTATTTATTGTTGTTAATATGAATCCACAGTAGTAGTTTTTGAACCGACAATGGTGTTTGAGATGATGTTGTTAAGGTTGGGGTGGAAGATGTTATTATGGATGTTTTTGTTCATATGGTGTGCTTTTTAATTCCCGGAAACAATGTTTACATAGTGTTTTTTTATTGGAATGTAGTTTATATATAACGATTAAAATTGTGTGTTTTAGTTTTTTAAGATAATTTTGTTGTTTTTGGTTTAGTGTTTTAAATTTGAATTAAAATTTGGTGTTTATTTTAAACTTTGATTAAAATTTGATATAAAACACACTGTAATATAGTGTGTTTTTGTTCTTGATGTTCTTGGTGTTTTTTTTTCTTGTAAATTTGGACTAAACTTTGGTGTTATGTTTATAACACACTGTAATTCAACAAGGTTTTACGTTATGTGTTCTTGATGTTCTAGTGTGTTTTTCTGGAAATTCAACAAGGTTGTTCATTTATAGTATGTATTCATGTTAAATTTGGATGAAAATAGGATAATTATATCTTTAATAAATATTTCCATATATAATAAAACATATGAGACGATTATGCTCTTTAACACATCTTTGTATGCCTTTAAAATAAAACACACCCTCAATTATCTAATCTTTCCATCTTAACCGTTGATTGCTAAGATCCAATGCTCCAGATTTCTTCCTACACTTTTTAGACACTCTCATCTTTTTATAATAACTCATCCCTATATATATATATATATATATATATATATATATACACTTACTAATTTAATTACCTAATTAATTTAATTCCATACTAATGTGATTACTTAATAATTTAATTAATTACAAATTCAGCTGCTTAAATAAAAATTCCGAGGATAGACAAATCAAATGATATTTTTGTTCCAATTTTTGCCTCTTCTTTTCCCTCTGAATCAAACTTTTTTTTTGCCTTACTCGTTAAGCTCCTATTGGTATCCATGATACAAGTCGGATCCTAGATGTAGAAATATAAGATAAAAAGGTGGATCTCTTCTTCATCGAAAGAAATGAGATTGTCGCGGATACAAAACATTCAATTAAACAAATTAACCAAATTTCCCTGATGTAGAGACAATCAAGAAAGCTGCATAAGTAAATATATAACCTACATAATAGTGGGCTAATCCCACCAATCTTGCTTGTACAATGGAAAGTGCCATCGGTTTATCTCTCCAACGAATCAAATTGGCCAAAGCTGTGCGTTCATTAGCCCATGCTAAAGTTTCAATCAATTCCTGCCAATATCCACGCCAAGAAATTAAAAACATAAATCCAGTAGCCCAAACAAGATGTCCAAATAAAAACATCCATGCCCAGACTGAAAAAACTATTCATACCAAAAGGATTATATCCATTAATAGGTTGTGAAGAGTTTAACCATAAATAATCTCTTAATCAGCCCATCAAATAAGTGGAAGATTCATTAAACTGTGAAACATTACCCTGCCATAATGTAATGTGCTTCCAATGCAAATAAAAAGTAACCCATCCAATGGTATTTAACATCCAAAAACTGCCTAAATATTACCATCCTCCATTCCATAATGGAGAAGTATGTGTAGATCATGTTCATGGATTAACGAAAATGTGCAAAAGCTCTATTTGTCTCTGCCATTCTATGAGTCTCTTCCCTTTTTCTTATGGCATCGCCACTCTCTTTGGTAGCATCCACTAATTTGGAACTTAATTTGAAAGCCATATTTCAACCCAAACGTTTTCGGGATGCCGCAATTAACCAACGAATGGCAAGTGCTTTTCTTTGTGTGGATCCTATTTCAATGGGAACTTGATGAGTCGATCCACCTACACGTCTTGCTTTTACTGCTATACCCGGAGTTACTCCATGTATTTCTTGACGTAAAACAGATAGTAGATTTTTTTCTGTCTTTTGTTGAATCTTTTTCACGGCTCGATAGATAATTGATAAGCCAACGATTTTTTCCGTGTTTCTGAATACGGTTAACCAACATGTTAATTAATCGATTACGATAAATTGGGTCGGATTTTGCATTTTTTCAATATGGAAATAATGAGATTGCATGTGGGAATAATGGGTATAGACATATGGTAGTGTTGGGGTAAATGAGTTTGTGGAAAGAATGAACGGAAAACTGATGTAACATACTGACTTGACATGCGTGTAAGAAAGATGATCTTCAGTGTTGCGGATAATTAAAGTGCATAAATATAAATATAAAAAAGTAAATAGAAAGTTTGTAAGAGTTTATGGTTAGGTTAAGTGGTTAATATTTTATTAGTACCACTTCCATTTTATAAGAAGGTAGGTGTTCACGGATCGAACCGATCAGACGAGAACATGTTTGTGTCTGTTCGTTAAGCTTTTTACGGACAAAAGAACAATTCATGAACACTCTACCAAACGAAAATTCATGTCCGTGTTCGTCCATTAAGAAATTGAGTTTGTCCGTGTCCATCCTTTAATATTGTAAACGAACGTTAACGCACAATAATGGACAACCAGACACTAATGGACATTAATGGACAAACGAGCATGTGAATATTAATGGATAACATACACTAATGGACACTAATAGACAAACATAAACAGTTGCATATTAATTTCAAACATAAATCCAAAAAACTTCACCTACAAATTTGAATTACACCTTATAATATATATCCAAATATACTTAATGTGACATTCGTCATTTTCGGTTTAACTTATATTTATATTTGTATCGGAAACGCGACCCATTTTGTCTTTCTGATCCTTCGTTATTAATAAAATATTGGGTTTTATGTTTCATTTATGTTTCACAATTGTCGGATCAAGAAAACACCCTTTACGATGCCTTAAAACACCATTTTATTATTAAAAATGACTTAAAACGAACTTCAGGGACCCAAATCGCCAAACAACCAAAGCTAAAGGGGTGTTTTAAACTAATGAATAACCCTTACTTTTTCCACCACCATCCACCAAGTTTGACCATTTTAACCTATCCTAATGCATGTAACTCTTGAAACTAACCTTATGGCCAACCCTTCATTCATTCCCTATATAAACAAGACCAATGCATCCCATTTTGATTTGCTCATTCACCTTAAACCCTCCTCAATCTAGATCTAAGTATTCTTCTTCAAACTCTTGATAGTTTGACTTCTCAAGGTCAAACTACTTCTAATCTTTGTTTGTAACTAATTCTTGTTAATTAAATCTTGCTATTATAGCTTGTTTAAAACATACTCCCATTATTTCCTTGGCTTTCCCTTCTCCGACTATGTCGGTATAGGTGTATTGCTAGGCAAGGTTTCATGAAGGACTATTATAGTCCTTGATTAAACACTTTAATTTATGCTCTAATTTATGCAAGCTTACTACTATTGTTTAGTTACTAATTAATTTAGTTTCCAAATCATTTTAATGAGTTCTATGGTATTGGGTATGTGGCAACCATCCTCGGTTTCATTCCGAGTCAAGGACCGAACCAAAACCAAACTATTGTTTAAATACTTTATTTTTAACGTGTTGTATGTAAGACTTGTGTATTATCATTTCTAAGTTATTTTAATAAATATCTATAGTATTGGGTATGTGGTAACCATCCTCGGTCTTATTCCGAGTCAAGGACCGAACAAAGACCGAACTAAACCGAGTTCACTCGCTTAAGACACACTAGTTGTGTTTTGGGCCACCGAATCTCATATTTTTCTTTAAAACTATATTATAAACTAATTTTAATTGTTTTCTCAAAATACTTGGTATGTTGGATCTAACTTGATCTTATAACAAGTTTGGACCGACAAAGCCAAACACTCGCTTAACGGACGTTAAAGTTCTTCCTAATAGAACTACACACTTGGTTAAGTTTCTTTTGTTTTCATTGAGTTATCTCATAACATTCAACTTTGGAATCTTGACTTCGGGCTTGACCAATTATCAAGACTCGTACTGACAAATTCGAACACTCGTAAAATCTCGTCTTAGTATCTATTTAACAAAGGGTCTTGCAATAACATAAATTATACCCAAATATTTACTTAACAAAGGTTAAGTAAAACTAATGAATAGAATACCGAGACCCGATTTTGAGTAAACTTACTTTTCTAAAACCATTACTTTAATTCTTATGTATTTACACTTAAACCATCAAACTTTAATTATTTATCTTACTTGTCATGTTATTTTACTTTAAAGCTTTTAAGTCCATCTACTAACTCAAGACCCTTTTTAATCTAGGTCTTGCTCGTTGAACTTACCTTTCCTTTTTATCGCAAACTAATCCTTCAAGTTACTTATTTCACGTGAGTACATTTCATCCCTCATTTTCATTTTCATTCTTTGGGGTTAACATGCATACCTATTCAAAAAAAGAATGATTTATAATACTCTCCTCAAACCACAAACTCTAGGTTGTATGATACTTAGAATACTTGCTCTATTGTGTGTTATATGTTTCATATGCTTTACGTGAACGAGTGTTTATTCTATGTTGTTGTTGAGCCTCAATAAGTATGATCATACGCACACCTAACTACTTAAGCCTTGAGCTAGTAGAATAGGGCCTCATTATCCGAGTATGTCGGTTGTTACCGATTCGAAAGGATCCTCATTTATTTATGATTTATATACCGCAATTGTTGCTCTTAGTTATAGTTTCATATACGATTTGTGGATTTTGCCTCATATATATATATATGTGTGTGTATATATATATACATATATATACTCAAAACTATGAAATTGCTCACCAACATACGTGTTGACAAATATTATTTTATGCATTGTTACAGGTTTGATTACTGGTTGATTGGAGTTTGAAGATGCTATCTTATTTTGAGACCGTTTAGGTTATTAGAAGAATGAACAATTAAATTCTTATATTTGGTGTTATTTTGTATAAACAAGATGTGTTACTTTTGGTGATTGAATGAACTTAATGAGTTGTTTAAATATTGTCACTTTAATAGTGTCTTGTGTTCTTGGGCAATCTGTTGCACCTCGGCATGTTCCGTCGCCTTTGGTCGGGGTGTGACACTTAACACTCAATATATTAACAAAAAATGGACCACGATAAGAGACATCAGACATATCTAGCAATCCAAAAGTTTGATTAATAACACTAGAAATTCCACAATTAAATTACAATACTGGATAAATATAAACACTTACAATACCGGACGGACATTAGCGGACCTAATCGGACGAAGTCGGACGTTCACGAACACGATTGAGTGGACTTGGCCTTGTCCGTGTTCGTACGTTAAGCTTACCGAACGAAATTTTTTTGTCTATCTCTGGTTCATTTATTAAACGGACTAACAAAAACGAGCTTATTGCCGAATGAACAACCGAACGTTCGGTTCGTTTACAACCCTAAATGTAGCCGTTACCATAGCAGGAGTCTCTTGATCAAGACCCCATATCAGTTCCTCTAAATATAATATACTTACCCTTGACAATATGTAACAATAATTGAATTTTAGGTTTGTTACCCAAAAAAGCAAATTTGTAAAATGAACATATTAAAAACACAAAAAAACAACAATCATAAGTAGAACCCAAGTGTTGGTAAAACACAAGAACCCAAGTGTTGGTAAACACAGGAGTTGTGGCGGCTAGTCGACACGAATTTGTTGAGATATTGGAGATGAAAGATCATGTGGTGGACGATGTAAGGTGATGTCCTGATGAGGTGGACGGTGTAAGTCATACCAGGGAGTACTCACCGAAATACAAGAAGAAAATATTGGATCCGGGAAAGAAAGAAATATGGATTTTGGATCCGGGGAAGAAACTGAAACCGCGTCTCCGGAAATGGAGAAGATGAGTTGGATCAGGATATCTACAAAGACACCTATTTCATAATCCATCAGCATACACTCCATCATTCTGAACACATACAACACAATCACAATCACAATCACAATCACAATCACAATCACAATTCACACACAGTTACTTAGATCTATTAAGCTACTCCTTCTATCCAATTAAAAATGTCATAGTTAAAAAACACAAAATTTAAGGTAACTTGAATAATTACTCTTTTTGTTTACCAAATGACAATAACGCCCTTAGAAACTGGGTCAATCAATATTATTTATTAATGTTAGTTGTGTGGGTTTAAGAATAAAATTAAAAATTAGCTAATAAATTTTGAAAGTGTACATTTATAATGATACAAACAAACAAGGAAATATACACACTTTTAATAATAGAAAGCAATCAAGAAAAACATAAGACCATCAAATTAAAACTAGCTAAAGGCCAGTAGTTGAGTGTCATTTTGCAGTTTCTCCATGTCTCCTTTCTCCAAACACACGGTGGCTACAATGCCATTGCCATCAGGAGCTGCCATGAAAACCGTTATGTTCTTAAATATACCTCCAACGGTTACTTTTACAGGCTTCCCCCACCCGAAATCAATATCATATGCTGGAAACCAATACAAGGTAGAATATATGTGACTCGCATCAACTCTTTTTGTCGCCTCCAAGATAATCTCCGGTGCCAATTGATCATACATCTCTAACGCCGCTTCCAGATTTTGTATGCTTTGAAATGCTGCCTTATTTTCCCTCATTTCACCAATTGTTATATGCGGCGCGAGTTTACTTTGATTCGTTGTTGGGGATTCTAAAGCAAAGTAAAGATTTCCTACGCTTGTTTCGGGTAATTTCTCTACCAAATGGCTTCTCATATCCATTGGAAAGACCATGGCAATTGCCTCGAAAGTTCCTGAATTTCTTTTCTTGTTAGCAGCCGCCATTGCGCGGTTATGGATTAGCCATGACAAAGCTTCAACCCGAGTAGGGTTCACAATGGGTTGCCCGGATTCTCTAGTCATGGCTATCACCTTGGCTTTGAGATCATTTAACTTTTGTTTAGGGAACAAAAAACTCTTTGTAACACAACCAACACGCGATCTCGCGCTTAAAAGTTCCGACAAATAACCATAATCTTTAGTTTGGTGAGAAATGATATGCGGATTGATGAGTGATGTATCTTTTTTGGTGTTCACTGCCGCCCAATGATTGATGAAATTTAACGTGGTGTGTCCATCACCAACCTTGTGAGACAAAGTTGATGCCACTGCTATTCCTCCACATGCAAAACGGTTAACTTGAATCGCTAACGGGCAAGTGACACCTTCATTATCACCTCTAATATGCGGGTCAAACCACATATCCTTTGCGAAGAGTGGATCAAGATCTTCGTGATTTGATCGTTGTAGGAAATCCGATAACGTGCTGTCATTGGCTGCTTCAATATACTCGACCCCCTCGTCATTGCAATCAACATAAGTCGGGCGTGATTTCTTCAACCTACCCGCAAACGGGTAGTATTGAGTTAGGGTTTTCGACAGGGAGTTCTTAAGATCGAGAGTTTTGTCATGAGAACTTTGATCAAGATTTGGGTAGAATGCAATAATAGGGGAGTGTCCATTAGGCGAGATTTGATCGAACAACGAGAGATTATATGTTCGGTTGCGAGAAGGGGTCGGGGAAGAGGGTTTGATGATCTCTCTAGAGACAATTGTGTGAAGCTGTCTTCGACCAAATCTTAAAAGCTTGGTCAACATTTTGCTCAAATAGGATGATTGTTACGAAACCTGTTCATTCGTTCTTATAGCTACAGTTTACATGCCTTAAGTGTATATAAATATCGTATAAAAGCATACCAAGTTTGACTCCAAACTAGAAAACAATGTTACGAACAAATAGATGTTAGGTTCATCGACTCACACTATATATATTAAGCTAGTTTTAACATAGGTTATATTGTACTAAAAGTAGTATCATTTGTTTTATTAGATGCTAAAGTTTTCTATACAATATATTAAACAAGTTTTGAGATAGGTTAAGATGATGGTGACGACAAATGTGCTGACTCATTAGTAAATTTTATATAGTTCTTGTATTGCTATCTCTATATGCCAACTAAAGCCATATCTTTTTCAATCGTATAAACAAATTTTTTTGAAAAATTAAGTATAAATAGTAAGTGAAGTTAGTTAGAATAGAAAAGAGAAGATAACTTATATTTTAATATCCATAAAATATAATAATAATATATGTAGTAGTTGAGTCCGTAGTTATACATATAATATTAAACGAATTAATCATTTATTTATTTATTTATTTATATTTAATGGCCAATACCTTGGTACTTTGCACGGGTGACCCAATGACAAATGTCATCTCTAGTTGGCCCAACCTAGCTATACGGAGCCTTAAGCGCCTCCAAATTATCATATGTTCCGGGAACCAACCCCCTACGGAGCCGTACGAATTAATCATTTATTAATATACTGAACAAGTATCTTGGTCCATTATCTGCATTTGATGATTAACGGTACGTCGGCCTATATATGGCCGATCATAATTTATATTTAAGCTTTCCAACTAGATTTGACTTTGGCAAGTGATAATGAGATGCCTATTTCATACATGATCAGTATGCAAATTATATATTTGAACAAAAGTGGAATATTCTAACACGTAAAACTAGTAAGAAAAGTACCTCAAATAGTCTACTTTTATTTTATCTACATTATATTTATCTGATCAAGATGGGAGTAGCCTACACAAATTGAAATACAGGTGAACACCGAATTATTCTAGCTTATTTTCCCATACACACATGACACATTTTTGAATAAAATTTTATCCGTAGCTTGAAACAAAGAAGAAAACATGTACAAACAAAAGTCTCAATAGCAACAAAACAAGTATAACATAAAGAAACTAACAAAAGGCTAGTAACTCGGGATCATTTTGCAATATCTCCATGTCTTCTTTTTCCAAACACATGGATGCTTCTATGCCATTGCCATCAGGAGCCGCCATTAAAAGCGTTAAGTTCTTTATCGTTCCACCAAAAGTTACTTTTACAGGCTTCCCCCATCCAAAATCAATATCATATGTCGGAATCCTACACAAGCTAGAATATATGTAATACTCATCAACTCGTTTTAACGTCTCCAAAGCAATTTCAGGTGACATTTTAGCAACGATTTTCGTTGCAGCTTCCAAATTTGGTACACTATGAAACATTGCCTTCATTTTCCTCATTTCACCAATAGAGAAATGTGGCGCGAGCTCTCTTTGATTCCTTGTAGGAACTTCTATCACGAACACAAGATTTCCTATGCTTGTTCCAGGCAATTTCTCTACCAAAATGCTTCTCATATCCGTCGGAAAGACCATGCCACTCGCCTTAAAAGTTCCAGCATTGTTCTTGGTTGTAGCAGCCGTTGCTCGATTATGAAGTAGCCATGAAAGAACTTCAATCCGAGTAGGGTTCTTGATTGGTTGTCCAGATTCTATGGTCATGGCTGTCACCTTGGCTTTAAGATCATTTAGCTTTTGGTTAGGGAACATAAAACTCCTTGTAACACAACCAACATTTGATTTTTCACTTAAAATGTCTGGCAAGTTAATATTTCTAGCTTGGTGAGAAATAATTTGGGGACTGATGGGTGATGTATCTTTTTTGGCGTTCATTGCGGCCCAATGATCGATGAAATTGAACATAGTTCGTGCATCACCAACCTTGTGAAATAAAGTTGTTGCCACTGCTACTCCTCCGCAAGCAAAGTGGGTGACTTGAACCGCTAATGGGCAGGTGACACCTTCAGTATCACCTCTAATGCGCGGGTTGAACCATATCAGATCATTTGGAAAGAGCGGATCAAAATCTTCGTGCTCTGATTGTTTGAGGAAATTCGATAGCGAGTTGTCATTGCTTGCTTCAATATACTCTACCCCCTCATCATTGCAATCAACATAAGTTGGGCTAGTTTTCCTCACCCTGCCAGCGAAAGGATAGTAATGAGTAAGGGTTTTCGGTAGGGAGTTCTTTAACTCGAGGGTTTTATTAAGGGAACTTTGATCTAGATTTTGGTAGAATGCAACAATCGGGGTGTGTGAATTCAATGAGATTTGATCGAGCAATGAGAGATTATATATTTTGGAGCGACAAGGGGTTGGAGAAGAGGGTTGGATAAGCTCTCTAGAGACGATTGTGTGAAGCCGTCTTCTTTCAACTCTTAGAAGCTTGCTGATCAGCATTTTGTTCAGAGACAGCTACAAATTATGGATAACAAATAGGGTGGCGATTACTCCGGTCCATTCATTGTTTTATAGCCATAGTTTATCTGCGGTAAACAAGTATAAAAATCATAAAGCATCCAAGTTTACTTATCCTCATGTAGTTTTACTTATCCTCATCTACAACACTATTGTTCACCTAACGACTTCAATGCCCGTGTACCACAAAGACTTCAATGCCCGTGTACCGTGCTAATTATTTTCCTGTCAACGGCTTCAATGCAGTGGACAACAAGAATATGAAATCGTTTGTGAAAATAATTTGTCGTTATAACACTAAATCCTCCTCTTTATTATTATTATTATTATTATTATTATTATTATTATTATTATTAATACTACTACTACTGTAGAAACCCCGATTGAAACCACTATTGATAGTGCGTGTTTGAGTGTGGTGTGTAAGTGTGTGA
This sequence comes from Bidens hawaiensis, assembly GCF_021521415.1. Lineage (NCBI taxonomy): Eukaryota > Viridiplantae > Streptophyta > Magnoliopsida > Asterales > Asteraceae > Bidens > Bidens hawaiensis. The sequence continues at coordinate 954,817 of NW_027491459.1, read as the reverse complement.
TTGTATGAGATATTCCTTTGGAATCTCAGTGAGATGACTATGAACAATATGGAGTAAAAGAGAGTTATTTTATTATTTTCATCATGCCCTATTACAAAGATAACATGCACATATATAATGTCCTAGGGGAATCTTCCCTCCAGACTGTTGCTCCCTTGGTGAAACACCCAGCTAAAGCGGAAACGCCTGAGTGTGACGTACAGATTGCTCAAAACACATGTGACACTATTAAGTGACAATATTATCATTAATTCATTCCAAAGCATCAAGTACACAAGTTATTTCAAATGAACAAACACAAAGAAGAGGAAACAAAACAAATGTCTTCTTGTTTATTACTTAAATAACCTAACTTCTAGTATCTTCGCCAATTCATCCTCAAACGAAAGTACCTGTAGCATATATATATAAAATAAAGTCAACTAACTGAATAGTTGGTGAGTTCACACAGTTGAAAATTATATAAAAACCATACAATTCCATGAAAACTTGTGAAAATAACATAAGGGTTCAGTACACTAGAAATAATGGTCCATGAGTGTAAAGAATAAATGAAGGTCTTTTCCAGTTGGGATTGTGCACCAACGTACTCAGATCGGAGTCCCTTTTCCACCAGAAACAAATGGTCCATGGGTGCAAAGGGGGGCATATGATCATACTTATCGAAGAAATCCATGCACGTAATAATTGAGCAAGTAACAAGTAAACACACAAGTCCATGATGCAAATTGTAGTTTGTAGATAATAAATAAATAAATTGAATTTTTGATAGGATATATATGCTACCCATAAAATAGTTAAAAAGAGTAAAAAAGGGGGTGTGAGAAACTCACCTTGATGTTGAAGACAAACTTGAAATAAAACCGGAAGTACGTAAATGAAATCGAAGCAATTGAACGTCATGAACTAGAATTAAAAAGGAAATACAAAATTTAAGGACTAACTATTGGGATTAGAAAAGTTAAATAATATTAGTTTTAGGAATGAGGCATTAATTTTAATATATATATTTCATTAACTTATGGCAAATGGGGACTTGGGGATTTGTAATAAGTTTAACAAAAATAAATAAAGTTTATATAAATCATTTGGTGCTTATTAGTTGAAAAATGATTTGTAAATAAATAATTATAACTTATTAATATAAGATTAAATAACAATATTAATAACAATTTATGATTAAACAATTTATGTTTCTTCTAGTAACATAATTAATTAATTTACTAATTAATTAACTTAATTGTTTTGAATAAAATCCTTTTAAAAAGATTATAAATATTAGTTTATGTTGAAATAAAATAAACGATAATTAATTTACTAAGTTATTAATTTAAAGATATGAAGTATGCTATATCTATTGTAAAATATTTTAAATAAAAGAAATTTTTATAAATCATTATATTTAAAAGAAAGTATATAAGTTTATGATGATCAACATATCAAAAGATTTAGATAAATATATATTCATGCTTGTTCTTGCACAATAACTAGGTTTGATCCAAGATTTAGAAAAATCAAAGTGTTTATTTTGGATATCCATGGTTATAATGATTATTAAGACCAGAATATAAAATTTTTATGATAAAAGTAACATGATCATGAAGAACAAATTATGAACATTCAACATTAAATCAAAACAAAACTATAAAATGCATGGAATCATAAAACTTACTTGTTAGTGCTTTCAATCTTATGAAAATAGTGGATTAAGGTGTGAAAATAATGGAGGATTTGTCCTCCTTTTATAGTGAAGATATGAAGTAGTTATGTCTTATGGGATTTATGAAAATTAATCATGTTTAATATTAAAAACAAAAATTAAAATGGTTTAAAAGGTTTTTAAAGTGTTTCAACTCTTTTAGTAAATTTTATTTAATTAAAACATTAATTGTATTATTTTTATTAGTTAATAAAAAAATAACATATGAAAAAAGATGGTAATAATAATAATCCAAGATTTATTCTAATGATTTGCATGGGAAAAGTTCATGAATAAATAATCTTTAAATGAGTATGCAATACTACAAGTATGGTAAGAAATATATTTGCATGGAAATGATCATATAAAATACATATAACGAAAATTGAGATTAATTAATAATATTATTAAAGTATATGAATTTAAATAGAAACAAAACCGAAAATTTAAAATGGGTCGGGTTTTCGGGTTTGAAATGTAACGAATGTTACACTTGGGTCCTCTCTATTAACTGTTGGTCCCTCTGACTCGGGCAGGAAGCTAGCTATTATCCATTAGACACTCTTTTCCCTCCAACATTATGTCAACCTTATTTCTGTGATGCTCTGATCAATAAGGACAGGTCGGTTGTTGACCTTGGACCTTGTTTAGAGTACTTGGGCTGCTGGTGGGCTGGACTTCTTGGGCTCTGTTTGGGATATTCGACCTAGTCTCTTCAAGTCCCCCAGTCTATTATCGTTGTTATTTATGACAACAGTAATAGACTTGTTTCAAGTCCAACTTCCTTCTCATTCCTCAAGTCTTCTGGCCTGGGGTTGACGGTTTTTTTGGGCTCCTAATTATCATATGTTCCGGGAAAACCAAACCCTACGGAGTCGTACGAATTAATCATTTATTAATATACTGAAAAAGTATCTTGATCAGTTATCTGCATTTGATGATTAACGGTATGTCCGTCTATATATGGCCGATCATAATTTATATTTAAGCTTCCCATCTAGATTGATTTTGGCAAGTGATAATGAGATGCCTATTCCATACATGATCAGTATGCAAATTATATATTTTAACAAAAGTGGAGTTTTCTAACACGTAAAACTAGTAAGCAAAGTACCTCAAATAGTCTACTTTTATTTTATCTACATTATATTTATCTGAGCAAGATGGGAGTGGCCTACACAAATTGAAATACAGATGAACACCGAATTATTCTAGCTTATTCTCCCATACACACATGACACATTTTTAAATAAAATTTTACCCGTAGCTTGAAACAAAGAAGAAAACATAGTTAAGACTTAAGACTTACACTACAAACAAAAGTCTCAATAGCAACAAAACAAGTAATAAGAGGAAAGCAGTATAACATAAAGAAACTAACAAAAGGCTAGTAACTCAGGATCATTTTGCAATATCTCCATGTCTTCTTTATCCAAACACATGGATGCTTCGATGCCATCGCCATCAGGAGCCGACATTAAAAGCGTTAAGTTCTTTATCGTTCCACCAAAAGTTACTTTTACAGGCTTCCCCCATCCAAAATCAATATCATATGTCGGAATCCTACACAAGCTAGAATATATGTAATACTCATCAACTCGTTTTAACGTCTCCAAAGCAATTTCAGGTGACATTTGAGCAACGATTTTCGTTGCAGCTTCCAAATTTGGTACACTATGAAACATTGCCTTCATTTTCCTCATTTCACCAATAGAGAAATGTGGCGCGAGCTCTCTTTGATTCCTTGAAGGAACTTCTATCACGAACACAAGATTTCCTATGCTTGTTCCAGGCAATTTCTCTACCAAAATGCTTCTCATATCCGTCGGAAAGACCATGCCACTCGCCATAAAAGTTTCAGCATTGTTCTTGGTTGTAGCAGCCATTGCCCGGTTATGAAGTAGCCATGAAAGAACTTCAATCCGAGTAGGTTCTTGATTGGTTGTCCAGATTCTATGGTCATGGCTGTCACCTTGGCTTTAAGATCATTTAGCTTTTGGTTAGGGAACATAAAACTCCTTGTAACACAACCAACATTTGATTTTTCACTTAAAATGTCTGGCAAGTTAATATTTCTAGCTTGGTGAGAAATAATTTGGGGACTGATGGGTGATGTATCTTTTTGGCGTTCATTGCGGCCCAATGATCGATGAAATTGAACATAGTTCGTGCATCACCAACCTTGTGAAATAAAGTTGTTGCCACTGCTACTCCTCCGCATGCAAAGTGGGTGACTTGAACCGCTAATGGGCAGGTGACACCTTCAGTATCACCTCTAATGCGCGGGTTGAACCATATCAGATCATTTGGAAAGAGCGGATCAAAATATTCGTGCTCTGATTGTTTGAGGAAATTCGATAGCGAGGTGTCATTGCTTGCTTCAATATACTCGACCCCCTCGTCATTGCAATCAACATAAGTTGGGTTAGTTTTTTTTACCCTGCCAGCGAAAGGATAGTAATGAGTAAGGGTTTCGATAGGGAGTTCTTTAACTCGAGGGTCTTATTAAGGGAACGTTGATCAAGATTTTGGTAGAATGCAACAATCGGGGTGTGTGAATTCAATGAGATTTGATCGAGCAATGAGAGATTATATATTTTGGAGCGGCAAGGGGTTGGAGAAGAGGGTTGGATAAGCTCTCTAGAGACGATTGTGTGAAGCCGTCTTCTTTCAACTTTTAGAAGCTTGCTGATCATCATTTTGTACAAAGACAGTTACAAATTATGGATAACAAATAGGGTGATAATTACTCCGGTCCAATAAAGCATGTTGGGAGAATCCATTAGACTATTAGAGAGCTCACTCATTGCAATGGCAGCAATACACCTCATGTAGTTTTACTTATCCTCATCTACAACACTATTGCTCACCTAACGACTTCAATGCCTGTGTACCACAAAGACTTCAATGTAGTGTACCGTGCTAATTATTTTCCTGTCAACGGCTTCAATGCAGGGGACAACAAGAATATGAAATCGTTTGCGAAAATAATTGTCGTTAATCGTCCTCTTTTTTTTTATTATTATTTTTATTATTATTATTATTAAGATAGGATTACCAAAATGCTCTTGCCATCCATCAGACAAAGGGGTCAACTAATGCCTGGGGACAGACTGAGCCCTCCCATAAACGACAGGGGGGCAATACCTGAAAATTCGGAGTTGGACCTTCAAACGCCTCCCGCCCATAAAGCGCAGGGAGGCAAATCGTAATTTTCTCTTAATAAAAAGAGTCCATATTGATACGATAGAAACAATAACACAAAAGAGGAAGTAACGATCAAATCATGCATACTCATTATCACCGCTAATCCGTTATAAGTACAGATACAGACGTTCTAACAGCTTAACTACTAACTAAGGCCATGTTTGTTTGAGTCTGAATGGTTTCATTCAGAGGTGATATCTAAATCGCCCAGACTTCAGTGTGTTTGTTTGATTAAAACACAACCTCTGAATGATTCCTTTCATCTCTTATTCCGTCAGATGAGAAAAGAATCTGAATGAGAAATTGGGACCAAAATAACCCTAACCTTCCTTCCTCATCTTCAGCCCTCAACCTAACAATCGTCTCTCTCCCTCCCAATCAATTACCACGGTGCTGCTACTCAATCAACAGCCTTTCTCATCTGTGATCCCTCCAACTCTCAACGAGGTAGTTTTTTTCCTGAAATTCATGAACTGTCATTTCGTTTCATTGAAGATTAGTCTATATAGTGATTTTCTTATAAGCAAGCACTAACTTGAAAAGATGTTTAATTTTTCTTCTCATGTTAATGTTTCTTGAAATCTCGGTTTTCTTTAGAATAGAAGGAAAGATAATTCAAAATAATAGTAATATTGGTTTTATTCTCTTGATTCTCTCACACTTGTTCATTGATCGGGTTTCAGTCTGTAGTGTTGGTGTGTGAAGAAACACTAAATGACCCGGACAGATTAAGGATAATCTTAGGGTTAAGTAGATGTTTCCCACGAGGGTTAGGTCCGGCAAAGATGGTTATTCTTCTCGACCTGCAAAACAGACACCGTAAGCTCGTCACTGAGAATGGGGGGTTTCTCCTTGTGACCACCCTCCGGCGCGAGAATCAGACTAGATTGCTCTGAATATAAGTGTATATAGAGAGAAATATCTAGAGAGAAGATGATGATACCGTTCCAAGGTGTTGGAGTATTTATAGCCGAAGGTAGGTTTCCAAGCAGGTACGGCCAGCTGTATATAATATTCCTTTTCCACCAACTATGGGCTACGTTCGTGCCATGATGGGAGATGGTGGGTAGGCAGCGGCTGATAGTGACATTTTGTACTGGAGCGTGCTCCTCCTCGTACTATTGTCAGTGAGTGTAAGGCCCCGAACCCGGTAGCCCTACTTTAGCGTCGGATTTACTCATAAACACAGTTCTTACAAATCAGAGTTCATTAAAACTTTCGCGGAATATAAAAACTTTCATGAAACGTTACAGCAATCCAAAACTTGCCTTAATTAAACATTCTTGTCTTTCAAAATAAACGTCAATTACATTAAAACATCTTGAGTCTTTAGATGCCAGTCTCCTATTCGCCCACCAAGTGCCCGCTCAAGCTAGCTGTCTCATTCTACTCACCTGCGTGCATACTAAAAGTCAGCTACGCTGAGTGAGTTCTAGTTAATCATACACTATACAATACACATAAACTTATATTCTTTCATTCATACTTTCATACGTTCATACTTTCTTTTTGTATTAACTTACTTTCATATCTTACGTTATAAAGAGCATTGCGCCCTACATTCCTCGAGTATTATTAGGGCTCGGTACCCTCCTTCCTCGAGTATTATTAAGGCTCGGTACCCTCCTTCCTCGAGTATTATTAGGGCTCGGTACCCTCTTTCCTCGAATATTAGTAGGGTTCGGTTCCCTAGTTCTCGAATATTAGTAGGGTTCGATTCCCTCTTCGTTACCATACAACCATACATCATACCTCGAGTATTATTAGGGCTCGGTACCCTCCTTCCTCGAGTATTATTAGGGCTCGGTACCCTCTTTCCTCGAGTATTATTAGGGCTCGGTACCCTCTTTCCTCGAATATTAGTAGGGTTCGGTTCCCTAGTTCTCGAATATTAGTAGGGTTCGATTCCCTCTTCGTTACCATACAACCATACATCATACCTCAAGTATTATTAGGGCTCGGTACCCTTTTCGTAACCATACAACCATACAACCATCATTTCCTTCTTTTATTAACTTTATCACGTTCATACACATAAGCATACATATCATACTTACCTTATACATAGCGTTACAACCTGACAGTACGTGCAATATCCGAAGATCGTTCACGTACCATCAAGCAATCATTCATACATATCACATCATTCACATAAGGCATACACTTATCTCTTAGGATAAGCGTATTAACAAACATATCGAGTATGCACACAGCCCCGAAAACATAACACATAAATGGGGCTAGAAACTCACCTGAACTCTGCTTCTTCCTCCGATAGTTGTAAATCACTTCTTTAACTGAGCTCGGCTGACTGTATAAGTTACACGTACCAAACTCGCCTGATTTAATCTGGTGGCCTAGTATTAGCTTACTTTTACTTATTGTTTTTAATTTATTTTCTAATCGAACTTGACTTTAGGCGAAGTTAAACCTTAGGCGAACTTAGCTTTAGGCGAAGTTAAACCTTAGGCAAACTTAGCTTTAGGCGAAGTTAAACCTTAGGCGAACTTAGCTTTAGGCGAAGTTAAACCTTAGGCGAACTTAGCTTTAGGCGAAGTTAAACCTTAGGCGAACTTAGCTTTGCAGGCGAAGTTCATCAGGCGAACTTAGCTTTGCAGGCGAAGTTGTCATCAGGCGAACTTAGCTTTGCAGCGAAGTTGTCATCAGGCGAACTTAGCTTTGCAGCGAAGTTGTCATCAGGCGAACTTAGCTTTGCAGGTGAAGTTCATCAGGCGAACTTAGCTTGCAGGCGAAGTTGTCCAGCTGCAGGTACTGCTCGTCCTTAAATCCCTTAATCATCTTCGTTTTTTAACCAAATAACTCGATTTAGGTATCCACGGAATCGTCTGACCAGCGCCTACAAACCCCAACCATCAAATCGACCTAACATCGATGTTTAAAGGGTGCGATTTAGGCATATAGGTTACGGGTTCTTTTATCAATCGATTAACCCATCAAATCATAACCACTTTCAGTAAGTTTAGCTTTGTTGGATTCGTTTTTACCATACAAACACAGATCTATCATTTCTATACTAATCCAAACCTAAACGAACAAGTTCTCGATATAAACGTACCGTAAATGAGTCGAACTACGAACACGAGCTGGTCTTGTTGCTTTGGTTCGTCACGACGATCTAGCACCAACGAGCTCGGGTCCTCGCCTTTGGATCTTGGTTCGAGTTGTGTGTGTTTTGGAGTGTGTAGAGATTAGGATGGATAAATGGATGGAATGGAAAGGATTGGGGTTTAAGGGGGTATTTATACTCCCTTAAGCCCATGGACCGAAGGCCCATATTTCCTTTTGGTCCATATCTAATCCCATCTAACTATCCTACTAAGTCTTCATATTTTGCTATTATTATTATCGTTCCACTAACTCGTTTATTTCACCCGACAAAATAATATAATAAATATAACTTTAGAAATTTCGTGATGTTACAAGTCTTCCCTCCTTAAAGAGGTTTCGTCCCGAAACCTAGCTTATTTCTTTAAAAGGAATACCTTTGTAAAAGGAATACCTTTTTCTTTATAATCGCACACTTTATTGAATCACCTTTGCTTTCTGAGTTATCCTTCTTACTCCCGACTTTGCAGCCATCGAATGGTGGTCATGTGTTTTAGCTATTTAAGGTTGCTTGTCCATGAGACCCTCGATGTACCAAGACTCATCTCATCCTTCCAAGGCTTCGATTAGTACTTTTAACACTATTGTCTAAAACAACATTTCATCATAACATAATAATCACTCATAACCAAACTCAATATATTACACGTCACTGATAAACATAAGTTTTAAACCTTAACACAAAACAAGTTCTTAAGCAAATGTAATTTAATAAAACCATTGCATGAGCAATTATTCCTTCATCAAGTGTTCCTCTCTGCAGTTTCCCCAAGTCTTTATCCTTTCGCACCTCCCGCCCCTGATTCCTTGCAATCCCTAGCCATGTGGTCAGCTTTTCCGCATTTGAAGCACTTTGGACGATCAGGGCATTCTCGAGAGTAATGCCCACTCTTTCCACACCGATAGCACCTGTCTGTCCCAGTCCTGCATTCTCCCTGGTGCACTTGCCCACACGTCTTACATGCATCCTTGTTCCCAACCTTGGCCTTCCTCCCATCAGTTGTTGTCACCATCTCGCCAGACCGCTTAGCAGAGGTAGCCCATTTCTTCTCCTTCTTTTCCTCCACCACCACATCGTCCTCAGCCAGGTCAGCATAAACCACTTCTGCAAGTTCAACAGCAGAGTCAAAAGTAGCAGGTTTATTTGCCCTGACTAACATGCGGACTTTTTGTGGCAATCCCCTCACATAACATTTGATTCTCTTGACCTCAGTGTCAACCATATCAGGCACCAACCTAGATAGTCGGTTGAATTCAGTAGTATACTCACGATGCGTCATCATACCGGCCTTTAAATTCAGGAACTTCATCTCCGTCTTTTCAACCTCGGCATCTGCACACAACTTCTTCATCACCAACTCTTTCAGATCGTCCCATCTCAACGCCTTGATCTCATCCCTAGTCTTTCTCTGCTCCACACTTTCCCACCAATACATAGCTTCTTCCTCAAATGACTGAGTAACATAACCCACAGCTTGGTCGGGACGGCATTCGCTAATGCGGATAATCTTGTCCATAGTGGTTATCCATTGAAGAGTAGCGATTGCGTCTCCCAAACCAGTCAGCTTCGGCGGGTCGCATCCCTTGAAGGACTTGTAGTTACACCCACCTCGACCTCTCTTTCCATCACCAACCTTGACAGATCCAGCTTCACCCGAGTCACCCTTCCCTCCCTCACCATCCTTCCTACCATTCTCTCCTGATCCTTCAGCAATTCTTCCAGCAGGTCCTTCGGGATTCCCAGTCTTCATGGCAGTTGCCATAGCTTGGGCAATGGCAGCTAGAACAGCAGGGTCAAGTTGATGTCCTTCGTTGTTGCTCGAGTTTCCTCCAGCTGCGCCTCCTTCGTCTCCGGTGTTGGAAGCTTCTTCTACCGAGGGTTGCCGGACAAGACGAGGCCTGCCACGACGTCCAGTGCGACCCCCAGTTCCAACAATTTCTCCAGCTCCAGCCATTAGTATTCTAAAAGGGAAAACACAAACGTCATCACTCTAGGAATTATTTAGCACATGATTTGTAAAGTAAGTAGTTAATGACGTTGATCAAGTGTAATTAACTATTTGCGTTACTCCTCAGGTTCTACATACTTCCCTTCATGATTTCACTTGTGCTTGTTTATACTCTTAAACAGTTAATCAGTTAAGATCAATTAATCCTATCCCTAACCTGCACTCATTCTTCATTTAGCAAATAAGCCAATATTAACATACACCATTTACCAAACACTTTACCTTTACTGAGCTTGCTTGAGTGACACATGGCTATCTTGAACTGGCATCTTCTTTCTTTCTCATTTTAAATCTCATTCTCTGTTCGAGTCTAAGCATGTAGGATGCTTAAATCTCTTGAACTTATGCTCTGATACCAACTTGTAAGGCACCGAACCCGGTAGCCCTACTTTAGCGTCGGATTTACTCATAAACACGGTTCTTACAAATCAGAGTTCATTAAAACTTTCGCGGAATATAAAAACTTTCATGAAACGTTACAGCAATCCAAAACTTGCCTTAATTAAACATTCTTGTCTTTCAAAATAAACGTCAATTACATTAAAACATCTTGAGTCTTCAGATGCCAGTCTCCTATTCGCCCACCATGTGCCGCTCAAGCTAGCTGTCTCATTCTACTCACCTGCGTGCATACTAAAAGTCAGCTACGCTGAGTGAGTTCTAGTTAATCATACACTATACAATACACATAAACTTATATTATTTCATTCATACTTTCATACTTTCATACTTTCTTTTGTATTAACTTACTTTCATATCTTACGTTATAAAGAGCATTACGCCCTACATTCCTCGAGTATTATTAGGGCTCGGTACCCTCCTTCCTCGAGTATTATTAGGGCTCGGTACCCTCCTTCCTCGAGTATTATTAGGGCTCGGTACCCTCTTTCCTTGAGTATTATTAGGGCTCGGTACCCTCTTTCCTCGAATATTAGTAGGGTTCGGTTCCCTAGTTCTCGAATATTAGTAGGGTTCGATTCCCTCTTCGTTACCATACAACCATACATCATACCTCGAGCATTATTAGGGCTCGGTACCCTCCTTCCTCGAGTATTATTAGGGCTCGGTACCCTCTTTCCTCGAGTATTATTAGGGCTCGGTACCCTCTTTCCTCGAATATTAGTAGGGTTCGGTTCCCTAGTTCTCGAATATTAGTAGGGTTCGATTCCCTCTTCGTTACCATACAACCATACATCATACCTCGAGTATTATTAGGGCTCGGTACCCTTTTCGTAACCATACAACCATCATTTCCTTCTTTTATTAACTTTATCACGTTCATACACATAAGCATACATATCATACTTACCTTATACATAGCGTTACAACATGACAGTACGTGCAATATCCGAAGATCGTTCACGTACCATCAAGCAATCATTCATACATATCACATCATTCACATAAGGCATACACTTATCTCTTAGGATAAGCGTATTAACAAACATATCGAGTATGCACACAGCCCCGAAAACATAACACATAAATGGGGCTAGAAACTCACCTGAACTCTGCTTCTTCCTCCGATAGTTGTAAATCCCTTCTTTAACTGAGCTCGGCTGACTGTATAAGTTACACGTATCAATACTCGCCTGATTTAATCTGGTGGCCTAGTATTAGCTTACTTTTACTTATCGTTTTTAATTTATTTTCTAATCGAACTTGACTTTAGGCGAAGTTAAACCTTAGGCGAACTTAGCTTTAGGCGAAGTTAAACCTTAGGCGAACTTAGCTTTAGGCGAAGTTAAACCTTAGGCGAACTTAGCTTTAGGCGAAGTTAAGCCTTAGGCGAACTTAGCTTTAGGCGAAGTTAAACCTTAGGCGAACTTAGCTTTAGGCGAAGTTAAACCTTAGGCGAACTTAGCTTTGCAGGCGAAGTTCATCAGGCGAACTTAGCTTTGCAGGCGAAGTTGTCATCAGGCAAACTTAGCTTTGTAGCGAAGTTGTCATCAGGCGAACTTAGCTTTGCAGGCGAAGTTCATCAGGCGAACTTAGCTTGCAGGCGAAATTGTCCAGCTGCAGGAACTGTTCGTCCTTAAATCCCTTAATCATCTTCATTTCTTTACCAAATAACTCGATTTAGGTATCCACGGAATCGTCTGACCAGCGCCTACAAACCCCAACCATCAAATCGACCTAACATCGATGTTTAAAGGGTGCGATTTAGGCATATAGGTTACGGGTTCTTTTATCAATCGATTAACCCATCAAATCATAACCACTTTCAGTAAGTTTAGCTTTGTTGGATTCGTTTTTACCATACAAACACAGATCTATCATTTCTATACTAATCCAAACCTAAACGAACAAGTTCTCGATATAAACGTACCGTAAATGAGTCGAACTACGAACACGAGCTGGTCTTGTTGCTTTGGTTCGTCACGACGATCTAGCACCAACGAGCTCGGGTCCTCGCCTTTGGATCTTGGTTCGGGTTGTGTGTGTTTTGGAGTGTGTAGAGATTAGGATGGATAAATGGATGGAATGGAAAGGATTGGGGTTTAAGGGGGTATTTATACTCCCTTAAGCCCATGGACCGAAGGCCCATATTTCCTTTTGGTCCATATCTAATCCCATCTAATTATCCTACTAAGTCTTCATATTTTGCTATTATTATTATCGTTCCACTAACTCGTTTATTTTACCCGACAAAATAATATAATAAATATTACTTTAGAAATTTCGGGATGTTACAGTGAGCTGTCACCCTGTGATTGGTTCATGGGTTGCTTTTGTCAGATCTTGTCTATTTGTCCATACCTTGGTAGGTATAGTACAAAAGAACTTCTAGAAGCGTACGGACTGGCTCTTTTGGGCGGGAATATTCCCGCCCTGCTCATTCCTTCTTCAGGTGACATTGCTGAAGTATAAGAGTTACTGCCTTATGCGTGTAGCCTTACTGTTAGTGCGGGTAGCCTTCCTTCTTGGCTTGTACCCACAGCTGCGGGGACAGGCAGGGTACTGTACCAAGGGAGGCTTTCCTGCGGGGACATCTGGCTTACTGCGTGTAAGGTCTTCATCTCTGAGCATGGTGGGTCCTGCGGATCCAGTTGGTCTTTGCGCAGACGTACCTCTTCAAGGTGAGTCTTGCGGGTCCAACTGGGCTTTGCGGGGACCTACCTCTTCAAGTCCCCCCAGTCCATTGTTCTTCTCATGAATTGTTAATAAGTGAGGGGAACTTTTGGACTTTAAGCAAGGGGTTTTCGTTTTTTAAGGTTCTCCGTGGGGATTCTTCCCGCAGTTTTCCTAATGTCACTTGCAGAAAATTCCCGACTTTTCTGCCTGATCTTTGGGTATGATGCGGGTAGGTGTGTAACCTCTTCGCAAGTCGGGAGCGTTGAGTTTCACTTGTGTAGATTCTCCACGAGGTTTTGGTAGTTTTAGACATAGTGATCAGTTATGTTAAACAACCAATTCCTCCTTGAAGCTTCAAACAATCTAGTTCTCAACGTTCCCGCCATGCGGGGATGTTATTTCCCTTTCCGCAAGCATGACCCATAAGATCGATCTTCTTGGCTTCAATTCCCTGCAAGTGCTAAGTATGTGAAGGGTTTCGCCTGACACTGTACCTGCACTTGTCTTATGGTTTCTTGCTTTCCAAGGTAAGGGGGTATATTCCCTCTTATTTTTTAATCTTTTTGAATCTTTTTGAAATTCGGAGGATTGGTGAAAGGATAAGGACAGTCCAAACGGTTGAAGGGACGTTGGCGTCTTCTGACGGTTTCAGGATGTGCAGGAAGTTATGATGACGTGACAGCATGTGGTCAATCTGAACGCTTTTTCAGGCGCGTGGGCGCGAGTTTTATGGCACGCGCCCTTTTGACACCTGTTGCCAGCTTGTTTTATCCACACGTGTCGCCGTGTCATTGCTCCTGCGCCTTCTCTCATCCGCATTAAATTCATCGCATTCATTGCGATGAGTATATAAGGTGGAGAGGGTGTATTTCGTCCATTATCTTCACTTCACTCTTCTTCTCCTTTTAAGCGATTTCTAGCGAATACTCATCTTTTCCGGCGAGCATTCTCCTGAAACCGCTTTCTTTCCTCCTTAACATTAAAAAATGTCTTTTTCTCATGACCCAGAGGTTAACGTCGAGGAGTCCGACGTTTACCCCGAGAACCCGACGTCAACGTCCGATAAGGACGATAAGAGTACTACTGGCGAGTGTCAGTGTACTCTTTCTGTCGATGTATACAATTACATCGTCAAGAAATTTATGCTGGAGCCCTATGAGCCAGAGTTCCCGGAGAACACCCAGACGGTATACGACGCCCCTAAGGGCATGATAGGGGTTTACGCTTCGTTCTTCCTATATGGGGATCTAAGATTCCCATTAACGAAGTTCGTATACCGTGTTTTGGAGAAACACGGTGTTCATCTGACAGAGGTGCACCCAATGGCAATTGCTAAAGTTGCCATTTTGAATAGGTGTGCCGTATTTTGGGTATCGAGCCTCGAGTCGACCGCCTGATGACCTTCTATACTTGGAGGTGCGTCCAGGGTTGGTATACCCTTGTCACTCGGATCAAGGGTTTGAAGATCTGTACTACTGAGCGTAGTCTTCGTTCTTGGAAGCGTGAGTTTTTCTACATTTCCGCTCGTGTCGTTCCCATCGCGATGACATTCAAGAATGGGAGGGCACTCCCTAATCTTCCGGCTTCCAATTACCAGGAGACGGAGTGGTTCACCAAGATTTCCCAGATTCAGACTCCTGTTTATCGCTTCGCGGAATCTGGGATGGTCATGCTTGGGATGAGTCGCGTGTGGAAGGACGCCGGGTCTGGGACACCCAAATACCCATCGTTCTCGAATACGGTTTGAACTATATTCCTTATGGTATGCCCCATATTTTGTGTTGTTTTAGGGTTGTCCTAACATTGTTATCATTTTTATTTCAGAAGGGAACGACTTACAGTCGCTTTTGCACCCGCGGGAGACTGGTGGTCCCGCGCGGTTGGGTACTCGTGATCTTGATGAGAACGAGTTGCCCGTTTTGGAGAGAACTGCGGATAGATTCGTAGAGGTCTACCCGCCAGGCCATGAGATTTTAAGCGCCACTCGGCCAGGTAATGAGTTCTTAAATCCTCATCCTCTTCATGCTCAAACTTCTGCTGGAATTCCTCTGATCTTGTCATCTTCTGATGAGGGATCCGCAGATGGGCCTTTTATTGTAAGGAAAAAGAAGGCGGCTGGAGTGAAGGGCAAAACGAAGGTTGCTCCCTTCGTTGACTTGGGGGATCAGTCTGATTCCGAGACTGAGAGTGAGGAGGCGGCGAGGAACCTTGGTGGTGGTGACGAGACTATTGTCTCAGAGGTTGAGACAACTGTCACTTCCGAGCCGCCAAGCGTTGTGAAGGTAACTGGCGTGAAGAGGCCAGTTTCATCGGGTCCATCTCCGCCTATCAGGGCTTTCAAGATCAAGAAAACCAGTAAGTGTATTTTTGTGTACCTTTTCCGCATTTCCTTCCGCCTTCGTTTTTGACACCTTAAGGTTTTTCTTTATGCAGAAGTAGACTTATCAGCTTTTGAAGAAAGTGGTGCGGGAGGAGCTAGTTCAGGACCCACGACGATAGGTTTGGTCAACCTATCCGAGGCGATGACCCAGGCGGCTGCGTCTGTTTCTGTTGCTTCTACTGTTGAAGCAACTGTTCCGGTAATGACGTCGTCTATCATGGCTGCTGTGCCGACGATGGCGTCTACTTTCGTTGCTGCGTTGAGCAGTTCAACTTCTTCGCCAGCCGTCAGTGCCATTTTTACCACGTCATTCACCGGACCGGCGGTGACTTTCTCCATGAGCTCATCTGCAGCGGCTGCAACGGCTATGAGTTCATCTCAAATGAGTTCATCTCCGATGGCCTCTACCTCTGTGGCTTCTACGGTGTCACATTCGGAGTCAACGACTACTTCGTGCTTGGCCGGTTCTTCAGGTATGTTTGGAGTTGGGACCTCTAGACTTACCTCTGTTGATGAGGGGGTCCGATCTTTGCCTCCTTCCCATCTCCTTGACCTCTTGGATGGATATCCTTTAGGTTCGGGTGATGGGTTTAGCGGCTATCGACCTGTTATCGACCCTACAGGTGCGTGGGGTTACTTTGGCCTGTTATCCATCCTTAGTCATTTTTTCTTAACTGTTTTTTGTTGTTGCAGTTTCGGATTCCAATGAGGTTTATGCTCCAAGGTGGAATATCCGCCGAGGGACAACTCTCAGGACGGCTGCAGACTGCGTCGATTGGACGCGCCATGCCGCTCCAAGTGGTGCATTGGGGGAGGCAGTTACCAGGAAGGCCGGTTGTCCACCGAGCTCCGAATTCTAATCGCCCGGATGCAGCCGCGTGTCGAATTACTTTGTCGTAAAAACGATAAGTTAAGGACTGCGCGTAGCTTGGAGGGGGCTCAGGTGCGATCGCTGAGGGAAGAGAACAAGAAGCTTGCCGCCATCGCTGCTGAGAAAGAGAAGGCCTTTAAGGATCTTGAGGCCGAAATGCAAGCTAGGCATGAGGCCCGTTCCAAGGCTACTCAAGTTGTTAATGAACAACTTAGGTTGGCTAAGGAAACGGCGCGTAATGCCACTGAAAGGGTCACAAAAGCTGAAGCTGTTGCTGAGCCTCTACGCGCTGAAAATGAAGAACTGAAAGCTATACTGGAGAAGCTTCAGCAGGCTCATGAGGCTTTGGCTTTGGAGGATGCCAAGAAGCTACAGGAGCTCTTGGATCAGAAGGGTGTGCTTGATCGCACTGAGCGCAAGCTTAAAGGCGTTGAGGAGGCTGCTGCAAAGGAGGTGTTGCTTGCCAACTTTAATAAGAATGAGGCCGAACGCGCACGCGATCAAGCTCAAGCTACCCTTCAAGAGTCCTTGTCCAACAACGATTGGCTTCTACGAGAAGCGTTGCCGCGGGTACGCATAGCTCCATAATTCTTTGCTTTTTGCTCTTTTTCTTTATACTTAGAAAAGTTTTTTTTTTTGTAGGTTGTGCATCGGATTTTCGCGAACACATCCTATGACGATGCCATGAGCACAGCCCTCAACGCTTCTCATGAGGATGGAGAGAAAGCTGGTTTCTTACTTGGCCTAGGATTTGCAGAGAAAGGCATCTCGCCTTCCAAATTTCCTCTACACGATGTTGATACTGAGGCTGCCTATGACCAAGCTGTGAACCAGTATGCTGCTTTCTCTCATCCGGTCATGGAAAAGGTTAATGAAGTTGCTGCTGCTGATGACGGGCTAGCTGTTCTCAAAGCTTTCCTTGAACAGCCACAGCCAACTGATGGTGCGGGTTCAAGCGGATTTGGAGGGAGTGGTCCCGAAGCCTGAATCTTGAGATTCCTCCAAGCCGTTAGGATAGACTTGCATTTTTTGTAGACGGGTAGATACCTAGCCATTTTGTAATGTTTGAACAGATTTTATCGTGAATATAAATGTTTTGTTAATTCCTTGCCTTGTAAACATTATATGATTTGCTCATGCATATTTTAGTTTAACTTAGCAATTTTCTAAGTGTTTTGAATAAGTTAACTTTTCAACGCGTGTCAGCTAATAGGTTAATGTTCTGTTTCCTCTATCATGATTGTGCGGGTAGAACCGTCACTTTCACTTAGTAGGATGACCAAACTTCATCTATTTCTGACCTGCGTGAAGGTTTTCCTCATCTTTTCCTTAGAAATTTTTACCGTTTATTTGTGTTTATGCGGGTTGTGCCGCTTTCCACACGCAACGACTTACTTCCTACCTCACTTATTTATGCGGTGAATACCGGCATATCAGTGTGGTCAGCTCATAAGTATAAAGGTAAGGCTATCAGCATCAATGTGATAAGGAGAATCATTTCCATTAGAAGTGGCTCTAGGCCTGTTCGTTACAAGTTTGGAATTGATCTACATGTAGCATCTGCGTAATTGAGCTCCATTCCATGTTCTTGGGATGGGGGTACCATCGAGCCTTTCGAGCCGGTATGCGCCATTTCCCAGAACTTCTTTAATAATGTATGGCCCTTCCCAGACCAGGGCCAGCTTTCCTGAGCGCTCCTGGTTCGAAGCCTCGTTGTTACGCAGTATGTAGTCTCCAACATTGAAGTTGCAGAGTTTCACCCGCGTGTTGTAGTACTTTTGCATTTTTCGCTTGTAGTTCTCTTCACGCGCTGCGGCTAAGTCTCTGCGCTCTTCGGTCAGCATAAGGTCTAACCGTTTTTCCGCATCATTGTTTTCCGACTGAGTTATGACTCTTGGTGAGGGTAGACCAATCTCGATTGGAACCATGGCTTCAGTGCCATAGGTGAGGCTGAATGGGGTTTCGCCCGTGCTTGCTTTTTTCAGCGTTCTGTTTGCCCAAAGGACATGTGGAACTTCGTCCACCCAGCCGGATCTATGCTCCAATAGACTTTTCTTTATACCGTCGACGATGCTCTTGTTTGCTCTTTCCACCTCACCATTACCTTGCGGGTGTGCCACTGAGGTAAAGGTGTGGGTGATTTGAAGCTCTTTCAGCCACTTTTGTAGCTTCTGGTCAGCAAAGTTGGTGCCGTTATCGCTCACCAAATTCTGTGGAAGTCCAAAACGACAAATAATAAATTCCCAAATAAATTTTTTGATATGTTTTGCGGTTGTTTGGGCTAGGGGTTATGCTTTTATCCACTTGGTGAGGTAGTCGATGGCTACCACTAGGAACTGAACGTTCCCTGCTGCTGTGGGAAATGGGCCTGTAACATCGATGGCCCACTTCTGAAATGGCCATGAAGAAGTGACTGGAACAAGTTCGTTCTTCGGGCGATGCGTGTTGGGTGCGTAGAGCTGGCAGGACCTACATTTTCTGATGTAGGCCAGCGCATCCGTGTGCATCCCCGGCCAAAAGTATCCCGCGTTGTTTAGCTTAGCTACAACTGCGCGTGGACCTGCGTGTACTCCACAGATGCCTTCATGTACTTCCCTTAGGAGGTAGTCGGCATCTTGGTCGTCAACGCATCTGAGGAGTGGGCCAAGAAAATTACGCCTGTAAAGTATGTCATCAACAAGTTGATAGTTCAGTGATTTACAGCGTATCTTTCTTGCCTGTGTCTTTGACTCTGGTAGTACACCCGTCGCAAGGTAATTTATGATTGGCGTCATCCATGTTTCCGTGCCGGTTTGGATGACACAAATTTCCTTGTGCGGGACTGATGGTGCTCCAAGAAGTTCAACGTGGATGTCCTTTCCCAAGTGGGTGAAGGCTAACGATGCAAGCTTGCTTACCGCATCCGCAGATTTGTTTTCGCTTCGCTTGATGTGCACAACTTTGCAATCGTTGAAATCGCACATAAGGGTTTTTGCTTGTGCGAGGTACAGGGCCATTGTGTCGTTCACAACCGTGTACGTCCCGTTTATCTGGTTGGCTGCTAGCATGGAATCCACGTGGGCTTCCAAGTTTTTCACCCCATCTTACGCGCAATTCTTAATCCGGCCAAGAATGCTTCGTACTCCGCTTCGTTATTCGTACTTGGGAAATCAAGCCGAATAGCGTAAGTGTATTGTTGGCCTGCTGGGTTAGTTAGTTTCAACCCTGCGCCTGAACCTTCGTTGTTGGCTGTTCCATCAGTGTAGAGTCGCCAGACATCGTTAATGTCTTGTGCTGGAGAGGGTTGAGCCTCTTCCTGGCACTCTTTTTCCAATGAAGCGGGGACTTCTGCAATAAAGTCGGCCAAGACCTGGCCTTTTGTGGCTGGTCTTGGCTTGTACTTTATCGCGTATTCTCCCAACTAAATTGCCCATTTGGCTAGGCGCCCTGACAACTCGGGTTTGCCTAGAACGTTTGCAAGTTTAAAGTTGGTGAGAATGGTGATTGGGTAGCCTTGGAAATATCGTCTTAGCCTGCGTGAAGCCTGTACAAGCGCTAAGACTAATTTTTCCAGGGTGGAGTACCGGGTTTCCACGTCTGTTAAGACGCGGCTTACATAGTAGATGGGCATCTGGATGCCCTTTCGTTCTACTAGTAGGACTGCCCCAGTTGCTCTGTCTGTGGCGGAGAGGTAGAGAATTAATTCCTCCCCCACTTCTGGTGCTGTGAGTGTTGGGAGTTCGACCAAGCGTGACCGAATCTCTTGAAAGGCTGTTTCCGCTTCTGGTGTCCAGCGGAAGTGCATTTTTTTCAAACAATTTCTCAATGTTGACACGAATGGGAACATCCTATCCGCATGGTTTGCCAAAAAGCGGTTGAGTGCGACTAGTCGTCCATTCAGTGTCTGAGCCTGTTTGATGGTAGTAGGTGATTCCATTTTCATAATGGCTTCAACCTTATCAGGGTTCGCTCTGAAGCCATCTTTGGTAACGATGACTCCTAAGAACTTCCCATCTTCCATCCCAAAGGAACACTTGCTCGGGTTGAGCTTCATGTTTATCTTTCTGAGCGTGTTGAAAGTTTCTTCGATGTCTTTCAACATCGCCTCTGGCTCGAGGCTTTTGATGACCAAGTCATCCATGTAAACCTCTAAGTTCCTCCCGATTTGGGCATGAAACTCGTTGTCCATCAGGCGTTGGTATGTGGATCCGGCATTCTTTAGTCCGAATGGCATCATTTGGTAACAAAATGTGCCATCGGGCGTCCGAAATGCGGTTTTATCCTGATCGTCAACAGCCATGTGGATTTGATGGTACCCTTTATGCGCATCAAGGAAACATTTAAGGCGAAACGGTGCTAATGAATCTACCTTAAGGTCAATTTCGGGTAACGGGTAACAATCCTTGGGGCATGCTTTGTTTAGGTCTTTAAAATCTATGCACATGCGCCATTGTTTGTTGGATTTTGGTACCATGACGGGATTTGCAACCCATGTTTGATATTTACTAACGCGTACGATGCCTGCGTCAAGGAGTTCCTTGACTTGGGTTCTACACGCGTTAGCCTGCTCAGCACCCATTACGCGACGCTTTTGTATGACCGGCGC
Organism: Bidens hawaiensis; assembly: GCF_021521415.1. NCBI lineage: Eukaryota > Viridiplantae > Streptophyta > Magnoliopsida > Asterales > Asteraceae > Bidens > Bidens hawaiensis. Next base: position 933,865 of record NW_027491459.1, on the reverse strand, counting down.
AAACGCCGGGTCACACTTGAGCTTATGCTCAGCCTTACTTCGGGGTACACCAGCCATGTCAGCTGGTGTCCACGCGAAGATGTCAGCATTTTTTTGCAACAAGCGTTTGAGTAAGGTGCGTGTGGGATTAGTGATCGTTGAGCCAATGGTAACGGCCTGGTCAGGGTATTTGCCATTGAAGGCCCATTCTTCTGGCTCAGAGGTGGTTGGTTTAGCCCTTTTTGGTTTGGGTTTAGATGAGACAGATGCGATGCATACCTGGGGAATGCCCGTGATCATAGCGACGCCCTCACCTGTTGGCCATCCCATCATACCATGGATCGAAGACACCACGGCATTAAATCTTGTAATCCCATCTCTCCCGAAGAGAATGTCGTATGTGTGGTGTGGCTTCCTCATTACAACGAAGTCCACGTCTTCTGTGCGGGAGTACTTCCCGTCCGTGAGAGTGACGGGGAAAGATAGGATTCCCAATGGGGTGTTTGTGCTGCCGTCGAACCCTTCCATCGAGGCGTAAACTGTTTCTAGGCGTTCTTTGTCTTCTTCGTACAGCTTGTCGAAGAACTGCCTATACATGACCGTTGATGAAGCGCCATTATCAACAAGGGTGCAGAAGGTGATGTAGTGCCCCAGCTGGCTTTTGATGACTATGGGGCCTTCTTTGTTGGGCCCCCCTGGCACACGCGAGAAGCGCACTTCTGCTTCCTTCCACGCACTTGGCTCTGTTGTTCGTCGTTTTCTTTCTCTGATGTTGCCGTGAACCATGTGAATGCTGATGTTGACGGGCTTCCGTCCATTGCCCTTGTACCGATTGTCTTTCCTCCCTCCGTTCTTGATTGACGCCACGAGGTGTGTGAGTTTCCCATCTTTGACGAATGTTTCGACGACATCCTTCAAGGATGTGCATTCCTCCGTGGTGTGGCCTTTTGTCCCGTGGAAGTCACAGGATTTGCTCTGATCAGCGTTATGACGCTGTCGGATTATTGGAGCCTTTGGCCATGGGAGTTTCTCGGTGGCAAATATCTCGGTGACGCTTTTGGTGAGTGGCGTCCATCTGGGATTCCGGTTCGACGACTGCATGTTGTCCCTTCCGCCTAAGAGAGGGCGAGAGCTGGATGAGGTGTCAAAGTTTACCCTTGACTGCCAATACCAAGCTTCCTTTTTTTGTTTTGTCGGGCGGTACGGACGTTGTTTTCTCTTGTTCTCTGAGTGTAGAGGTTTGTGCTCTGGGAAGATTTCTACCCAAATGCTTCTCTGTTTCGGCAAAGCGTTTAGCTGCCGTCATGATGGCATCCCACGTGGATGGCATGCCGTCTTTACCTGTCAACGTGCGGATGAGTTCTGGGTACTCAGCGCCCTGGATGAAAGCGGCGCGAACAAGATCTTCACTAATAGTGCCCAGACTTAGCTTCTTTGAGTTGAAGCGAGTGATGAAGTCTAGCAAAGATTCGTCTTCTTCTCGGACGCAGTTGACGATCGTCCATTGCTCTTCAGTATATTTTCTTTGTTGACTGAAGTGCTGGCTGAATTTGTGCTGGAAGTCTGCCCAATCGTAGATGTGGTGGACCGGTAGACGATCAAACCACGCTCTGGCTGCCCCGACGAGCGTCATTTGGAACATGTAACACCACGTGGGTTCCGTCTAATTACTGACGGTTGCCCCCGCTATAAATCTGTTCATGTGATCGTCCGGGTCAGATATGCCATCGTAAGTGCCTATGTTGGACATCTGTTTGGCACTCTTTGGAGCGATTGCTTCCGTAATGTCCCTTGCAAATTTGGACGTTCCCGCATTCGCAACAGTTGGTCTGAAAGTTTTGGAGAAGTCACGTGGGTTTCCCTCCGTGTTCTTTGGTTTGAAAGTTTCTTCGAAATTCCTTCTCGAGTGGAAGTCTGCTTCTTTACGCTTCTCTTTCGCCTTATGATGTGGGTTTGCGTCACTGTCAGATTCTTCTCAATCTTCATCATCCACATACTCGCAATCATTGCTCATGTTGAGCTGTTGTCAAGTGCTTCCGAATTCGTTATTAGCATGTTGGAGTGAACGTAAACGTTCGTCCAACTCGGCTTGGAATTCTTTCTGACGTGCTTCCGCCCAAGCTTTAACTTGTTCTAGTGTTTGTCGGAGAAGTCTCGTCTGTTGTTTTCCCAACTGGGTATCAATGAATCCCAGGAGAGGATTGTTTACTGCACTTGCCCCGGCTTGGGTAACCGGGGTAGTGTTCGTAACAATCGTGTATTCACCGGTGTTCCCCCCAGTAGCTGGGGTTGTGGTTACCAGAGCTTCTTGGTTACCCGGTGGCTTTGGCATCTGAGTAACCTTAACCATCTTTCCAGAAGTTTGAAAAACTGAGAAAAAGAAGAGTAAGTTCTAGCTTAATGCACGGATGGCGCCAATGAAGAAACATTAAATGACCTCGACAGATTAAGGATAATCTTAGGGTTAAGTAGATGTTTCCCACGAGGGTTAGGTCCGGCAAAGATGGTTATTCTTCTAGACCTGCAAAACAAACACCGTAAGCTCGTCACTGAGAAGGGGGGTTCCTCCTTGTGACCACCCTACGGCGCGAGAATCAGACTAGATTGCTCTGAATATAAGTGTATATAGAGAGAAATAGCTAGAGAGAAGATGATGATACCGTTCCAAGGTGTTGGAGTATTTATAGCCGAAGGTATGTTTCCAAGCAAGTACGGCCAGCTGTATATAATATTCCTTTTCCACCAACTATGGGCTACGTTCGTGCCACGATGGGAGTTGGTAGGTAGGCAGCGGCTGATAGTGACATTTTGTACTGGAGCGTGCTCCTCCTCGTACTATTGTCAGTGAGCTGTCACCCTGTGATTGGTTCATGGGTTGCTTTTGTCAGATCTTGTCTATTTGTCCATACCTTGGTAGGTATAGTACAAAAGATCTTCTAGAAGCGTACGGACTGGCTCTTTTGGGCAGGAATATTCCCGCCCTGCTCATTCCTTCTTCAGGTGACATTGCTGAAGTATAAGAGTTAGTGCCTTATGCGTGTAGCCTTACTGTTAGCGCGGGTAGCCTTCCTTTTTGGCTTGTACCCACAGCTGCGGGGACAGGCAGGTTACTGTACCAAGGGAGGCTTTCCTGCGGGGACAGCTGGCTTATTGCGTGTAAGGTCTTCATCTCTGAGCACGGTGGGTCCTGCGGATCCAGTTGGTCTTTGCGCAGACGTACCTCTTCAAGGTGAGTCTTGCGGGTCCAACTGGGCTTTGCGGGGACCTACCTCTTCAGTGTGTTTTAGTTAAGAGATAATGTTTAGCTCATTGAGATAATAATCTGTGTTTGTATCAGATATTTTGGTTGTGATTTATTGTATGATCTATGAGTCATATTGAATCGAAGATAGTCATTAGTTGAAGATCAAAAGTAATAGAAGTTTGATTATGAGAATATTTTTTTTTTGTTAGTATCGTTTAGTTTTTTATTCTTTTATTCATTTCTTTTGTTTGTTGTGATCCATAAAGAGCTATATACATGTTCTAAATCTAGTTGTTATTCAACTCGATTTTGTTGTTGAGTTCCAATATTGGCTTGGAGTAGAGTATTTTTTTCTAGTTCATTAGTCATATTGTTTTTTCTAGTTCATTAGTCATATTTGTCTTGTCATGTATTTCTTTGTTTGAGAGTTGATTTATATGTTATATAGGTGGTTGATCATAATGAGTTTTGATTTAATTGTTGTTACTACAATCTGTTACTTTCAAACTCTTCAACAATAGCAATGAATATGCTTTTTCATGAATGAGGTATGCAGCTAAAAATAGTAATGATTAACAGTAATTACTAGATGTTGTATGTTCAGGTTTTGGATTAATTGCAAGCATGTGTCTCAGCACCAAAACAAAGATAACCTTCAGTTCTTGTATGTGTATGTATTTACATTTGTATGGTTGTTTTGATTACTTATGTTTTCTTGTTGTTCTTTGCACATACTAATGCAAATTATTGGGGTTTATTGTTATGTTTATGTTATTGTGATATGTTGGATTAATTTTTTGTTTGTTGCTATTGTGTGTGTTTTAACTTTAAACCTTCTGTTTTATTTAGGGATGGATCATTTTATACAAAATTGTATCTTCATTAAAGTTTATTATATTTAGAAAAAATGTGAAGGGTACATTGGGAAATATTATTTGGAATGAAAATTGTATACGAGTTCACATTTACATTTTTGAGTTTATTGTTAAGTTTATATTACTGCCATATTCTGGATTAATTTTTTGTTTGTTAGGAGAAATTTGGTGTTTTTTGATTGTTGCCATCTTGTATGTTTAAATCTTCTGTTTCATTTAGGGCTTTACAACTATGATTATGTATAAGTTCACATTGTCTGTCTTTTATGTTTTAATGCAAATTATTGTAGTTAAATGTGACAGATTCAGTTTATTGTTATGTGTAATATTATTATGTGATATGTTGGATTAACTTTTTGTTTGTTTTGATATCTTGTGCAAATAAGTTGAATCCAAATGCAAACATTTTGAAATTGGTGGAGACAAAAACGGCTAGAGAACTTTTTTCTAAGCTTCTTGCAGGCTTGCTTGCAGTTACTACTTACTACTATGGTTTAGAAGACTTTTTTGTTTTAAGTTTTTGAAATTTATGCTGGAAGTTTCTATTTTTCTTTGATACACATGTATGGGGAAATGGAAATCTTGTGTTTTTGATTGTTTTAGTGTTGTCTATTAAATTTTACTACAACAATTGGCATGTGATTTGATGTGTTGTATGTTCTAGATGTAATCGTGGTGGTGGGTTTGTTTGAAACCAAACAGACACATTTCATTTCGTACGAAATAGTTCAAAGGGGTAAGATAGTCATTTTGCACAGTTATTCAGACGTCCAACCAAACAGACTTAACTTGTTCAGCACTTACTGGTTCAGAGTCTCTTAATCATTCAGACCTCTTAATGGTTCAGCACTTAATAATTCAGCAGTTGCCAAACAGCCCCTAACCCTTTTTACAAAACAGACCACAACTATCAAACAACTACTAATTGATCCCTGTAATATTTCTAATTTTGTATCATTACCAAAATAGTCCTTGATCTTCTTTATATTCGTGACACATATGGTTTATGCAATATCGTGTTTGGTTTCTTGATGGAATAAGCTTATCACAAAATAATAAGGTGTGACAAGTATAAATTATTCCAACATATTTTTACTTTGCTTTGTTAGTTACACAATTTGAAATATGAACACGGAATTTGGAACACAATTAAAACAACAAAATAAGTAAAAGGCTAGTGAGTAATTCTGTTGATAGAAGAACACAAGATCTATAAAACCAAAGCAACAAAACAAGTAATCAAGGAAAGCATTAGAACATAAAGAAACTAACAAAAGGCTAGTAAGACCGTCAACTTCTAATAAACGTAATTGTGTCAATTCCAGTTTTGAATTGTTTCATAGTTTTCAATTGAGCGGCAGACCCAACACGACTGTCGTGTTCTTTTTCCAAAAACATGGATGCTTCGATGCCAGATTGCCATCACCATCTGGAGCCACCATTAATGAATGTTAGAGGACTTCTACAAAGACAACTAGTTCATATATACTGGATCGAAAATAGATGCAAGTACACTGAATGGTTTATATTATATATGTATGTTAAGAGGATTTCAACAAAGACACCTATTTCAAAATCCATTTGCATACACTCCGTTATTCTGAACACATACAACACAATATCACAACTCACACACTTGTTCAATTAATTCAAGACAGTTATTTGGATCTTAAAAAAGCTACCAAACAAGTAATCAAGGAAACCATCAAATAAATAACTAACAAAAGGCTAGTAGTTCAGGGTCATCTTGCATTATCATCATGTCTTCTTTTTCCAAACACACGGAGGCTACAATGCCATTGCCATCAGGAGCCGCCATCAAAACCGTAAAGTTTGAGATTGTTCCCCCAACAGTTACTTTTACAGGCTTCCCCCACCCGAAATCAATATCATATGCTGGAAACCAATACAGGCTAGTATATATGTGACTCGCATCAAATCTTTTTTTCGCCTCCAAGATAATTTCAGGTGCCATTTGATCATACATTTCTATCGCCACTTCCAGATTTTGTATACTTTGAAATGCTGCCTTATTTCCCCTCATTTCACCAATTGCTATATGTGGTGCGAGTTTACTTTGATTCGTTGTGGGAGATTCTAAAGCAAAGTAAAGATTTCCTACGCTTGTTTCCGGTAATTTCTCTACCAAATGGCTTCTCATATCCATTGGAAAGGCCATGGCAAGTGACTCGAAAGTTCCTGAATTTCTTTTCTTGTTAGCAGCCGCCATTCACGGTTATGGATTAGCCATGACAAAGCTTCAACCCGAGTCGGGTTCTCGATGGGATGTCCGGATTCCCTGGTCATGGCTATCACCTTGGCTTTGAGATCATTTAACTTTTGTTTAGGGAACAAAAAACTCTTTGTAACACAACCAACACGTGATCTCGCACTTAAAAGTTCCGACAAATAACTATAATCTCTAGTTTGGTGAGAAATGATATGGGGATTGATGAGTCATGTATCTTTTTTGGCTGTCACCGCTGCCCAATGATTGATGAAATTTAGCGCAGTTCGTCCATCACCAACCTTGTGAGATAACGTAGCTGCCACTGCTACTCCTCCACATGCAAAGCGGTTGACTTGAACCGCTAATGGGCAAGTGATACCTTCAGTATCACCTCTGATGTGCGGGTTGAACCATATCAGATCATTTGGAAAGAGCGGATCGAAATCTTCGTGCTGTGATTGTTTGAGGAAATCCGAGAGGGAGCTGTCATTGCATGCTTCAATATACTCGACCCCCTCGTCATCGCAATCAACATAAGTTGGGCTAGTTTTCTTCAGCCTGCCAGCTAAAAGGATAGTAATGAGTCAAAGTTTTCGACAGAGGGTATTATCATGGGGACTTTGATCAAGATTTTGGTAGAATGCAACAATCGGGGTGTGTGAACTTGTCGTAATTTGATCAAACAATGAGAGATTATATGTTTTGGAGTAAGAAGGGGTTGGAGAAGAGGGTTGGATGATCTCTCTAGAGACGATTGTGTGTAGCCGTCTTCGACTAAATCTTAGAAGCTTGCTGATCATCATTTTGTTCAGAGACAGTTGCAAGTATGGATAACAAATAAGGTGACGATTACTCATTTACTCCGCTCACTCGTTGTTTATAGCCAAAGTTTATCTGCAGTAAACATGTGTGTATATATATATATATATATATATATATATCATAAAGCATCCAAGTTTAAACGCAAAGTATGTGGAAAACTCAAAAATCTTACGTGTCGTGATGTGGTCGCTCCCCCTTTTTATGGAAGCCACTAGATTGCTTGATTTTTTAAATGGAGGCTTCTTATGCATTTGACCCGAATTCACGGGTATGGGTATTACCAAACCCATATATTCCTTAAACGGGTTATAACATCTCATTAAATTAAAGCTTAATCTCACCAAATATTTGATGTAAAAATCCTATAAAATAGGGAGATATTAAAAATTAATATATTATATTTTTAAAATATATTATTATATATAAGAAACAATTTTATGGTAAAATAATAAACGGGTCTTGGGTCTCGCCAAACCCATATAGCTTTTAAACCGGGTTATAACATCTCATTTATTTGTGAAACCTTTTAGCATCAAACCATAAGTATATTCTTAACTTACATATAATAAATAAAATTAAAATTCAAAAAATATATAAATAATAAAAACAAATAATATAAAACAACCCTCGTAATACGGGGGGGGAGAATAAAAACTAGTAATATATATATAAATGTAACATTTAAAAGCTTTCTGGTTCATACTTTCTTTCAAGTCACCAGATTTTTTTTTTTTATAAATGAAGGTTTTTCATGCATTTGACCCGAATTCACGGGCATGGGTCTCACCAAACCCAGACAGTCCTTAAACTGGTTATAACATCTCATTAAATTAAAAATTAATCTCACCAAATATTTGATATGAAAATCCTATAAAGTAGAAATATACTAAAAATTAATATCTTATTTTTGAAAAAAAATATATATATATATAATTAAGAAATAATTTTATAGTAAAAAAAATAAACGGGTCATGGGTCTCACCAAACCCATATAACTTTTAAAACGGGTTATAATATCTCATTTATTTATGAAACTTTTTCATTATCAAATCGTAATTACATTATTAACTTTCTTACAGTAAATAAAATTAAAAAAAATTCTGAAAATATCTATTAATATTATAAACGAATGATGTAAAACAACCTCATAAGATTTGAAAATTCTATAAAGTAGGGATATACTAAAAATTAATATTTGATTTTTTATAAAAGACGTTATTTATAAATAAGAAACAATTTTTAGTAAAAAAAATAAGCAGATTATGAGCCTCACCAAACTTATATAACTTTGAAACCGGGTTATAATATCTTATTTATTTGTGAAATCATTTCATCATCAAATCCTAAATATATTTTTAACTTACTTACAATAAATAAAATTAAAATCCAAAAAATATATATAAATATTATAAACGAATAATATATAACAACCCCATAATACGGGGGATAAAAGCAAATAATATATATAAACGAAAACTTTAAAAGCTCTCTGGTTGCTCTTTACATTCTCTCAAGTCACCAGATTGTATTATTTGTAAATGGATGTTTCTCATACATTTGACCTGAATTTATGGGTATGGGTCTTACCAAACCCCGATATTCCTTAAACGAGTTATAACATCTCATTAAATTAAAAATTAATCTCACCAAATTATTGATGTGAAAATCCTATAAAATAGGGATATACTAAAAATTATTATGTGAATTTTTTTAAAAATATATTATTTATAATTAAGAAACAATTTTATAATAAAAAAAATAAGCGGGTTTTGAGTCTCACCAAACTCAGATAACTTTTTAACCGGGTTATAACATCTTAGTTATTTGTGAAACCCTTTTTTCATCAAACTCTAAGTATATTATTAATTTTCTTACAATAAATAAAGTTAAACTCCCAAAAAGTATATAAATATTAAAAACGAATAATGTAAAACAGCCCGTAATCGGTAATACGAGTGATAAAAACTAGTAATTTCATAACAAATACAGTCAGAAATTAAACAAGAATATTATACAACTTCATAAAACTATCACTTTCTTTCTCATCACAAAAGTAAACAAAATAAAAATGTAAAGAATAAGGTTATTGATAATTACCTAGAGCATGTTGGGAGAATCCATTAGAGAGCTCACTCATTGCAGTGGCAGCAATGTACATCATGTAGTTTTACTTATCCTCAACTGCAACACTATTGTTCACCTAACAACTTCAATGCCCGTGTACCACAAAGACTTCGACAACACTATTGTTAACCTAACAACTTCAATGCCCGTGTACCACAAAGACTTCAACGTGCTGTACCGCGCTAATTATATTCCTGTTAACGGCTTCAATGCAGTGTACTACAAGAATATGAAATCGTTTGCGAAACTAATTTGTCGTTATAACACTAAACTGTCTCTATTTGAAGTACTTCAGTGTTCATTTAACAATTCCACAATTATGAGTTTATGAGTACTAATGGTTGCTTTTGTTAACAAATAATAAGAGTTTACAACATTAAATGACCCAATTGAAATCGGAGATGATTAACAAACCACCAACACAAACATCATTTGTAAATCCAGTAAACTACACATCCCTAACACTAGGATCTGCAATAAAAAAATTCATATTTATACCATGTATAATGATTAATGAACACGTTTCAAAACGAATTCTGAAGTGAAAAACAGCTACACGATCAGCTTTAGCCTTCTTCCCAGTCAATGCCATCGTCATCATCACCATCTTCATCACCTGACTCTGCTGCTTCAACATTCAAGTCCACCTTGAAAGTCTCCCCTGCAAACAGTCAAACGGGTCAAATTATTAAATTCTGCTAGAAAGGGGAACGAGTCAAATGGATCAAAAGGTGAAACTTGAAACTAGTCAAAAGTCCCAGTATAAGTATTGTTTTTGTAAACAACATGATTTGTGCATAAATTATTTATGAACTATCAGAAAAACTAAAAAAGAAGTGTCGCTCAGTGGGTCAACGTAACCCAAACGGTGTAACTTTTATATAGGATAAGACACGAATCAGTATGCAGTGGCATAATATACATACATATACAAATGTATCTACATTCATATACATAAAGGGATGCATTCTTTTCAGAAACACATTTATGTTGAGAAGAGCAAGAACCACATAAAGATTAAAGCACTCGTACGTTGTGCATTAATGATTTAGTGAAATAATGGGGTGAGCAGTTATGTAACCACCAAGGGTACAGATAACTATAGTAAGTATGTTAACACTTAACTCTATATTTAAAAAAACACTTACTCTAGTGTTGTAATTATTGACGTTATTTCTATGCTTCTCACATTAAGATCTCTTTTGTATGCATGCATGTATGTATATATGTGCGCGTGTGTGTGCGTGAGAGAGAGAGAAACACAAATTACCTGCAGTGGGAGTCTCTTCCCATTCAACATCATCATCCCGTTGGCGTTTTCTAGAACTTGACGGGTCAACATCAGTGTTGGTTGACAATTCTTGCTCCCTCTTGGCGGCTTCCTCTTGTTCTTTTTGCCTTTGAAGTATAGCAGCATAATATGCTTTCACATACTCATCCTACAAAACATCAATCAGCATATTAATAAGTTCGTAACAGTAAAAAAAAGTTAATATAATAACAAACATGAAATATGATTGTTGAACTAACCTGAAGATTCTTTGCATGGTCTTCTTGACTTACTGACTTCTTCTCGTCTTTTATATCCATAGAAGCTGAAGTTCCCTCCAATTTTGGTTCTTGCTTTACGACCCCACGCTGCTCGTTTGTGAGATTCATTCCTTCTTTAATCATCCATGGAGGCAAAACTTTCATCGGTGCATTTTCAGATTTTATTTCTCCTTTTTCCTCAACACCAGAGAAAGCCACTTCAACCTGTAAATGAATTATTGTATACCAATTATTCATTGAAATTTTGTTATGATGTTCATATTACTATAAAAGTACATTATAATGGAACTTTGACATAACATGTGCCCCAACAATCCGATATATGAACATTGTAACACAAGCCATGAAATTACATGTATAAAAACAGATAATATGAACAGATATAGCGAATGCACATATATACCTATATATGTAGGAGAGGGTTATACGCAATGTTTTAAAAACTGGTATGTACCGGCCGGTTGAACCGGTTATACCGGATTTCGGTAAGACTACCGGTATTTAGAGTCCGTATTTTTAGACGGTTTGCTTTAACATCATATCGCCGGGTTTTTTTTAAATACCGGATCTAAAATGAAGATATTTTTAATACTTTTTTGCGGCCCATATTGTTTAAAAATAACTTTTAACCTAGCGAATAAAATTAAAATGAGTACACACTGTAAACAACGATTCGTTAATCAACCAATTTTGTATCATGCAAATCCAAGGTTGGTTTCTTTACATCTTTTGTAATTGATTAATTTCATATACAAAGTATAAACTTCTTATTTGACTCGATCATTGTTCATGTGATATCTGGTTCAAGTGTGATGTTTATTAATGTCTCTAGGGTTATTTTTTGAGTTGAAGTTGTATTTATACGGAATTACAGGTAAACTGATGCAAGAATGGTTTGAGACAAAGATTAAGAAAATAAAGAAGAAGATTTACTTTTATTTCTTGTTATCTTTTATATTTTTATATTTATCTAGTTTCCATTTCAAGTTTAAATTGTTTAGCTTAAATAGGATGTATGGGTCTTTGTTATAGCTAGTTTTTGGATTTTGAATAAACATTGTAAACCTTAAAGTTTTAGAACCTTTTGTAACGGACCTCTCCCTATATATATGTGCATATATACACACACATCGACACACGCGCACGCGCACGCACACGCACACGCACACACACATATATACCTTTGTCTCTCCAAGAAATGGCATGGGGGTACCTCCCTGTCCAGATCTAGAAGAATCATTGCCAGCATTATCAGAATTAGACGCACGTGCAACAGCACTTGCTCTAAGTTCCCATGCTTGAAGAGTTCCATAATCAGGGGCTTCTAAGTCTTTTACTCGTGCAAGCTGTTCCATCAAAGGTTTCAATTCTACCTGCATTTTTACCACCAATAAATTTTATTAAAGAAAAGAAAAACAAGCATGGATGACATAAATGGTATACTAAACTGGAAAACAAACTAAAACAAAACTGTACTACTGTAGCAGACATTAGGGGGTGTTCGGATACAGTAATTTTACTGCTTATTGTTGTAGCCAAACCAAGACATAAATAAGTAAAAGAGGCCTGTAAACAAACGGTGAACCGTTAGGCAGAAAGTTCGTTTATGTTCATTTGTTTACTAATCAAATGAAAGTGAATACATGCCTCGTTTGTTCATTTATGTTAGTTTAAGGGCTTGTTTGGTAATCTTGTGCAGAATCATTAAAAGACGTGACCGATTAAGAGGTAGCTTCTGAATCATTCAACATATTTATGAAACTTACCCATTAAGAGGCTCCATGAACCATTAAGATGTGTCTTTTTAGTGAACCAAACACACTCTACCTCTAACCGATTTAGAGGCTACCAAACAGCCCCTAAGTTTGTTCATTTACGTTTGTTTATATATCACTTACTTTTTAGGCCCATTATAATCTAGTTTAGTTTATGAAATAAAGATATCTCCTATAACAATTTAGTCAACTTTTAATAACTTGTTAGGCCTAATAGATTGATGTTCAATTTATTTATTTGATGTTAGCTCAGTTATGTTCATTCATCTATGTTCAATAATGTTCATTCGTTTACGTTAATGAGCTGTTCATTTATAATATTAACAGACGAGCATGTTCATTTTCTTAACAAATGGACACGAACAAGAAATCTTGTCCGTTTAAATGTTCGTTTTCGATATAAGTACCTCCATCTTTTGAAGCAGATCCCTCAATTTTTCACGACGTCGTCTTCTTGCGTTATCGTCACCTTCTCCAATATCTTGGGAAGCTAACTTATCACTCTCTGCAACTAATTCTGTGTTGCAACTTTCACAATGAAACGAATCATCTTCAAAAGAGATCAATCGAATAGCATCCAATGCATTATATCTGAAAGTTGTTAGAAAATTAGTTGAATTTGATTATTGATTCATCATTTTGAATAAAGATAAACCAACAAAGATTAAACCTTTTCCCACATTTTGGGCATACGTATTCTTGGACCGTGTTCTTGTTGTCTAGTTCATCTTTCAACTTTTTCTTCATCCGTTGTATTCTATACCTCACTACATCATGTATCTGAAACATTTAAAATAAAGATTGATCAACCACGTATGCCTGTAATTCTGTAAACTAACCAAACGTTCAGTGAACCGTTAGGCAATTAGGTAGTTTATTGAATAAACGAAAGAACATGAACATATTTTTTTGTTCATTAGTTAAACGACCGAAAATGAACGCGTGTCTTGTTTGTGAATGTTAGTTTATTGTTCACTCATTTGTGCTCATTTATGTCTGCTCCTTGTTTATTTAAGTTCGTGTGTTACGTTCATTTACAAAATTCATTAAAAAAACTTTAAAACCACTACAAATTAGACTAGTTTAATTAATTTTTAGGCCCGACGTATTGATATTCACACTTACTTTTAACCGGTGTTTGCTCAATTGATTGGTTATGTTTGTTCATCTATTTTCAGCTATGTTCATTTGTGAAGCGTTCATGTATACTATCAACAAACCAACATAAACGAACATGAATATGCCCAATTTCTTAACGAATAAACATTGAGTTATGTTTGTTCATCTATTTTCAGTTATGTTAGCTTGTTTACATTCGTGAATCGTTCGCTTATACTATTTACAAATGAACACAAACATGCTCACTTTCTTAGCGTCTTAACGAACAAACACGAACAAGAAAACCCGTTCATTTAACTGACCGTGTTTGATCTTGTGTTCGATTAAAGTTAAAGGAACATAAACATGTTCCGTTCAGTTTGTTTACAGAGGCCTACAACTGAGCCAGTATAACGAAACTCGTTAGAAACTTCCATAATGAAACTCCAATTGAATTAACAATTAAAAAGGGCAAATGTAGATTAGTTTTTAGAGAGGGTAGAGAGAGACCTGTGAATAGTCAAGACAACAATAAGAGTGAGTGTGCAGCTTAATCTTTTCTTCACCATCTCTTCCAGGCAGACTTTCCGCAGTGGCAGCAACTGCAGCACTATAGGCTTTTGCACCCTTTGCAGTCTATAATGAATATATAGAAACATATAAAGTTAACATCTTTTTTGTAGTAAAAAATGATAAGATAGATTATGTGCAACCCTGTATTAAAATTATGTTATGAATTTAAAAACTAACCTCTTTCCTATGATCCCTGGTCACTAGCTTTTCTTCTTCAAAAAAGCGCAAAGTTCTCCTAAGTTGTTTTAAGTGCAACTTCAAGTCTTTTGCTAAATCTTCTTCGCGCACCCATTGTCGTCTACAATAACAGAAAAGCAATGCATAATCATAACGAGAAAAAAATGACAAGAAAAAAATGATTTAAAGATTCGAAGCTAGTAAACAAATTAACAACATTAGAAACTTTAAATGTTTGACTTACTAAAAAACACAAATTCAAGCTTCTTTCTTGCATCTTTCACATCATGTATTCGATTAGTCAGACTACCTATTTGTAGTTAGTTCACAGGAGCGACAATAATGCAGTATAGCACTGATAAGGTTATCAAATTTGATTAGTTACTAGCTCATACTGTCTTCATCACATAGACTATAGATATCTTATTTCACTCTCCTATTAATAAAAGCCTTGTCATTTAGAGAAATGGTGTGTTCATATTATTTTAATTCAATGCTTCGATGGCGAGATGGAGACCTTTGGGTGCCTGCTGGTACAGAAAGTCAGAAAGGGTAAGAAAATTCCACACATGGCCTTGTGTGAGTTGACGTAAATTTCAATATAACTTTGTATATTTATATTATAAAGCTGTTCTCAAGGTAAAAGATTTCAAAATCTTAATCGAATCGCAATGCCTCTATATCATGAACAAACCAAATCATAAAATCTAATCAATAAACCATCTTTAATGTTACAACTGAGTAGTTAACAACACTAAATCAAGCCTAATGGATGAAAATTTTGAAGCAAATAGAGTTTATCGCTCGCCTTGAGCACCGTTGTTTGCAGCCATCCGTTCACTCAAAACTAAATCATACGTATGTCGACCACATGTTGAATCTCTAATGACAGTATGACACATGCATCATCGATGTTCAAAAAGATCTGTTGGGCTTGTCTTTTGCCATAAAAGAGCCGCTAAATACGAAGATTAAATTGAAGTGTTTAGTTTACTATTTGACTTATTTTTGGTTATTTAATTGAGTTTGAGTTAGAATATAATAAATCTAAAAGTCAGTACATACAGAAGGTTCTGTAATTAGTTTTATTGTATCGAGCTTATTCTCTCCAAAGTCGTCGTGTTCGGTTTTGAGTGCAAAGGTGATTAATAGGAATCCTTTCAGTCTCTAGTTATAAAGCAGTGATATTTATCTAGTGGTTTTGACTGATTATGTGATAACTATAGAAAAGCAAATACTATCATGACTATTTAACACTTGAAAAATCAAAGCATGGAAATGAAGTAATAATAATAATAATAATAATAATAATAAACCTGGTGAGAGCATCAAGAACAACAACAGCAATGCCTCGATTATCAGTCTTGCCTGATTTCTGTTGATTATCTCCTTTTGCGGTTATATCGTCGTAGAATGCCCGAGCAGCCAACTTCACCAATCTGATTGAATTGATTCATAAACAGACAAACTCATTCATCAATATGTAATTGTAATAGTAATATAATTGAATCAATTAGGGATTTTGTTTACTTGTTGAATGGCTCGATACTCATGTTAATAGAATCAAGTAGCTAGGGTTTTGACCGTTGAATATAATATGGTGATAATTAACTCCGGCACCGATCTGGCGATTCACTACCGTCGAACTGGAAACAACGAATCGGGCAAGGATGCTGTTTCGAAGGAAAGGAAATCTGTGAGGTTTATCTCCATTTAAAGAGGACCAGTCGGGCCAAATTTGGGTTGGGTTTGGCCCATATGAAGTCAAATTGACACCGACTAATTTTTAACGGTGTGTCACTTTGGGTGGATATTATCAATGAATAATTTGAGCTAGGTTTTACGCAAAGGTTGTTAGTTCGAACTCAGAACCCACCCAGGTTTTCATCCTACCATGTGTTACATCAAAGAGTTTTACTCTTGTGGTGGCACAGTGACTGTCAAGTGGCAGTCGGCGGTATGGTTTCTCGGGGGAACGCCCAAGTCAAACTCTGAAACCAATGTGAGCCCGATTAAGACAATGTAATCTGGCCAAAGTGGGGCATTAGGTCTCTCCAGATTTGAAGAGTGTGGTAGACAAAATAGAAGAGAGTCGTCGTTCTAAAAAAAATATGTGAATAAGTATCGTTATTGGTATAAAAAACTAAATAAAAAGTTGAAGGATGACTATGTATGTAAAAGGTGATTATTTTCATGGTTTAAGGACGGTTAGCGCATGGATGGGAGGGACTTTTACACTCTTAAAGTGATTGTTACACTTACTTCTTTTACTAAGTGAAATTTAAAGTTTTTTTACATGTTTTGAGGCTAGAAAGGGTTTATCTAGGATCGTTTGGATTCTTGATGAAAGTTGTTGTATCAAAGACGATGTATTAGAAGTTTTCTCCATGGAAAGAACTTCTTCATGACTTGTAGTACGAAAATCATAGTGTAGACTGTCTTTTAAATCAACTACAACCCTACAAGTAAAAGAGCATTGTTAACCATCCACAGAAGTTTCTCTTTTATTACTCGACGATGACATGGCAATACCATTGGAGGGACTATATTTACAATGTGAGTAGATTTATTAATGTCGAACATTGTCATTAGGCCATATGTCAAGTGTCATGATGCATTTTAAAAACATATTGTAAGAAGCATATGTAAAAGTCCCTATGTCGCGTAACATATACATACACATTGTGTTAATGAGTATCAACACACATACATACACAAAAAGGATAACAAGTTTGAGACACATATCACAAGATTTTGAGATTTGTGCTAATGGTATCACCAAACACGCACATAGTCTTCTAATAACAACAACAAAAACCTTTAAAAAAATTAATAACATGCAATGATAAAATGAGATTGATGCATGAACAAGTAGTACCTAATGCAACAACACTAGTACGTTTATTTCATATAAATACTATACCCACGGCGCCATGTTTGAAATTTAAATACGTTTTCAAAAATCAAAACCCTCTGTGCCTGCCTCACTCTTCCATAGCAGTTCACTTGGCTGAATCAGCTCATATTTAGCATTCGCAATGTCGGTGAGTGATTATTGCACCTCTATTTTTCTTCAATTCCTATACATCTATCTGCTTAACTTTTTAAAACCTAACCAAATTAAGTATGTGAATTGAGAACTTGACGTTCAGGAGCTCGGCTCGTTTCGAGCTCCTTTTCTAAACCTCGAGTTAAGCTTGTGAGTCAGTTTTTCAAGCTCTGGGCTTGGCTTGTTTATTATTTATAAATAAATTACTTTGTATACTTTTTTAATTATTTTTATATATTTTAAGAAAAATGCTCGAGCTCGTGTAGTACCTTGAAGGCTTAAACGAGCCAAAGCTCGGCTGTGCAGTGTGAAGTTAATACATAGAAGTCCAAAAGAGAGAAAACTTAAAAATACACAAGGCTCCGATATAAATGATTTTGGGGACGTATATCCAAAACAAGAGAAATTGTGAGGGGAAATATTCATCAGGATTAATTAAATGCACTGAAATGTAACATGCTTTAATAAACCACAATGTTAAATGTATGTACCATATCTGCAGGCAAAAAGTGTTAAAGTTAGCAATCTTTCTTTAAAGGCTTCACTAAGAGATGTTAGCGAGTTCTTTTCGTTTTCAGGCGATATTGTGTATGTTGAGGTCCAAAGGTTAGTGTAGTAATTTCCACGTTCGTGTTTTTTGTTTTTGTTTTTACTGTTAACGCTAAATATGAACTTTCTTTGCAGTAATGATGATTGTTCCCAAAACGCGTTCGTCACCTTCACAGACTCGCAAGGAGCAGATACTGCTGTTCTTCTTTCGGTAAGTAACTAGCTTTTAGCTTGGAAGATTATATCTACCTTTACATGAATACAAATAAGTTTAGAGTAATATGTGTTGATCAGGGAGCAACGATAGTTGATATGACTGTCACTGTAACCCTTGCACCGGAGTACAACCTTCCACCAGAAGCTGCAACGGCTCTTCCTGTAAGAAAGCCCCTTTTCCAAATGTTCACAATTTTCATTTCCATACGTTATTAACATGGGTGTCAATCATATCAGGTTGGTTAGTTGGCAGGTTTTGGGTTGGCGGGTTGAATTCGAACTGAATACGTAACTTTATTCATGTAAAAACATCGATCGGCCCTTACCTGTCTACACTTAAAATCATGTAACTCTAACATGACCCGATTAACCTATTTATCTAAATGAGTCAAACGGGTTGACGGGCCAAGTTACAAGTGTGTTAATCGGGTTGTACATAATGGCTAAACGGATTAGCTGGTTGACATGTTAAATTAACCAGGTTAAACAAGTCAACCTGAACACGGCCATTTTAGTTAAGCCCATTTATTTAAAAAATAGGTTAAAAGGGTTAGGAGGTCGACGTGTTTACTTAAAAGGGCAAACAGGTCGACATGAACACAAACCCTTTAATTAAACAGGCCGATCTCAACATGGCCCAAGTTGCTAGGTGGTAAAAAATGGGTTAAATGGGTTAGTGGGTCAACTTGTTGGATTAACCGAGTCCAAAAAAGCCAACCTGGAATACCCGTTTAATTAAAAAATCGGTTAAACTGGTTAACAGGTCGACATGTTTAAGTAACGGGTTAAGCGGGTCGACGTGTTTTATCAAACGAGTTAAACGTATGAGCAGGTCGATCTGTTTAACTGAACGGTTCATAATTATCAAATGCGTTAGGTGCACTTAAGGCGCATAGTCCTCTCTGAGGGCCTAGGCGCAAAAAAAGCGTGGGCCTAAAAAAAAGCGCACTTAAATAAAAAAACAAAAAATAAAAATTGCGCTTCTACTAAAAAACGCCTATGTGCAAAAAAGCAACGCTTTTAATAACTATGGAACGGTTTAAACAGGTCACCCTGAACAAGACCCATTTGATTAAACAGGTCAATCTAAACACTACCCAGGTTGGTAGGCCGTAAAAAAAGGGCTAAACGTGTTAACGGATTGACGTTTTTAATTAAACAAGCTAAACATGTCAACCTGACCGTCTTTTTAAAACAGTTGGTTAAATGGGTTAGAAGGTCGACATTAATTAAACAGGCTAAACCACGTCAACATGAACATGACCCATTTAATAGGCGAGTTAGATATATGAATATATGACAACCCAAAACCTTATTATTCTCATGTCGTGTCAAAAATTGCCACCTGTACATATTCTCATCAACAAATACATTACAGCCACGTGGAAGGAACGCTTACGCTCCTGCTAAAGTTAAACCAGAATCCACTTTGAGCAATATGTTTGCAAAGGGTGTTGTTTTGGGTAAAGATGCAGTCACTAAAGCCAAGTCCTTTGACCAGAAACATGGACTTACTCAAAAAGTCAACACGGGCACGTCCATGGTCACCGAAAAAGTCAAAGATATTAACCAGAAGCTTCAGATTTCCAAGAACACCATGTCAGCATTTGCAGCCGCTGAACAAACAGTTAGTAAAGCCGGTTCTGCTATTATGACAAACAAGTATGTTATTACTAGTGTGTCATGGGTAACTAGTGTGGTTAATAAAGTGGTCAAAACATCGCAATCGGGTCAACAGACAGAGGAGAAAACGGGTAAGGGTGAAAATGGAAATAAACAAAACGTTTATTCATCGGAGTCACCCAAAGGCTTGGGTCAAACCGAGCCCAAGCCTGCATTGGTCCAAGGTTTGAATCAAACCGTTTGTTAATCAAGACTGGCTGTGTCTATTCTTGTTAAAGTATTGGTCTTCAAATTATTTGGTAAGACCTTATTATTATATTTATTTGAACTCGGGTTATGCACTATTGGACATTGATAGTCTTCAATCTTGTATGTGTTTAACTAGTTTGTTTATGTTTTGCTTATTGGTCAAGGTTTAAAGTGATCAAAAAACATGTTTGATATGAACAACTTGGTTACAACATGATCATGTGTTTTCATCAAACAGAAACATCGAGGGCTATATTTAGTGAAGCTTGAACTTGAAATCGTTTATTAAACAAATTTATTTCTAGTCCCGAGATCAGCCCCAAGCTTGTTTAAGCTTGGCTTGACTCAAACTTTTAATGAGTTGATTTCGAGCTACAATTATTTGATGTGTAGAATTTGTTTTGAGCTACAATTATTGTTAATAAAGTTAGTGATGAATTTAAAATTTTTAGAATTTAAAAGTATGATTAGTGATTTAATAAACGTTTCATTGGAAGTTTTAATAAGTCTATCATGTTGAAATTTTTTCTTTTCATTCTTGTTATATTAAATGAAGGCATTACAATTGAAGGGTAACACCCAAATTATCCAATGAGTATGTCCAAGTTACAACACTTTAATAAAAAAAGACACATGTATCAATGACAACAACCCTTTAATAAAAGGGTGTGTGTCCTCGTCATGACAACACTTTGATAAAGGGACTCATTTTTGAGTTAGGACACCCATAGGGTAAAACATCAGACGGTATTAAGGAAACAAATCTTGATTAGAATACTAAGAAAACAAATAAACATTTGTAGATCTCTTACCTGTTTGTGACGAGACTAACGATCTTCTATTTTGTAGATCTCCTATTCCCATTCTTTGCACTACAACTTGGTTCTTAGCTATTCTCTAGGCTTGGATTCATGTAGTAACAAGAATCTTTTCAAATTACTAAATAAACCTTGTTATAACAGTTTATAAATCCGCTATATATTTTGTTATTGAAAATCGATTGAGCCCGTAGATTGTTGAAAACATATATGGTTGGAGTCATCAACCACATCTTACTTTAATTAATTGACTTACTAATTGTGTTAGCTTTGGTTTTCTTTTTTCCCTTTCCTGTTTTTTTTAGGTGAACCATGAACGTTAACGTTGTGTTTATTACACATCATCGTCATTCTAGGTTTATGAAAACAGCTAATTCTAGGCTTGCCAATTGCCATAGTTAAACATGTCACTTAGTTTTAGCCACTTAAAATTTTTTGTAATAATTAAATAATATTAAAACTTGAAACACTTGATAATATATTAAAGTTCAAAGAGATTATTACATAAGATAAGGTGGCATCTAACATAGAATTTTCAAATTATTGACCGTTTGTACAACCATTTGATTTCAAGACTTGAATGATCTCTTTATGCCCCATGTCCCCTAAAGGCTCCACTCGTGAATGATGTAGATTAAGATTGGTTTTAGTTTCAATCTTGAATGATTTCTACCCATTCAGATTTTATGAAATGTACCCACCACATATTTGTGATTTTGAGCATTAGCAGCGCATCACCATTCGGACGCTTCCTCGTCTCTCATCTTTTTCCTCTATATGAATTTTCCGATTAAATACACTCTCATTTCCCCTATGTTTCACCTAGAATTCGGACATCAAATGCACCTCGATACGTCGATTTCCCAAAAAGTAGTCTGGTCGATTGGAATTTTTTTGACACATGGCATATTCTGAATGGATTAAATTATTAAAATACAGTTGGGTGATGATTAAAATCCTGATATTCATTCATGTTAGTTTTTGACAACTTAAAATATATATAGGAGCTCAGTTTTATAGTCGTAAAAATGGACAAAAAAAATTATATTTAAAGACAAAATCAAGGGACAGTTGCAATCTTTCAAACATCATTGATCATATCCAAAAATAAGCAACCAATTATTATGGTAATCTAGCTAATTATTATAATCTTTTATAATAATATATGTAATTACATCCTGCGGCGTCATCAGCCACAAATAATTGACATCAAATTTACCAAAATAGCCTCATTCTTCACCACCAAGGCACTCCACCAAACGCTCCTATACTTTCCATTTCCACCTGTACTCCACTTTCAATTTTACACTTATTTTTCTAACTTACGCCTCCTCTTATACCCCGCGCATTCTAGCACCGACGAATTCTTAACCAATGCCGGACGTAGAATCATTACTTTAACGTTAATGCCGGAATTTGCGGTGAAAACGACGACGTTCTTGCTGTTGCAAGTTCCTCACGTTTCGAATCCCCATAGACCCGCCACCGACATCATCATCTAATTCAATTAAACCCCACACACATTATTATTATTATTATTATTATTATTATTATTATTTAAAAAGTAAAAAAGCAACAATTATATATAAAAATGAAATTACCTATAATGGAAGGATCATGTGAGAACAGGTAGAGGATAAGGAAGCAGAAGAAGGTGAGGATCGGAATGAAGTGAACGAGTCTCGAAGGATTAGGTTTTTGTGATTTGTCGGTGGAGGACGATGTAATTAACTTGTCGTTCCGATGATCTTCTGAGATTATTATGTTATTGGTATTAATATTGTTGTCGTTGTTGATAGCTCCGGTGCCGGAGAGGAGGCATTGAAGCTTGGAAGCCGGTGATCCGAGTGACTGTCGGTGCATGTTTACGGTAATATTTTTATTTGAGTGAGTAAATTGAAAGTATATATGCTCATTTTTATAAGCCTCATGAAGTTTATAATTTTACACAAGCTACCCTTAAGAACCAAACATTTGACAAAAGCTAACTTTCATTTGCTTAAAAAATCTTGAACGATTGTCCGCTTTATATGATTATCGTAGTTTTCTACTTAAAATTGATGTTGTATTAAGTACACACCAACCTAGTTAAAAGATTTTGATATTTTTGTTTCTCTAATAATATAGACGGTTATTTTAGTTGGTTTTAATGGTTTTCAAACTAACTGTAATTTAAGGTTTATTTTACCTTTGTAACTTAAAACAAACCAGACTAATTCAAACATTACTCGATTTGCTTCAGTTTGGTTTCGGAATTCCGTCCATTGAACCTTCATAATAAGTAAAGTGTAAAACCTAAATATAATAGAAAAATAGTGTTTAAAACTAAAAAGACCAATCCATGTTTTGAATTTTTGTCGTTTTAGAGAATTGTTAAAAAAAATTGGCTGAAGATGAAAATATTTCGAGTAAAAGGATTTTTAGTTGGGTTTAAACAACTAAATTTTTAAATGTGTTACTTAATTATGATTTGAGTTGTGCAAAAAAAATTATTTATGAGAAAAATGCTTAAATGAAACGAGTAATTAGATTTAAACACTAAAGATACATATTTTTTCACACTTGTCACATGAACTTTTATTTCAAATTGTATACATTTGATAGGTTGTGCATGCTTGAGCACGTTGTTTATTGTTTTAAACCATTCGCTTTTACGCTTCCGCAAAACTAAATGTTTGGTTTGGGTTGGTTTGGTATAATGTTTTTGATGTTTAGATTGGACGTTGGTATAACAAATGAGCTAGATCTTGGTATGTCATATGTCTCGCGGTAAAACTCCGTTAATTGAAATTTGAGGGTGCGACAAAGGACTCGTGGGATGATCAAGAAGGTGAGTCTCTCGTTCTAATCTTATTTTTCTCGTGGTGGTTTCCATTTGTTTGTTTGAAAAATGTCGATTATATTTTCACTAAACTAGGTTAGCTGCGACTGGTTAGCTTTTGTTTTCTCTGAACGGGGATATCAATGACTAGTGGGATGATTATTGAGGTGATTCTCTCGTTCCAGTATGCTTTAAGTCTATGTGGTAACCATTTTTCGTTTGGGATTCCATTTGTTCGTTTGAAAAGTGTCGCTTCTGCTTTAATAAATTGGGCTAGTTACGCCTGGTGGACATTTGTCTTCAATGAACGACATTATCAGGGATCCGTGGTATTATTAAGGAGGCGAGTCCCTCATTCTAGTCTTCTTCTACTTGTTTTTGTTTACCTTTGTTCGTTTATGCTTCCATTTGTTCATTTGATAAATGTCCCTTCTGTTTTCACTGAACGGACAAATAACGACCGGTGGGCTTTTGTTTTCACTGAACGGGACTATCTAGGACTTGTGGGATGAATAAGGAGGCGAGTCCCTCATTTTAGTCTTCTTTTACTCGTCTTGGTTTTCATTTGTTCGTTAGGGTTTCCATTTGTTCGTTCAAAAAGTGTTGTTTCCGTTTTCACTAAATTGGTCTAGTCGCGACTGGTGAACTTTTGCTTTCACTGAATTGGGGCTATCAAGGACTCGTGGGATGATTAAGAAGGCGACTCCCTCATTCTAGACTTATTTTTCTTGTGGTGGTTTCGATTTGTTCATCTGGGCTTTCATTTGTTTGTTTGAAAATTGTCGATTTTGTTTTCACTGAATGGGGCTAACTGCAATTGTTGGATTTTTATTTTCACTGAACAGGACTATCAGAGAAGCATGGAATAATTAAGGAGGTTCGATCTACATTCTATTTTTTTTTATTCGTCTTGGTTTCATTTTTTTCGTTTGGGCTTACATTTGTTCGTTTGAATATTGTAGCTTCTTTTTTCACTGAACAGGGCTAGCAGCGACTGGTGGACTTTTGTTTTCATTGAACAGGGCTTTCAGGGAGTCGTGGGATGATCAAGGAAGGGATTCGTTCATTATTGTCTTTTTAGCTCGATGTGGTTTTCATTTGTTCGTTCGGGCTTCCATTTGTTCGTTTGATAAGTGTCGTTTCTATTTCCACTACCAGGGCTAGCAATGACTGGTGGGATTTTGTTATCACTGATTGGGGCTATCTGAGACTCGTGGTGTAAGGCCCCGTTACCGGTGCCTCACATTTGGACGTTGGATTTACTCATCAACATAGTTCCATTTATCAGAGTTAATAATAAACATACACGGAATGTAAAAACTTTCATAAAACATTACATATCAAATCATAAACATGTCTTAAAACGTTTTTCTTGTCTTTCCAAAATCAAAACATAACTTATAAAACATAGCAGGTCTTCAGATGCCAGGCTTTTATTCTTCTGCCATGTGTCCTGCTCACGCCAGCTGTCGCATCCTACTCACCTCGTGCATACTAAAAGTGAGCTACGCTGAGTGAGTTCTAGTTAATCATACATCATACAGTACATACACTTACCTTCAATCATGCATCTGAAGATGAATAACAATTACTCTACTAATTTACTTTCATTTCATACTTTCGTACATACATACATACTTTATTACTTTCATACTTTATGTTTACTGTCCATTCTATCTCAGATATTATTAGGGTATGATCCCTTTTCTTTTCTATCTCATATATTATTAGGGTCTGATCCCTCTTTCCTTTGTCTATCTCAGATATTATTAGGGTTTGATCCCTTTCTTGTCTATCTCAGATATTATTAGGTTCTGATCCCTTTTTACTTCTCTATCTCAGATATTATTAGGGTCTGATCCCTTTTTTCTCTATCTCATATATTATTAGGGTCTGATCCCTTACTTCTTCATCTTCGTACATACTGTCTTTTCATACCCGTAACATACATATACTCCCTTTAATCATTATTACATACTCATATGTTATACACATATATATCATACACATTCATCTTTCATATGCATACCTCCCTTGTCGATACGTGCAATATCCGAAGATCGTTCGCGTACCGACAAGCTTTCATTCATAATCATATCATAACATAATATCTATCACATAAATCATACATGGCATACACTTACCATTTAAGGTAAGTGTATTAACTATCACATCGAGTATACACACAGCCCCGAAAACATAACAAGGAAATGGGGCTAGAAACTCACCTGAATGCAGTTACATTCACCGTTTATAGTTAATCCTTTCTTGAGCTGAGCACGACTAACTGTATAACAATTACACGTATCAATTAACTATCACTACTCACGTCGCGTTTCTAGTATAGTTATAACTCTCAACGAACGGGGGTCCGGGGGCAGCGCCCATGGCAACAGGGTTCTAGGGGCGGCAGCCCCTAGCGGGGTCCAAGGGGCAGAGCCCCTGGCTGGGGTTAAGCTGTGAAAAAATTTTATTTTCATTAACTGTCTTAACACATTTTCCATTAACATTTTAAATTATTTTCTAAGTTGGGCTTGCTTAGTTTTGATGAGTTATGGACTTAAAGTTTGTGGACTCAGTAAGGTCAGGCCCAAACTGTCCATTAAAGCACTTAGGCCCACTAGGATCAGGCCCAAACAGAAACTGGGTCGGACGAGAACTCTAAGCAGAGAACCCTTGTTGACCGAGAACCCAAGTTTAACCGAAATCCATGTTTGACCGAAATCCATGTTTGACCGAGATCTCGTGTTGACCGAGATCTCGTGTTGACCGAAAACATGAGCTGACCGAGAACCCTGTCACCGAGAACCCTCAGTATTGGCCGAGAACCCCCAGTTTGGACCGAGAACTCTCAGGTAAGGTGTGTTCAGCTTACCTTTCGACCTTTATCGTTTTTACCCAGCTTAGCTAACTGTTCTAAGGTTCATATCATGATCTTGACCACTTTTCTCTATCATTCATACCCGTTTTGCACCCATCACCATTACGGCTTCAAGATCTAGCCCGTTCTAGTCATAAAGTTTAAACCTTTATTGTGTTAAAACGTTCTAGGCTAGTTCTAGGGTTCCTTTATGAACCATTTATACCTATGAGTCCATTTCATCCATTTTAATCATCAAGTTTGTATTTTTATGAAACATCTAGACCCAATCTACTCAAGGGTCAAGTTTCATGGCAAAACGTTTTATAAAAATGTAACATTTAATCATAGAGAACATACCTTTTTTATGTTTCTAGGTTACGGTTTTGCTTGATATACGATCTTGGACTTGTTATCTTTATTGTATGATTGAATATCCTAAGTTATGATGCTTGGTTGTGGATTTGGATGGTGGCCGGCGGCTAAGGAGGGATTGTTTGGCTTAAGTGTGTGTTTTAAGGTGTAATATGGATAAGATGGATGGAAATGGATAGATTTAGGGTTTAATGGGGGTATTTATACTCCCTTAAGCCCATGGACCTAAGGCCCATCTTTCATTTTTAGTCCATGATTAACCTATCTAATTAGTTTACTTATCTTACCCTCTTCATTATTACTTATTTACTAACTCGAGTAAACTTTTCCGTTATAAGAAATAAAATATTATTATTCAAAATTTTGGGATGTTACACATGGAAAGATTAAGGTAGTGAGTCCCTCATTCTAGTCTTCTTTTTTCGTTGGGTCTCCATTTGTTCATTTGGGTCTCCATTTGTTCGTTTGAAAAGCATCGTTTTTGTTTTGAATGAACTGGTTCGCTGTGACTGGTGGGCTTTTGTTTTCACTGAACGGGGTTATCGGGGACTCATGGGATGATTAAGAAGGTTAGTTCCTCATGCTAGTCTTCTTTTACTCCTCGTGGTTTCCATTTGTTTGATTGAAATTAAATTTGTTTGTTTGAAAAGTGTCGCTTTTGTTTTTTTCTAAACGAAGCTAGCAGCGACTGTTGTGTTTTTTTTTCACGGAACGGGGATAGCAACGACTGATGTTGTTTTTTAACGAACCGGGTCAATCAGATACCCGTGAGATAATTAAAGACTGCATATTACAAAAGTAAACACATATCAATTTAATTAGACGGTTTCAATTCAAAATATAGATACCCATTATCCAAACAAATTAACATTGTATTTACAAACTTCAAATTAGAACATATGATAAAGTTAAAATACAAAGAGAGAAACAAATGAGAAGTGTGAGAAAGATTTATAACCACACAAAAAACCTTTTAAAAATAAATAAAAAGAAAACAATAAAAAAAATCATAACTCAAAATATAAATAAAAAACAAAAAAAAATCAAAAAACTAAAATGTTTCCGCCATCATTCCCGTTCAAAATAATAAAAATAAAAAATACAAAAAATTGATGAAAAGACACAATGCCAAGATCAAAAACACAATTCCGAAAATGAACAAATAACATAATTATCACTAAAAAAGACACAATAGATCGTAAAATATAACACAATACCGAACAAAATATAGCACAATGTTGAGTAATATATAACACAATATAAATGAAAAAAGAAACAATGTCAAGAAAAAAAAATACACAATCAATGACGAAAATAAACACAAACACTTAAAAAAAGACACAATAATTTTTTTTCACTTCCCATTGTTTTGTTGTTGTTTATAAGAACGAGAAAGACAATGGAAACATTTTTGTGTTTTTATTTTTTTCATTTTTTTTAAGTTTTGAGTTATGGTTTATTTATTTATTTAAAATTTTTATGAGAGGTTTTTTTGTTTGTCTACAAATCATTCACATCCTTCTCATTTTTGTTCCCATTTATAAGATAACTTGACCCTTAGAACATATATCCATACACAACAATATATATTAGACACTAGCTTTAGAGCCCGTGTAGCACACAAGATGATCTAAATAATAAATATATTTATAATTTAATGATTAAAAAATTACTTCGTAAAATGAAAGCATATTAGAGTTTTTTTTTTGTCTTTTATATTTACAATCTTCAACAATATACATGCTACAATATGTTAATGATAACATTAAAAATTATATTTTTTTCATTATTTAACAAACATGGTTTGTTGTTGATTTCTGGATTTCACCAAGTATGTTGTGAAATATATTCTAACAACGTATAGTAGTATAATATGTAAATATTTATCTTTATAAAAGTGTATAGATATAATATAAATAGAGTTTAAAGAAAAGTGAATAATTTAACCGTGTTATAGATATAATATAAATGAAGTGTAAAAGGAAAGTGAATAATTATGTATATATGACATATATTAGTTTTAGATGGAAAAAAATTGTGAGGATTAACTACAAAGCGACACGTGTCTACAATTATTTTACTTTATTAGAATAGGTAGATTTGTTATACTTTAAAAAAATGAATAATAAATGTCTAAAATAGAGAATTGCTTAAGTACTATGTAGAGGGTGATTCAATGGCAAACCGCAAAATGCCACCGCCTGCTTGCCCAACTTAGTCGTGCGGAGCCCTTAAGTACCTCAAAGTTATCTCCAGTTTTGGGAAAACAATCCACCCAAAGGTCCATTATTGATAAAACCTGGATACCCTCATAATGAAACTAAAGATCACAAAAATCTCAGTGTCTTGCCATAGAACCACATATACCACATAAAATGTTACTTATGAAGAATGAACTTATGTCTCCATTAAAAAAACTATCACTTCCTACAATAACACCAAATCGAATTTAAACTTATTATACATTTTAAAAGTGGAATGGATCATTTGTCAAAAACCAATTTTGTAACGTTTTACTGTTGCCTTGGGGAAAAAGAAAAAGAAAACACATCTATATATTCTTGAGCGACAAGACAAAGTAAGGATATTAATTATGATATTATTCTACTTAACTTTCAGATCGTGAATCCAACATTATCTTTCTTTCTTTCTTACCTGACTCAATATCAACAACAATGGTGCTATGGGAAATCACATTAGCCACCGCCTATTTCTTAGGATTGAAGCACGCTCTTCGCATTCAGCGTCGTCTCGTTAGCCCTAATTATCCCAAAACCCGTCAATTCCTTCACAGGTATCCGATTATTCATATCGCCAATTACAAACATAAACAATCAATTACAATTGATCTGATTTTATAATATTATACGCAGTAAAACGAGAGCAGTATTTGACGTAACGGTGAAGGTTCACCGTGAGATACAAAAGCGAGACATTGAAGTTGGCCGGAATTTGGGGAACTGGATTCTCCGCTGGCTTGACAGGATGAAACCAGCTGCTCAGATTCAACCACCTGGTGACACAATTAGAGTACCGAACAAGCTGTGGAGTGCTTATTCTGGTCCTCGGATAACAACCCGGGGGTTTGGTATCAGGAGTCTAGAGAAGGCGCTTGGTTAATTCGTCCAGGAACCTTTTGGTTACGGCGTACCCTACTGTTTCAAGGCTGTTGAGGCGACATGTGCCGGTTATGAATAATATTCAGTATAGACGGTTGGTGTCTGGCACCAATCGTATGGAGAATGGAGTGATTCGGAGTGACATTATGCAATGGTTGAGTTATAGGTAAAGTTCCTTTTTTTGAGGGGTTTGGTGTGACCGTGGTGGTTGTTTTGTAAATGAATCAGTTTTTAGCGTTGAGTCGTGTTTTAGCGAATAATGTTGTAAGGCCGGGGCCGGCTTAGACCCCATCCTGGGCTCGGCGACTGTTTAGGGCACAGTTTTAGTCGAGGGCACAAAAATTTTAAAAGGTTTTATATGTGTATATCCATATATAAGTCTTTATAAACATTAACAAGTGAAAGTGGCAATGAAAAAAGGAGAAAGAAGAAGGATGTAATAAAGATAAAAGATAAAGAAATGTTGCCGGAAACTTTTTTGGCGTGTATAAGTTACAGTGAGAAATAGCTTTTGTTGATTTGGGGAATTGAAGAAGATGATAAAAGAAATTAATATTTTATTATGTATTTTGTACTTTTTTTTCTGGCTACTTTTTCAATATGCTTGTTGACTTTTCTTTTTTCTTTTCTTTTTTATAAATAACTAGTTTTAGATCCCGTGTAACACACGGACTGATACAAATTATAAAATTACAAGTAAAACAAATAATTACATAGCGTATATGAAAAAGTGTATTACATCTATATATGTTTGTATCTATATAATCTATTATGTGTGCATAAATTGATTTTTTTTATATCACATAATGAATTTTTTTAAAATGAACTTAAAAAAAATGCACATACAAAAACATATCCAAGAACGCTCATTCTATTAAAAATTTCATTCTCAATATCATACATGTATAATTGAAAGAATTTTGGTTATAAACTAATTTCGGAAAAGAAGACTTCCCATACAATAGTAATTCTGACAACTCAACCTAAATACAGATGGAAAGTTACCTTTATTGATATATTTATCAACTTACCACCCATAGAAGGTCATGACAACAATAAACTGTAACGACAGATGTATTTCAAGAACTATATATTTCTGAGCTACAACATGAGAAAGATTTTGATAAGTTTTAGAGGACTTCTCGACTTTGTCATAATGACAACATAAAAATAACATGTTAACTTATTTAATTTTGTGAATATTTTGTTTTATTTGAGCATAATTTTGCATGACATGCTTCCTATACAACGTTCTGATCACCAATTAAGAAAACGTTAACGCCGACAAACATGTTTCATATTTGGTAAAAGTTAGAAGCATTGATAGACCTGAGTGGCATGTCGGAAGTGTTCACTATCTTTTCTTTAATTCTAATAGCCGAAAGAAAAATAGTCAATTTGTCAAATCCCGGACTTTTTATTTGTCTCCAAAAATGCCCTTGAAAATAAATTTGAAACCCGAATCATGTTTAAAATTCTAATTTTCATCCGTTTGATACTTAAAAGTCAACACTTTGAACCTATAACAAATTTGATGAAAAATCTATTGGCATTCACAAAACTTTTTTTTACCCATAACAAATTTTGAACCAAATATAGTTAACTTGTAACAAACAATCTATTTACCAGTTCTTGACTCGTAAAAATCAAATTAAAGTTTCACAAGAAAACCCAAAACAATCATTGAAAAAAAAACCAAGAAATTAAATATGATAAATTTTGTTATATATGAAAGTGATTGGTATATACTATCCTTACATTTTAACATATATATAATTTACTAAATTAACCGAAAAATAAATGGATTGATTTATAACATATACTTATAATTTATAAATTTATATGACAATTTACAATACTAATAATATTAATTATAATAATAATAGATAGATAATTGGAGATTTTGAAAATTGATAGACTTTTAAACATATATTTATAATTTAAATGATTAAAAAATTGTTTTGTAAAATGAAAGTTATTCGAGTTTTGTTTTTATTTACAATCTTCAACAATATACATAGTATAGTATGTTAATGATAACATTAGAAATTATATTCTTTTTAATCTTTAACAAATATGATTTGTTATTGATTTTTGGATTTCACCAAATATTTTAGAATATATATTAATAATAAGTTAATATTTATTTTATAAAAATATATAGAGATAATATAAATAGAGTATAAATGGAAAGTGAATAATTATTTATTTATGACATATGTTAGGTCAATTAAGATTTTAGTTTTGGAGGGAAAATAATGTAAGGTTTAACAACAAAGTGAAATGTGTCACAATTATTTTTTTTTATTAGAAGAGTAGGATACAAACTTTTGGATGTGCTATCATACAAGTAATCAAAGTGGGTTTATATTTCCATAAGCAATTTAGGAATCAACCCATTTATAACTGTGTTTTTTTTAATGTTTGCCATCGTATTGATTCCTACTTTGCATTATTTATTATTACAATTATCGTTCATATTTTGAAGAAAAAATTATATAAGGTCCATTTTTTATATTCGTCTCGAGCACTAGAATCTCGGAGACGGCGCTGTGTAAGGCAATGCCAAGGAATTAGTGTTGTTGCAATTATCCTTTATGGCTTCGTTGGGTTTTACTAGTGTTCGATGAGAAAAAGAACCGAAAACTCATATGATACACTCTCATTTAAGAGAGTACGCTATCATTCTGTTTCTTTCACGAACAAAGAGATTGTGCTCTTAAACCTACTAATGCTTGGAAAAATCGAGCTCGTGTGTGCCACTGCAACTCATTAAAGTTAATTAGTTTGTTTGGCGAGAACTACTTACTAGCTATTTAATGACATATTAGAAAAGATAAGTCTAGTTACAACCCCATTTAAAACTCCTTTCTGGTATGCATACATAAATCAATCATCCTAAAATAAGTCAAATTTCATACACCAATCAATACCCAATATCATTAGGATCCCCAACATACTCTGCAATCTGCTCAAATCTAACAAGTATCTTCATCACAAACAATTGCAATTTCATTATCCATATCTTTCTCCAGTAAACTCCCATAAACACTCTTATACCTCCCACACAAAACAAGAACACGCGCACCACGCCGAGGTAGTGCAGTTTCAAGAAAATCTTCATCAACACCCTGTATAATCTCCTCACTATCATCAATACAAATATCACAACTTGTTGGATCTACAACATCCACAATCTCACCTTTTTTCAAAAACAATCTTCTTGCACCTTCTAGTTCTTTGCTTATTATTCTAACCCGAATATGACTATGTAACCAAGATTTTGAATTATCGTGAATCGTTTTCGGAGATTTAGGCATATTATTATTCACAAACCCTAATCCTTCTCTCCCATTTCTTTGATTAATTTCAAACAATCCAACATCTTCTTTAGCATTCTTTCCAACACCTCTACCTTCATGCCATCCATAGCCTTTCAACAACGCAGCTGCGAAATTCTCCACCGGCATATCTTCATATTCATCCATTCCTCTATGATCCAGCAAGTTATCCAGATCATTCCTCAGTTTCTCCAATATCAATCTCTCAGTTGATGAGTTGGAATGATATCTATCGACTTTGCGTTGGGAATTACGTTTGAAATCTTTCTTGGAGCGAATGTTGAGATCGTTCGATATGCTAGGATTGATGGGAATGACTGTAGGAATATTTGCAACTTCGTATTTGTTTGATACATTGGTGTTCTTTGCCTTCTTTTGTGGTGCCCATTCGTTGGCAAGTGGAATGATCACATTAGCGCCTGTGACGAATGCTTTCTTCGCGGATGATGATGATGATGATGATGATGATTGATCAAGCAAGATATTTAGCGTAGGTTTGGCTGGGGTTGATGATGAAAAAGAAAACGATAGTTTCTTCATAGAACAAAATACAAGAATAATATGGAGATCGATTGTTTACCTTGAAATGTGAAAAGGAAGATGTTCGAGTTGAGTTTAACAGCAGTGGCTTCGAATTACAATGTGGGTGCTTCTTGATTGCTAAAACTTGTAGTTATATATATAAGGCAAAAAATGAAGTATAAAATGAGATTTGTTGTTAAATGTATAAATTCAAATTTTAAGCTTAAATGTGTTTAATTTGTATCCTATATATTATATCATGGAAGTTTATGTTGGTTGTATTTAAATTTACAGTTGTAAGATTGATGAAACGAAAGTTATGTGAACTAACACCGAAATATAGTGTAACTATATGATGATTATGGAGATTTGATTAAATTGTTATTTTTAAATTGTTGCCTTATTATTGTAAATATAATTTTGCTTAAGCAACAAAAGAATCAAATTATAATATACAGGCATATAAGGCTACCCGTAGTGGGCAATATGTTTGAGCGATTTTGAGTGAATAGGGGCTACAACACCGCCCCCTGGGCGATTTTGGGGGCGATAAGGAGGGGGGCGACAATTATTGTCAGGCGAAATGTGTTTGTGTTTAGTATATATATATATATATATATATATATATATATATAAATGAAAACATAAAATCCTATGTGTCGTGATGTGGTCGCTCCCCCTTTTTTTGGAGTCACCAGATTTGCTTGATTTTTAAATGGAGGTTTCTCATGCATTTGACCCGAATTCACGGGTATGGGTCGCATCAAACCCATATGTTTCTTAAACGGGTTATAACATGTCATTAAATTAAAAACTAATCTCACCAAATATTTGATATAAAAATCTTATAAACTAAGGATATACTAAAAATTAATATCTGATTTATTTAAAAAAATATATATATTATTTATAATTAAAAAACCAATTTTATAGTAAAAAAAATAAACGGGTCTTGTGACTCATCAAACTCATATAGCTTTTAAACCGGCATCTCATTTTTTGTGAAACAATTTATCATCAAACCATAACTATATTATAAACTTTCATACAATAAAAAAAAATAAAAATTCAAAAAATAAATAAATATTAAAAAAAATAATATAAAACAACTCACCGTAATACGGGGGATAAATACTAGTATATATATATAGGATCAAATACAAAACTTTTTTAACATGAGAAATGAAGGAAACAATCACAAAGTAAGAAATAAATTAATTACAAAGGGCATACCGGGGGGGGGGGGGGGGGGGGGGACGGGGGGTTCCATTCTCCTCACACACCACACCCAATTGTGGTGTGCCACATCACCAACGCCAATTCCCCAAATTCATCACATGTGGTGGAATTTAGTAGGGGTGGTGGTGTGGTGTGATAGGAATTTTTAGTTTTTTGATTTTTTTTTTTGCAACTTAAAAAAAATATATCTTATTTCACACCTTCAAACAAACAACCAAACAAACTCAAACCTCTAGACTCTTCTCATCTTCTCCGACGACCATTAACCATTAACACCAAAACCCTAACAATGTCCACCGACGATCCGGCAGCCACCGCCGCCGCCGATCCATTATCTCATCTTCCGCTTCCACCTCTCACCTTCTCCGACGACTTCCAGTTTTTCGACGAAGAAAGCTTCGATATCACTTTTGACGATTTTACTCTTCCGGAGGACACTCAGCAGTTTCTCAATTCGTCTCTAAACCCTTCCGGAGGACACTCAGCACGTTAGAATCAATTTTTTTTATTTAAATCCCCCCCAACGTCTCTCCTCGATAAACACCCATCACTTGCGTGATG
Organism: Bidens hawaiensis; assembly: GCF_021521415.1. Classification (NCBI taxonomy): domain Eukaryota; kingdom Viridiplantae; phylum Streptophyta; class Magnoliopsida; order Asterales; family Asteraceae; genus Bidens; species Bidens hawaiensis. The sequence continues at coordinate 898,075 of NW_027491459.1, read as the reverse complement.
GGTATCACGCACACCACCCTCATCACGCGTGATGGGGGACCGGCGGCGGTGTGCAAATTGCCATCACGCATGAGGAGGCCGGCTCACGCACCACCCCGCCCCCTCTAATGGTCAATTGACAATCCCTTAAATATCGATAGTTATATGGTAGTTATATATGGACGTGGGTATGTTTGCTTTATTATGGAGATATTTAGTTTAATGTTTACAATTTTATTATCGTTCATAATCATAATTCTTATACTAACGTTTTAATTGGAAGAAACTAATGAAGAGGTGAATGATATATTTTTGATTTAATTTTCAATTTATGAAGATATTACAAACAACCATTCATGAATAATTATTGTTTTTATTATCCGTAAACTATTTTTCTTTGTTGTTATATTGTTATATAATTTAATATTAATTTTTTTTGTTGACATCATGTTGTTATTGTTTATTAGTATTATTGTTATTGTTTATTAGTATTATATGCTGATACAAATTTAATACTCCGTATTAATTTGTTTTGTTGACAACATTATGTTGATATAAAAAAATATTAATTATGTTTTGTTTTAATTTTATTTATGTTGACAACATTTGTGTTAATATACTATATTGTTTTTCAAATTTGTTGTTTTAAGTTTTTGCTGTTAACTTTGTGTTGATATAGTCAATAACTAATTTGATTTGATAGACATATTCGTGTGTTTACGGAAATTTACATTTTTTTATAACCCAAATATATATATATATATATATATATATAGAAAATAGTTCAAATAAAAAACAAGTGTTTTGCGAGAAGTGTGAGAAGTGCTTTTGTAACACCCCAACCCGGAGCAGGCTGACGTGTCACTATTACAGATATCAAATCAACGCCACAATCCAAAATACAACAAAAATTAATGCAACCTACGTCATATTATTAAACCAAATGAATTAACTTTTAGAAGCTTGCACTTCATTTTTTTTTATCTCTCATCACTAAATTCCCAGAATCCCGGATTACCTGAAAACAAAATAAGAAAAACAAAACAAGAAAACACGGCTGAGCCAAAAATTGCCCAGTAACGGAAAGAACAATAGTATAGGTAAGGACAGACGTAAGAGAATAAATATACGAACTTCAATTCAAACTCGAAACCAACCCTTTTTACCTAAACATATACTTAATAAAATTCGGATGTATGATCCGACACTTGGCCAGAACATGGTCAAACGCATGCGGAAATATATCAGAACTATAACAAAAACACCCAGAGCCAGAAACATATAACTTGTAACATATAATGTGTGACGTGTAACATATATCGTGTAACATTTAACTGAACTATAATTAAATGCGAAACATAATCCGATATACGATCGGGACGTAATCTGAATATACTCAAATTTAATCAAATGCATATACACATATCAAAACGGACCAGAAATATAGCGAAACAAAATATAATTACTAAAATACACGACGATGATGTTAAAATGAATAGGTCGTGTAATACGGAAGCACCCAGAGCCTAAACAGAGGGGTACACAGCTAGCTAGTCCATGCACCAAGGAGACGGTGTGGGTGGCGTGCACACATTGTTCCATCTCAAACAGAAGTCAGGAGTCAGGAGTCAGAGCTAAGATCGATCTATACGCCTCTAAGTGGCCAAGGTACTACATGAGTACTTTCAGAGACGCCGTGAACTTTGATTACGCACTGTCACGATAAGTGCCATGTCAGGAGTCAGGAGTCAGGAGTCGGAGCTAAGATCGATCTATACGCCTCTAAGTGGCCAAGGTACTACATGAGTACTTTCAGAGACGCCGTGAACTTTGATTACGCACTGTCACGATAAGTGCCATGTCGTTGACGCCCCAACGACAAGTCAGAAATTGCTCGGGTAACAGAGTACAAAAACTAAAATCGTATAACTAAAAATATTCAAACAGGAACATGCAATAATGAATTCAAAATATATATAACCTATTGCATGCTATAAAATTAATATAAACATCTCATACGAATAAACCGAACTAGATCTGTAACTGACAGATAACAAAAATCCGCACTACGAAGTGACGGACATCGAATATAAAGAAGAACTCCCGCTTCCACGCGCGAAGACTGCGCTCGGTTGCGCAAATCTTCAAACCCTTAACCCGGGTTATCAACGTATACCACCCCTGGATGCACCTCCAAGTGTAGAAGGTCATCAGGCGGTCAACATAGGGCTCAATGCCCAGAACCCGGCACACCCACTCGAAGTGGCGAATCTTGGCGATCGCCATAGGGTGCAACTCGTTCAAATGAACACCGTGCCTCTCAAGGACACGGTAAACAAACTTTGTCAATAGGAACCTAAGATTCCCATAAACAAAGAATGCAGCATAAACCCCGATCTTGCCTCTGGGGGCATCGTACACCGTCTGATGGGGTTCAGGAAACTCAGGCTCGAGAGACTCGAGCATGAATTTCCTGACGACGTACCGATACAGATCGCCAGGCAGAGCACACTGGCACTCGCCAGCAGTACTCTTGTCGTCAGCTGTAGATTCGAGACCACGAGACGACATCTTGCAAAGGAAAGAAGAAAGCGATTTCGAGAGAATGCTTGCCTGAAAAGGGGAGTATTCGCCGGAAATCGCTTAAAAGATGAAGAGAAGAGTGAAAGTATGGATTACAAAGAACCCTCTCCCCCTTTATATACTAATCGCAATTAATGCGATGAAATTAATGCGGAAGAGAGAGAAAACGAAGGTGCAATGAAACTATGACACGTGGCAAAAAGCAAGCTGGCAACAGCTGTTGACAGGACGCATACCATTAATTTCGCGGCCACGCGCCCGAAAAATCGTGCCCACGCGCCTGAAAAAGCGTCTAGAATGACCATGTACTGTCACGTCACCATAACTTCCTGCACGTCCTGACACAGTCAGAAGAAACCGTCGCACGACGTTTCAGAGGTTTGGACTGTTCTTATCTTTCCACCAACTCTTCGAATTTCAAAATTCAAAATTCAAAAAGATTCAAAAGTAAGCGGGAAAATACCCCTTACCTTGGCAAACAAGTAACCGTAAGACGGATGCGGGTACAGTGTTAAGGCAAAACCCTTCACATACCTAGCACCCGCAGGGAATTGAAGCCAAGTAAACCTTGGCAAACAAGTAACCGTAAGACGGATGCGGGTACAGTGTTAAGGCAAAACCCTTCACATACCTAGCACCCGCAGGGAATTGAAGTCAAGTAAACCTTGGCAAACAAGTAACCGTAAGACGGATGCGGGTACAGTGTTAAGGCAAAACCCTTCACATACCTAGCACCCGCAGGGAATTGAAGCCAAGTATACCTCGGCAACCAAGTAACTATAAGACGGGTGCGGGTACAGTGTAAAGGCAAAACCCTTCACATACCTAGCACCCGCAGGGAATTGACGCCAGGAATACCTTGGAAGTAAAGTAACCGTAAGACGAGCGCTGGTACAGTGTTAAGGCAAAACCCTTCACATACCTAGCGCTCCGCTGGGAATTGAAACCAAGAAGGATCTTCTGGGCAATGCTTGCGGAAACGGAAATAACATCCCCGCATAGCGGGAACGTCGAGAACTACGTTGTTTGAAGCTCCAGGATGGAATTGGTGGTTTTAACATAATTGATCACTATGTTCAAAACTACCAAAACCTCATGGAGAATCCACACAAGTGGGACTCAACGCTCCTGACTTGCGAGGAGGTTACAGACCTACCCGCATCATACCCAAAGACCAAGCAGGAAACTCGGGAATTTCTGCAAGTGACAAGGACTTCCGCGGGAAGAATCCCCATGGAAAACCTTAAAAAACCCTTTTCAAAAACCCTTTGCTTAAGTCCAAAAGTTCACCTCACTTTATTAAACACTCATGAGAAGAACATTGGACTGGGGGGACTTGAAGAGGTAGGTCCCAGCAGAGCCCAGTTGGACCCGCAAGACTCACCTTGAAGAGGAACGTCTGCGTAGAAACCAACTGGATCCGCAGGACCAACCATGCTCAGAGACGTGACGTCTTTACGCGCAGTACGCAAGCTGTTCCCGCAGGAAATGCCTCCCAATGGTGAAGGACTCCGCCTGTCCCCGCAGCCTCGGATACAAGCCATCAGGGAAGGCCACCCGCGCAGCAAGGCTACACGCACAAGGCACTTAGCTCTCAATCACTCAGTGTCACCTGAAGGAATGAGCGAAGCCGGGAACAATCCCGCACAAGGGCGGGAGGGGGAATACTCCCGCCCAAATAAGCCAGTCCGTACGATACGGGAAGATCTTCTGTACTGTACCTGACGAGGTATGGGAAAAAGATCTGACTAAAGATACGACAGCTTATTGACAACAGTATGGCGAGCAGTATGCTCCTGTACTGTATGTCACTATTAGCCGCTGCCTACTCACCAACTACTGCCATACCACGTGCATAGCCGGCAGTTGGTGGAAAATGAACAGTACACAGCAGGCCTGGTCACTATCAGCCGCTGCCTACCCACCAACTACCAGCAGGGCACGTGCGTAGGCCACTGTTGGTGGAACAGGAACACTGTTGCAGCCGGCCACACCTCCTTGGAAACCTACCTTCGGCTATAAATACCACAAATGGTATGACCATCATATCATCATATCTTATCATATCTTATCATATCTTATCATATTATCATCATATTATACCTGATATCTACTCTAGCAATCTCTTAATATACATTTATATTTAAAGAGCAATCTAGTCTGATTCTCACGCCGGAGGGTGGTCACAAGGAGGAACCCCCCCTTCTCAGTGACAAGCTCACGATGTCTGTTTTGCAGGTTATCAGAAGAACCATCTTCTCTGGGTCTAACCCCTCGTGGGAAACATCTATCTAACCCCCAGGTTACCCGTAATCTGCCCGGGGTCCGGTTAGTGTTTCTTCATTTGCTTTGGTGATCTTGCTAGTTCAAGAGCTCGGCCAATTTATTCTCACGACCAGTTCAGTTGGTTATTAAGCCCCAAACATGAAGCACTAATAGATCGTGTTGGAATTGCGGCTCCAGTGACCATGTAACAGATTAGGCACCGATACATCAAGGTTCATACTTCTGGCTCTAAAGTACCAAAACTTTAGGACACCGATGATGCCAAGTACTTGACCATGATTGCTTGTCCAAGTATCAACCCACTCTGATACCACTTGTCACGGGTTACCTTTCGAGGTCCCGTGTGACGCCATGATTTGCCCCAAGGTCAGCCAATTCGCCCCAACTTATGATTAAGGTCCGCTAGTTTCGTCATACTTTAGAATCATTAGGCGAGCGGGAAGAACTCGCAACCAATGATGGGTTTTGCGTGGTTATGTGTGCAAGAACACCTAGGCATGCTCACGTCTTTATCTTGTTGAGACCGTGCTCGATAAAGTCTGGACTAGTTAGTAAAACACAAGCGTTTAAACACAAACATAGCAAAATGATCATCAAAGAGTTGGTTCGTGAGCTCACTAGTATATTTTCTCTCTTTCACATAGAGTTATTCATTTACTTTTTATCTATGGTTACTCCATCTTCATGCTTTTGCAACCCCCCCCCCCCCCCCTTTTTTCCTTTTTACAATTAAAATTTTAACGTTTTGTATCTTTCTTCACATGCATCATGGGCCTCTTAATAAATACTGCAAAAGCCTACCCCTTTAATATATATGTAGTTATGTACTACGTTAGGTAGATTTGAGTGTGGGCCTTTTCCCATCCACAAGACCGCAACCCATAATAACGTTTTAAAAAGACAGTCACAATTCACAAAAGCGTCTTTACAAATTACAGCCTTCAAGCACACACTTTTCTTACTCCTCTCTTCACTCACATGTGACATAACTCTCTCCTTAAAAAAAAATTGTCTTAAAGACCATATTTGAGATTAAGTTTGAAAAATGGTTATTGGCTTATTAGGCTTTTTAAAAAGCCAATAAGTTTAAATGTGTTTGACAATAATTTTTTTTTTCTTATTTTAGCTTTTTGAAAGAGTTAAAAAACAGTTTTCTAAAAGTCTCAAATCCTGGCTTTTTGAGCATGTTTGGGATTGAGTTTGGAAAATGTTTATTGGTGTTTTCAAAAAGTCAAAAAGTTTAAATGTGTTTGGCTATCACAAAAAACTTTCTTATTTTAGTTTTCTGAAATGGTTAAAAACAGTTTTCCAAAAGCCTCAAATCCTGGCTTTTCAAAATGGTTTTTTGAAAAAAACACATATGTCAATAAGCATTTTTCAAACACAATCCCAAACATTCCCTCAAAATGACTTTTTGAAAAAGCCAATAAACCAATAAACAATTTTCAAACTCAATCCCAAACATGCTCTAAGTTCACAACTAAAAAAAATTATATTCAAGAAATTCTATAACAAAACCTTCAAATCATAAAAGTAACTATGGGGAGAAATAAATTAATCATCACCATTCTTACATGTGTAATCCCATTTGTAATCAGTATAGTTTCAAAATTATGAAGATTCATTAAAAGATGAGATTTGGTGCTTGTTTACACATGATACACACAGCAAGTTGCAGAATCACACATTTTGGTGTTTGTTTGTTTATGTGGTATTTATTGTGGAGTTGTATAGCAGTTAACTTGGTTGTATGATTGTTTTATTATTGAATTACGATAATTGCTAGCATTTAATCAATTGACCTAGGAATTTTTTTAATCAGGATCCGAAATAATTTTATGGTTGAAATTTATTGTCGGTTTGGGACTTTGGGTTTTCAGGTCTGGTCGGGTTACATATAAAAATGATAAAACGAAACTAAAGGTCACTAAAGGTTTGGTTCCAGCTTGGTTTCTCATTTTGGGTGTTGTAACGTGTTTAAAAAAATGACATCTTATAAAAGAAAAGTTTCATGGTTTTTACTGTCATTTTTAGGCTTTGTCCAAAAAGAATTATGTGCAAATTGGGGGATAGTGCTTGTGTGAAAGATGGGTAATGGGAGGAAGAAAAGAGATGGTGACTTTTGACTCATATCTTCATTCCGATCAGAAGCGCTAAAACATTAGTTTGAAATTCGGAAAAAAGGTAAAACATTGTTAAGTCCTTTTTAACGGGGGACCACTGGTTGCCAAATTTTTTAAATTTGGGACCGCCAGTGGCGATAAAATGAATATAGATTATTATTGGTCAATACCAGTCAATAAGGGATTATTAAATTCAATAAACCATATAACTAAGATCAAAATACAAAATATAAACTTAAACATCCAAAGTTACTTTAAACCGGAGGAACAATCTTTCAAATATTCCAAGCTCCCACAAACTTAAATGTCGAACTCATCACATTCGTGTATTCCTCACGAGCATCTTACTAAACACACTCATATGAATGAGACTGATTTATTCAGGGGCCCATGAACGCTTGTATTTGCCATATGAAGCATCTCGACCTTGTGTCTAACAAAGATAATTTAAAAAAAAAATGTTACAAGAATAGGAATGAATGAGTTGTGAGCATTCGACCTTGTTTTTGTAGCGATTTTTTGTATAAACACTTCGTAAATTTAAATCTTAGTTATTTTACTAGTGCATGAACAAGAATTTAGACACCCATGGGAAAACAACAAACAACACTACAAATGAGTTTCACCATGAGATTGCTATTGATAATTAAGTGTAAAACTGTCAAAAATCGTACAGATCTTTAATTCGGCATGCAGGACGTACACTCGTTATTAATATAATATATAGTAACAGGTGGACTGTCATAGAGGTAAAACTAAAGAGAGTAAATTTGAGACCTTACCGCTACTATCAAGAGGTGTGCTAGGTTTGGTGGGAAGCATTATGCCATTTATGGATACGCAGAAAGTTGATTGTAGTCACATTTGTCCTTCCCATGTTACGACAATACATGCCTCGTGACAGAATTTTGAAATATTTATAGATTTTATAATATCACTATGTGGGCCGCTAAGCGTACCCACAGGGGCATCTTCTGAACTTAAAATTAGTGTTAAGTTCCGACCCGATGTCGCTCCCCAAGAAATTAATTCATGGGTCCGCCGCTGCCTCTATACCATTTTTTTGCTGAATATACGCATTTCTGAACTTAGTAGATCAAATACTATTAGCTCTTAACATTATATATACATATTAGTCCATACAATATTTTTTTTCACTTAATAGTCTCCACTACATATATCGAATTAAAAAACTATTAAGCTATCACTATTAACTTATTTTTCTTGTGACTGAAAATTTTGTAACAATAAAACACCAAAGGATGGCCGGTTTGGCCAAATTTTCGAATATGGTCAAACCTTGATAACTAGCTTGTCAAAGAAAAAGTCAAACCAAACTCTTATGTTTTGTTTGATCGAAGACCGAAAATAAACAGATGCTTTGGTCTTATGCTAATTCCAAAATGCTTCATTGCAATGCAGGTTTGAGTAAGAATGAATAATACTTTTGATGTTCTTCAGGTACCGCCTGAAATCGAATACTAAACGATCACTGGTTTAATCGTTTATCAGATAACCAAAAATAGGCATACCGCATACGCCTGATGGTCTCCGACTACAACAAGAAGAATAAAATTAAATTTCTGTCTTTGATTCCTGGTATTGAGCGTGTTCAATGCAACGATAAAAATTGTGGTTTGATAATGTAATTGATAGTCGGTAACTGTTATTGAAAACCCTAGACACGAAACCTATTGAATAACACTTAAAAGATTGTGTGATGGATTAAACGCTACTAAACATATAGATACACCATACTTAAACATCATTTTATTGTTAATTCTGAAAAATGAAATAACTTTTTCAATAATATTATATAGTGATAAAAAACTGATATGATCATCAATATAAATCAATTGTCGGTAAATACTAAATAGCTTAAAAACAAGGAATTAAATTCGTTAAATATATTTTGAGCATAAATTGGTACTGAAAACTCCAATTCCTGTTTATATAATGTCCTTACGTGAGTGACCTTATTTCCACATGAGATTACTACCCTTAAATGGTTAAGCTTGTGAGAGTTGTCGAAACTGTCCACATTTTTATGCCTATAGACGGACATTAGTCATTTAAGGTCAATAGTTATAGAACTTATACTAACCGTTGGATCATAATAGAAATAAAAATAATTGTAGAGAAATAATGTAAAATACCTCGGTCATACTTACTAGTTACTACCACGACTCACGAGGGGCGGGAGCCATTATTATTTATTGATTGTAACATGACTGATTGTTTTTTTGGTTTGGTAAAGGCTAATAATGGCAATAAGACATATTCTGTTTGATTTAGATTTTAGAGCATATATGTCAATTTCATAGCAAATTAATTTTGTAGACAATATATGTGATGTACATCCATCCATATAGCTTGAAATAAAAATAATATTTCTAGAGGCGGTATTATACATGTTATACGTCTTTCTAGAATTTTATGTACTATATCACTTGCATAGTTTTCTTTTGTGACATTATGTTTTTAGTGAAACGATAAGACCCTAATAGTGAGTGATAGGCCCGCTCATCTATTTCAGAAACAAAAGTCTTGACGTGATGCTCAAATATGAAGGGCATTCAAAAGTTTTTAGACAATAATCTCAAGAGAAGGAATTGGGTTGCATCGATCTAAAAAAAACATTCATGTATCTGCTCGATCAATATGAGTTTCACGTCCATTTAGGACTTTAGGAATGAAAACTTGTGCTCAAAAGAGATTTGACTATTTGAGAAAGATATTCGCATATCCAAAGAATGACGACGATATTGATTTCTCTCTTGATACACATGTGTTATGTGTAGGTTTATACATGTACTGTGTAGGTAGTACACATATTGCCTACACGGATTGTTAGTTTTGTGTACGTTTACAAATTGCCAACACGTATTGCTAGTTCCTTTCATTTCCACCAATAAATAACTAATATTAACCTACACATAACTCAGATTTGTGTACATAAATTGTCAGTTCATCATTATTTGTGTTTTTCATCGACACATAACTTTCATTTTCACCATTTGTTTGTGTTTTTCACCAACACACCTTCATTTTCACCATATGTTTTGTGCTTTTAGTGTAAGACTACAACAAAGAGATTTTAATCGTTATGATGGTATTATCACAGAAAGTTTTATATATTATAAGATTTATGTAGGAAATTTGGAAATTGTGTAGGCATATAATTGAATTCATAGATATAATATATATTTTGTTCGTTATATGTGTAGGTAAACACAAGTTTATTTCTTATGTGTAGTAGTTACTATGATCGTATACTAGAATCTGGATTATTTCTTTTGTTCGTTGTATGTGTAGGTAAACACGAGTTTATTTCTCATTAAAATCAAAGTCAAAAAATGTAATCCAATTTTGATCGTCTACTAGAATCTGGATTAGTTGTAGATATAAAATTTGAATTCATTTTGATTAAGAATTATTTTGAATAAAAAATCCATTAAAAGTACCTGTTTTGTAACTCTTAATTAGTTTGTATGAGTTTCCCAATATAACACTAAATCATTAGACTAATATGCCCTTAATATTAAATAATTAAGAAACTAAAAGAAAATTTCTGATTGGCTGGATTGACTTCTCACACTTCTCGCAATAATTTGACCGAGTAAACATGATACCTATAGACAACAAGATTCCTTTCAAATTTCAGAGAAGACAATTTCCAATTTCAGTATGTTTTGCAATGACGATTAATAAAAGCCAAGGACAGTCACTATCAAAAGTTGGTTTGTATTTAAAAAATCCGGTTTTCAGCCATGGACAGTTGTATGTGGCACTATCCGGTTTTCAGCAATGGACAGTTGTATGTGGCACTATCAAGAGTCAAGAGCAGAGACGGAGTCAAAGTATTAATATTAGACACAGATGGTAAACTTACAAATAAGACATCTAATGTTGTGTACAAAGAGATATTTCGGGATTTGTGATTTATGTTTCGCTTAGTCAAATTTGATTGTAACCTACTTTCGTCCTTCATTACTTTAATTCACCACTTTTTGTCTTTTTTTTTTCACTCATTACATGAATAAAATGTGTCATTTATATTTGTCCGATCATATCATATTTTACATGTTTTATGGTTGAAGTGTTAGTAATTTTTTTAACTACAATGTATGTTTCTACATTTTATATTTAATACCCAATTTTTTTTATGATATTTCGAATGCTTTCAGACTTGTAAAATTAAATTTGTTAAAACCCGTGATGTACACGGGTAAGTAACCTAGTATTAAATAAATAAGAAACTAAAAGAAAATTTCTGATTGGCTATATTGACTTCTCACACTTATCACAATAATTTGATTTCTCTCTTAAACTTAAACACACACACACACACATATATATATAGGATCAGGTTCATGAGAGAACTTTATGAAAACCATTTTGGAACACAAAAAACCCAAAAATAAAAAAAATCATAAAATAAAAAAAAACACAAAAATAAAAAAAGTAAAAAAACCAAAATTCTTATTTTATCATCCCGGTTTTATAAAAAAAACTCGGTTTAGCTAAATTATATACACATATATATAATATATACATATATGTACATTTATATTTTTTTTGTACACATGTGTATAATTTAAGATAAATGATACTGTACATAAGTGTATATTACGTAACTAAAGATTATATAAAATTATACATACGTGTATAATACGAAGTTTTTTTTTTTATTTTTTTAATGAAACCGGAATGAAATATAAGAATTTTGGTTTTTTTAATTTTTTAAAAAATTTATTATTTTTTGTTTTATGATTTTTTTAAATATTTTTTAAATGTGTTTTTAGTGGTTCAAAATGGTTCTCAAAGTTCTCAATTTGCAAAATGTTCTCTTAGTATCCTTACCATATATATATATATATATATATATAGGAGAGTTATCATAAAAACAAGTAGTTTCCTAGGAAGACTAGGAATAAATTATAGTAATTGGATCATGTCAATCAATGGTTGAGATTTAAAATTAACAAAAACCGTTATAGTTTCTTAGAATTACTCTTTCACTGTTATAACCGACATAGTTTCCTATGATTGCAGTAGTCTTGAGTCCGTTTCTTTTTGCAGTAGTCTTGGATGAGCTGTCAAAGTCGATTCAGGGGACGCTCCCGTGGTGCATGATGTTCGCAGACGATATTGTGTTACTTGCTGAGAGAAAACAAGACCTTAACAGGAGGCTAGAGGAGTGGCGAACAACCTTAGAGACAAAAGGTTTACGGATTAGTCGCTCTAAGACGGAGTATCTACACTGTGATTTTGGTGGAGTAAATGACAATTAGGACGCCCAGATCACCATTGAAGGGCAACCGGTTCCGCAGGTAACGAAGTTTAAGTATCTAGGATCATTCGTTCAGAGCGATGGGGAATTAGACAGTGATGTGACACATCGAGTTCAGGTAGGATGGTGTAGATGGAAGGCAGCCACAAGTATATTATGCGACAAGAGTTTCCCAACTAAACTAAAGGGGAAATTTTATAGGGTAGCAGTTAGACCTGCAATGTTATATGGAACAGATTGTTGGGCCATCAAGAAGGCACAAGTGCAGAAGATGGAGGTAGCAGAGATGAGAATGCTACGCTGGATGTGTGGGCACACAAGGTTAGACCGAATAAGAAACGTTGTGTTTCGACAGAGATTAGGGATAGCTAACATATCAGACAAGATAAGAGAGTGGAGATTGAGATGGTTTGGACATGTGAAGAGAAGACAGACGACGAACCCGGTTAGATCCGTAGAAAACATTACTATAGAGGAGAGGAGAGGTAGAGGACGACCTAAGTTGACGTGGGATGAGAGGTTTAGGCATGATTTGATAGACCTAAATCTCTCAGAGGACATGGTTAGGGATAGGAATTCTTGGAGAAGTAAAATTAAAGTTAAGGACTTTTAGGGAGAAATGAATACCTTAGGGGCCTATATTTACCTTATTTTGGTCACACACCATTATGGTATTTTTTTCATATATATATATATATATATATATATATATATATATATATATATATAGTATTATCATTTTTTTACTACGTGTTACTTTGAATTATACTATAGTTGAACTTCGATTTCCTTTTATATTGCCACATACATATGTAGTCAAGAGCCGAGGGTCTCTCTGAAAGCCACCTCTCTATCCAGTTGGATAGAGGTACGGTGTGCCTACATCCCATCCTTCCCAAACCCTACTTATAGCTTTGCTATTGGTAGGACTTCACTGGGTATGATTGATTGATTGATATTGTCTAGATGTAGTGTTGAATTTTAGTATTTCTTTTATAACGCTTCATACATATATATAGTTTTAAGTTTGGGGTCTCTCTAGAAGCAAACATCTTTATTTGTTGGATTGAGATACGGTATGCCTATGTCCCACCCTTCCCGGACGTTGCAAATAACTTTGTTATTGACGGAATTAATATCTACTGTGTATAACTGTTGTTGATGGATCCCACATGTCACAATAGAAACATGCTGAAAATGAAATTTCAAGAAGCTAGAGATATATTGAAGGTATCCGTATCATCATCAATGGTATTGGTATCCACTGCTGGCCCAATTGCTTTAGTTACTCAAGCAAAGACTTGAGGCCACACATTTTTTTAAGGCCCCATATTTTAAAATAAATAAATATATTACATTGTGCTAGTAATTTACGAAGCTAAAGATCTTGCATTTTGTCTACAACACTCCTTCACATTAATTTTATAACTTAAAATTTAGGTGACACTAGTCAATTTTTTAGTTAAATAGTTTATATAAAATATTTAATTGATTGTTTGTTAAATAAATATAACTATTGATCTAAAGTTTTGGTTTTTAATTCTGAAATTACCATGATGAATATATCAATGTATTATTTTCTTTTACTAGATTTATCGTTCACGGCTCATCTGCACATATATTAGGTTTAGAATTAACTTGGAAAACTGAAACGACTTGATGACTTCCACACGTAGAATTTGATTTTGATTATTTTATTAGACACTTTTCATCAAATAAAGCTAAAAAGGAAAATTTCATGTAAACATTTTTTTGTCACAAGCACAAGATATAACTTAAAAATTAAACTTAATTCCGTCAACCAAAACTTTATAGTTTATGTTGTCGTGGTCTCAAGCCCAGATAAAGGGGGTGGTTTATATAATTGTGTTTTAATATAATTATTATTTTTTATTATTTTTTTTTTGTAAAAAGGCCCCATCTTGATAGTTAGCTTGAGGTCTTCGAAAACCTTGGGCCGTCACCGTTGGTATCTCTCAACTACTATCCCACACTAGTTATCAATCCAACCTCTCCAGCACTTTCATTTTGCAAGCTGTGCTTCTATATATATATCAACTTATACTATCAACAAATTAAACTCTCACCAACCGTTAGAACCATGCCATCCACCAACTACCCGGTCACGAAGACCGTGAATGCTAACGCCAGTAATGCCAACCGAAAGAAATTCCATCTGTCAGAGTTGGAGAAGATGAGGAAAGGAGGGTTTTGGTTACGAAAATGGAGGTTGGTAGACGTGGTTAACCTTTGCTGGATCACCGGCATACATGTGTTGGCTGCGTTTGCACCTTTTGTGTTTGATTGGGGTGCGGTGATGGTGGCTTTGGGTTTGGGTTTGTTTACCGGAGTGGGCATGAGCCTCAGTTATCATAGACTTCTTACGCATCGGAGTTTCAAGATTGCTAAAGGGCTCGAATATTTCTTCGCTTATTGTGGTGTTCTTGCTGGCCAGGTATCGTGCCTATATGTGTTTGCATGTTTTTTCCGCCTGTCTTTTAAGCAAAAGAATTTTCAGCATATCAAAACCTAAGATTGAGATTAATATTATTGCGCGCTTTAGTTAATATCGTTAGTTTATCGATCACTTTATCCCATATCTAAAAGTAAATTATATTTGTTAATTGTATAATTATCAGTAATTATTTTGCTCATTAAAAATTACAGAAAGATCCAATATCTTGGGTGAGCACTCACAAGAGTCACCACAAGTATGCCGATACAGAGAGAGATCCGCATTCTCCAGCAGAAGGTTTCTGGTTTAGTCACTTGGGTTGGTTTTGTTACAATGACTACATTGTTGCAAAGGTGGTGATTACAAAGGTTTCTGGTTTAGTCCTTTGTATTCATATCACTTGTTAATCATAATTTGATATCATACTGATGAACTAATTTAGTGCGGAGAATACTCTAATGTACCGGAGCTAAAGGCACAATGGTTTTATATGTTTCTTCATGAAACTTACTTTTGGCATCCAACTGCACTTGGAGGCTTACTATACTTTTATGGAGGTTTTCCCTACTTGGTTTGGGGACTGGTATGTATGACTTATCTATAACTTACTTGATTATAATTCCAAAAAAAAAAAAAAGATTCGGTTTCCATGTAAATGATAATTCAGGGCGTAAGAGCAACGTTCGTTTGTCACATCACATTCGTGATACGCTCAGCTGGACATATATGGGGCGAGAGGCCATGGAACACTCCTGATACTTCCACTAATAATTGGTTTGTTCATGAAACCCTTAAAACTGAAGTATGAAAACTGCTGGTTATATTTACATAAATAAGCATACGTATCTTTCGACACAGCAAAACATGCAAGTTATATTTACATATGAGCATGGAAAAACATATAATAGTATACAAATTTTTGCTCTTATAAATGAGAAAAACAGAGAAAATGTGAGTTAATATGTTACACATTATTTCTTCATGTTTCTTATATGTGATGATAACATGGTGTCACTACACTTAATTTGAAGTATAACTATATGTGTATTTTCCTACACTTACTATAATATTCCTACTTGCTTATAAAATAACATATTTTACAAGTTTATAAATATGAACAAGTTAACAAAAAGTCACACATGCATAAACCAAACTTGAAGAATGAACTTGTGCAGATTGAATACTTGTTGTAATGTAATAAATCGATATGATACAGGTGGACAGGTACGTTTGCACTTGGAGATGGTTGGCATAACAACCATCATGCTTTTCCGAATTCAGCCCGACATGGATTGGAATGGTGGCAGTTAGACTTGACATGGGAGTTGATTAAGCTTCTGCAGCTAACTGGATTAGCAACAGACGTTAAGTTACCTTCAGAGGCCGAAAAAAGAAGAATGGTGTTGTTGGGCTCTGCTCAAACAAACAAAACAATTTAGGGTCTTAATCATGATGATCAAGTGGTTTTCCCTTAATTCATGATTTTCAAATAAATATTGAACTTTTCTTGCTTTCATGTGGCAGTTTCGTTGTATAAATAATAAGTTCTTGGTACGATATTTGGTCGTAATATTTTCGTGTTCTTAAATAATGGGTAATGTATAACTCTCAAACACTACTTGTGAAATGATAATAATTATTTCAGGGCATATGATCTCTATCCTTAATTTAATTCTGTCCACGCCATTTAATAAAACACTATGCATTATGCATGAGTTTCAAGACCAATATCCTCCCAGATACAAAGAAGCAACAAATGTAAAAGTGTTATCAGCATTGCACTTTATGGTGATTGATTAAATATAATGATCAGTAAGTAAGGATTTCAAGTAACTAAGAAATCGTACTTTCATCCTAAGACAATCGCACATTAGACGTGTGTGATACAAGAAATATAAACAAATCATATATCATATACAGCAAAATACAAATTATATTTGTAATACATTACATAATTAGCTATTTTAAGCACAAAAAATGTTTGTAATAAATTACATATGCATACGTTAATTAGGGCTTATTTTATTTCTAAGACCATCAAGTTCCAACAAACTACGTACCTTCACCAAAAGTGACGGATCCACAAGCACTGCGCAAAACCAGGCTTTGTTTCGCACTCCATTGTTATACGACTTTTGGTTCATCAAGTTCTCCAAAACCGACATTTGTTTTCTGCCTTAAACATATCATAGCTTTGTTTCTTGTTCTCTCAATTCTTCATGTGTGTTTTTTTCTAAAATTTGGTCTCAACTAGTCTTATGCAAGTAGCCTAATGTAGAAAGTCAAGAGGCTGATGTATGATGTTATGTATGGAGTACTAGGATGGATTGAATGAAAATAAAAGGCCTTATTTGATATAGGCCAACCTAAACTGGGATTGGGCTTATTATACGTACAAGATGATACGTACACAACATATGACACCTGTACATAATCTTCAGTCCATCTATATCTTTCCATTTTCAGACAAAACCTTATCTATCCATTTCTAAACAAAACCTGGAGCATAATATATACTTTAAATTTTACATTTTTCTCTAGCTAGATTTTATTTTACATCTCTTTAAGTGTCCTCGATCCACCTCCATCTGAAAACAGCAACAGCTAGCAAGGACCACAGAATTATCAATGCCACCGACCGTTACAACAAAGAATCAAACAAGGAAGACCACGGAAGCTGGTCCTGACCAAAAGATGTCCCAACAGTCAGGGTTGGAGAAGATGAGAAAAGGAGGGTTTTGGGTACGAAAATGGAGGTCGGTAGACGTGGCTAACCTTTGCTGGATCACTGGCATGCATGTGTTGGCTGCATTTGCACCTTTTGTGTTTGATTGGGGTGCAGTGATGGTTACTTATATCCTGGGTATGTTTACCGGAATGGGTATGACCCTAGGTTATCATAGGCTTCTTACACATAGAAGTTTCAAGATCTCTAAAGGGCTAGAATATTTCTTCGTTTATTGCGGTGTTCTTGCTGGCCAGGTATCATGCCTATATACATTTGCATGTTTGTTTTTCATCGCTAGACCAACTTTTTTAACAGCATTATTAGTTGTTTGCCGTTGTGTCTCTCCCAAAGGATCGTAACACTTATCAACCTCTTCTTACCCATGTTCGAACCTAGAACAATGGTGTTCTCCCCCTTGATTTTAAACGATGATCAACTCAAAATATTGAACATGATATTTGTTTCAATTACAACATGACTATTAATAAATAGTTAGCCGTTATAATTGTACGTATCCGCACGTTTCAGCAGAATTTTACATCAACTGAAAAACAAAAGAAAATAATAATGCATATACTAGTCTTGATAATACTAACACCGGCACCAATTAATGTTGTAAAGAATATCAACACATGTTTAAATCTTCCGAAAACCATAAAATCGAATATTGGTCCAGCCCCGATAATGTTGACACGTATACCAATGCTCTTCGGTCAATATTGTTTCAGTTCATCACGATGTTGATACGGTAACGACACTCGGTATAGTTTACAATACTAAAAAATACTTGATTTCGAATACTCTATGGAGGGGGGAGATGTAAACGAACCGAACGGAACAAGGCCTTCTTCATGCTCGTTCGTCAAGCTTTAACGAATAAATGGATGGTCCACGAACAGTTAAACGAACGAAAATTTTTGTCCGTGTCCGTTCATTAAGGAAATGAACTTGTTCTTGAACGGTTCAATGACACAAACAATGTGTTTAATATTCGTATGATAAATTTACGTATAAATTATCGATCATATATTACTGCTTTAAAAAGATTTAATGAACAAGCATACACAAACAAATTACATTAACGAACACATCACCGAACGTTCACAAACACAAATAAACGAACTTGGGCTCTGTTCGTGTTCGTTCGTTTTAATTAGTTAATCGAACAAACTTCCTTGTTCATGTTCGTTCATTTATTAAACAAGAGCGTAAACGAAGCCAAATAGTTTGTTGAATGTTCGGTTCATTTGCAAGAGGAGGGGATGTGTGGGAGAGAAGGAGGGGGGGGGGGGGGGGTAAGCTACATATGCTGTAACTCGAATCATATTCAGCATATACTTAGTGCATTAGTTGTTCCTAATGTATAGTCGTACAATGGAAACCATCATTAAGTACACTAACCCATTGCTCATGACTCAAATACTCAAAGTGTGCAAAACAAGGGAACAAAGAAAATAGTTGTGAACATGTGTTCGGCTTCTTTTATGTGAATATGGGAAAATTGCACACATCAGAAAGCTTGGTGGTGTAGATCATCATATGTGATGTGAACTATCATTATCTACTTCTTGGTTGTACTATGGTTGTCATTGCGAAGAAGAGAGAAGATAACATCGATCAAGATCAACTCATTGAGATTAAAAAACTTGTTCAAAGTTAGAAGATGGAGATAGGAAAGAGGGTGTTTTTATGTACACTTTTCAAATATGCCTTATAACCATAACTTTAACTTGAAATTTTATTGTAGTATCTTTATTCTGAAAATCTAACATTTCAATGCAATGAGTTATTGGTCTAATACTCTAATATATTATTAGTTTGTCCCCTAATATGTAGTTAATTGTATAATTAAATATTACTTTACTCATTTGAAATTATAGAAAGATCCAATATCTTGGGTAAGCACACACAAGAGTCACCACAAGTATGCTGAGACAGATAGGGATCCACATTCTCCAACAGAAGGTTTCTGGTTTAGTCATTTAGGTTGGTTCTGTTACCATGACTACATCGTCGCAATGGTGATTACAAAGATTTCTGGTTTAATCATTTGAATTATTATACCTTATTAATATTTAACAGAACATTAATGGCCTGATTTAGTGTGGAGAATACTCTAATGTACCAGAGCTAAAGGCACAGTGGTTCTATAGGTTTCTTCATGAAACTTATTTTTGGCATCCAATTGCACTTGCAGTGCTACTATATGTCTATGGAGGTTTTCCTTACTTGGCTTGGGGACTGGTATGTATGTATGATGTATCTAAAAATTTGCTTTTTATGAAGAAAGAAAAACATCACTCCACATGTAAATATTATCATTCAGGGTATACGAGTGGTGTATGTTTGTCACGTCACATTTGCCGTACGCTCAGTTAGCCATATATGGGGTGAGAGGTCCTGGAATACTCCTGACACTTCTACCAATAACTGGTTTGTTTAAAAAACCATCAACTACAATTATGCATATTTACATATACATATATGTGTGTGTGTAATGAGCAAAAGCTACAATTTTTTGGAGATGATCGAAATAAGTGTAAGAGATTGATAACTACACTACAAAGTATAGTCCAGTGTGGCTATGTGTATTTTCCTACAATTGTAAGCTTAAATTCTTAAGACTTTAAATACTTCTACTTGCTCATAAAAGCTAAAATATTTCACTAGTTTATAAGTACGAATGAGTTAACAACAAGTCTCGTAAACCAAACTAGTCCGCTGAAGAAAGAACTTGTACAAGTTGTATAATAAATCGACATGATACAGGTGGGCAGGTGCACTGGCTCTTGGAGAAGGTTGGCATAACAACCATCATGCTTTTCCAAATTCGGCTCGACATGGATTGGAATGGTGGCAGTTGGACTTGACATGGGAGTTGATTAAGTTTCTTCAACTGATTGGATTAGCAACAGACGTTAAGTTACCTTCTGAGGCTGACAAAAGAAGAATGGTATTGTTGGGCTCTATCGAAACCAATAAAATGATTTGAAGTTCTTGATCATGATGATTTTTCTTTTAATTTGTGGTTTTCAAATAAAGATTGATCAGCTTGCTTATGTAAGTTATCAGATCTATGAATCTTGGCTGAAATATTTCCATCAGTGTGTGGATAACTTACATAACCATGATCTAAACTTATTGATTCAAGACAACTACTCTCTATACTTAGAATAATTTTCATCGCACTGTTTAATCGAAAGTTGTACATAATGATGCATGTTGAATCACCTCGCATGATACAATGAAGCATTGCATATAGAATCCTTCTCAAAATAGACTTACTTCGTGGGGTGTGACACTAAAGAATCGTGCTTGGATCCTAACACAGTCGGATGGTGATTGCATGACACACTATATATAAACAAAGTATACATTATATATATGTCAAAAACGAAAAAAAACAATCTTTGTAGCACGTTAAATTTCTAGATTTTCTAAAATATACAAATGTAATTAACATTGAATTATGTGCCCCATGGCCATTTTAATTTCCAAGACCATTAACTCCAACAAATTTGTGTGCGCAAAAAGTGAATGATCTATGGCCATATGTGCAAAACTGGCCTGTGTTTTCGTACTCGTTTGTTAAACAACATTAGGTCAATTTTAGCTCCTAGATTATCAATTGCAACATGTATCGCATTTGCACATTTGGAAAACTGCTGTCCCTAAACCAATCATTGTGGCATTGGTTGATCACCATCGTATTTACCAACACGACACCTTCTACAAATGCTCTCTTTCTCATTCATTTTATAATTTTTATTACCATATAAGTTGACACTGTATGATGACTTTTGAGACACCATTTTAGCATGGCGGCCTTTTGAAGTCGATGACTTTGGTTGATTCTCTGCTGGCTTACAGTGGGTTTCAAACTTTCAGTTCCCACGGGTTCAAAATGGTCGCAATAATCTAGTGAAAGCAATGTTAGCCATTTCAGCTAGCTTTGTGTAAAGTGTATGAGAAATAGCGACGTTTTTAGGCAGAATCTTCAATCAAAAAGATTTTTTCCAAAGTTGTTGGGACAGAACTTAGGCCTCCTCAGTTAGCAGGAAGTCATGGTTTCTAACTCTTAAGTAGCAGGTGTATTTATGAATTTTAGAAGATTTCTTCATTCGTGACATCAACTATCACACGCTCATTTCGATTTCTTTGTGAATGATGCTTGATAAAAGGTTTTAATTAGCAACCGCTAGAGGGTGAAAAGCTATATCAGGGTGCTCACTGCTCATGATGTCCCGGTCTTGAAAATTGAGATTGAGCATCGGTAAGTAGGATCAACTCGGACATGTCGATTTCAATCCATAAGAGTGACAGTAAAGTATTTGGCGAAGACACTTTAATTAGCAACCACCAGAGGGTTAATGTCGAGGGAAATCACAGGCGAGCGACAATGTTAAAAAGACTAATCAAGGTCCTTGAATATGCATCCACGGGAACCAAGCCTTATGACCAAATCAACGATTCATAAATAAGCATTCATAAACACCCACATCATTAGTTTATGAAACATACAAGCCAACTAGTACCAAAACATCAATCTACAAGCGTCTTTCCTACAATTGCATATAATCCAGAAAAAGTAAAAGAAACATTTAAAAGGCTTCAACTTTTTAACCATTTCAACCTTGCACCACCTTTGCTTCCAACATGCTTGCAGAATTAGGATTCTTCTGCAAAAACCTCATATTATATCATTTTATTCGAAAAATATATATATTATTTACACCGAAATAATATTAAGGGTTGGTCAAACCTTGGCCTGGAGGGCAGATAATATAGACCTTAATATCTGATCCCCAACTAAGGATCTTAACCTCCTAATGAACTCTTCCCGGTTTATTTTCTTAGCCTGAATTATTCACTAGAAAAAGATTAACATTTCTTGTAATAAAAAACAATAAAAGCCGAAAATTTTACATACCCTAAAAGATTCATAAAATATATAAAGTAATTTCATGTCATTTGGTGCTACTTTAGCAGAGATGGCATCAAACAGCGTAGAAATAGGCATCCCGGGGGATTTTGGCTCCTTAGGTGTACTTGAACCAATACTTGGAACCTTTTCATAGTTCATAACTTCAAATTCAGCCCCGTTTTTACCCTGAGAAGTAAATATCTACATAAAATTAAAATCTCAAAATTTACTTTAGTTGGATCAATACTGTAAATGCTTACAAGTTATAATGATAAACAGGCTTGTAAATGAACCGAACGTATTACTCAACAAAGAAGAATTTAAATTATTAAAATATAAGATGAATTCAGAAGCAATATATATATAGCAGACAGAATTCCAGTGTCTAATGGGGACCCTACAATGGATTTCATTTTATATCTATCTATCCTACAAACATATCAAGAAAAAGAATAATGGATGGGTCCTTGGATTTATTTGTGACTTTGAGGAGCCGTATGAGATGAAAATCTCATGTACGGTTTTGCAATAGGGATGGGAACAGTGATGTTATCATCTACTATGATTATCTAACAGTTCAAGTACAGTTGATATAGTTGAAGCGCAGTCAAAATATGGTTTTTGGGGATGGAATTTGTGGCGTCAACCTATAGGGTTTCTAGTTTTTCTAATTTCTTCCCTAGCCGAGTGTGAACGATTACCCTTTGATTTACCAGAAGCAGAAGAAGAATTAGTAGCAGGTTATCAAACCGAATATTCCGGTATCAAATTTGGTCTATTTTATGTTGCTTCATATTTAAATCTACTAGTTTCTTCATTATTTGTAACAGTTCTTTACTTGGGGGGTTGGAATCTTTCTATTCCGTACATATATGTTCCTGATCTTTTTGATATTACTAAAAGGGGTAGAATTTTTAGAACAATAATTGGTATCTTTATTACATTAGCTAAAACTTATTTGTTCTTGTTCATTCCTATCGCAACAAGATGGACTCTACCGCGGCTGAGAATGGATCAATTATTAAATCTTGGATGGAAATTTCTTTTACCTATTTCTCTAGGTAATCTATTATTAACAACTTCTTTCCAACTTCTTGTTAGGAACAAAGCGGCGCGCGGAAGCGAAACAGCACACACATGCACAACGATAAACACGCATAAACGAAAATATAAACGACACAAGAATTTAACGTGGTTCGGTCCCCGCGAGGGGACCTACGTCCACGGGCTGCAACTAGGTTTTCTTATTAGCTCAGAACCAAGATTACAATTACATGATGGGATATATATAATAAACAAGATTAGGGTTAAACATAATTAGGAGCCAAAACCGGGCCTCCTAATAAAACCGGCCCAAAGGCCTTCATAACCCAACAATCTCCCACTTGAAGGCCTTGCGATAAATTCCAGCCTGCCATCCAAGTAAATATAACAATCTCATTCATCCAGTAACTCTAGTAATCTTCAGTAATAGAAATCTACCAAGCCTCCAGTTCCAAGAACAAGCTAAAACTTCAACAAAAGAAGTTCTCCAAGCCTCCAGTTCTCTAGGAACAAACTAAGATTTCTACTAATCCACACCCTGGTTGCATCCGCCCTTCTCATCAGTTACCTGAAAGGCCTATTGAAGCTCCCGAGAACTCCAATCCGGTCATCCCAGACCCAGCCATGACAAAACTCGCCAATGACTCATCCTCAATCTTAACCGACCCTCACTTACTCACACAACCGGCTTCAAAGACTTCCAGAGGATAAACACTCTCCAAATCAGCAGACTATACCAGGAGAGATTTTCACATTCGGATTCCTGGTCCTCCGAACCCAACGTCCCTTTGGAAACAAACCTTCCCACTGTTACCAAAACCCCGAACATGTTCAGACCTCCGAATACGCTCAAGCTAACATCACTGTGGCTCCAGGCTTCATGTCTGCAAACTGAAACCCCTTAGCTCTACCCGATTTAGCGAGCCAAGACTTTATAACTCGAAAGTTGGTTCTCTTCTTCCGACGATACAGAGACCGTATCTTCCAAAGTCTTTAACTAAAAGATTCAACAAATGCTTCATTGAAGTGAGTAACAAGAAATAAAGCAAACTAGAATCTTGAACCCAAGAGTCGTCACCGCCTTCACTGAGTCCCAATGCATCAACCTCAGATACATTCTCAAAAGCAGAATTCCAAACCTTTCGACATCGACTCTTAAAATGTCTCACCTCTACGCAACCTATCAAGTCGACTATGCCCAGCTCCCACTGTTTCTGTTATCCCAACCCATGCCACACCAACACTCCATGAGATGAACCCCACTCGTACTATCCCGGCAAATAACTTTACCCAACACGAGATCCTGAACCTCTCAAATGGTGTACCACTGATCACCACCAAACAAGATATAACTTCACAATTCCAAACGAACAAGAAGTAATAATCACAGTTTCGAACCAGCTAACAGGCAAACAGCTATAACAACAGTAGAACTTTCATGAAATCAAGCGGTACCAAGGGTTCTATGACCGTGCACACGATCAGTTAACTCAAACCCTAACCGAAAGATCATCCAAACGAGCAATAGTTAACATGACTTGCCACTAACCTCATTTTTTTTTTTTCACTTATGCCGTCACCAGCACACCCGCTGGTTCCATTTTCTCCAAGTTTATCCATCACCAGTACTATATCCAAGTTCACATGACAAACCAATCAACCAAAATCCATAACCGTCAACATTCCGATCATAACCACCTCGTCTTCAGTTATAACAATAACAAACGAGAACAAATCGAAAACAGTGAACAGACACAACAAGGGCACGGGCCTAAACTTGACGATTGTTCAACATAACACTGCCAAATAAACCGATTTGCTCTTGCAATAACCGATAAATCAACTAACTGTAAATAAACTATATAAAGTTACCTCAGACTAATCTCTTGCAAACAAATCTGAACCCGAACCTAAATGGTCTTCACAAAACCCGGTTCCCTAATTTACGGTTGATAATAAATAGTCAAACCCTAACTCAGCCTGACAGCCACCAATCTTGACTGTCGATCACTGATGAACACGAACCAGAAATTAACCCTGCGATCTCCAAGAGTTATTCACGGTGACGGACCTACCCAACCCTAATCACCAAAAAACAGATTCGAACCAAAACCTTCTGCGAAATCGTTACCAGTGCAACGAACCGTGTGTCCAACAAGCCAAAGCTCTGATGCCACTTGTTAGGAACAAAGCGGCGCGCGGAAGCGAAACAGCACACACATGCACAACGATAAACACGCATAAACGAAAATATAAACGACACAAGAATTTAACGTGGTTCGGTCCCCGCGAGGGGACCTACGTCCACGGGCTGCAACTAGGTTTTCTTATTAGCTCAGAACCAAGATTACAATTACATGATGGGATATATATAATAAACAAGATTAGGGTTAAACATAATTAGGAGCCAAAACCGGGCCTCCTAATAAAACCGGCCCAAAGGCCTTCATAACCCAACACTTCTTTCACTGTAAAAAAAGACTTCGATATTCACGACTTGTCTCAAACAAGAGAAAGAAACAAGTATCTTATTTTTTATAGATATTCACGATATGTTTCCCAAAAATCTGAAGAAAGATTTATCTTTGCGTCAAAATAAGTATAAAAAGGCTTTTGAAATTTGAAAGAAGAAAAAATTTCGATTTATATATCTAAATTCTAATTCTTGGAAATTTTTTGGAGTCTGGCCGCGAGGTTTGAATATTAAGTATGAATCATAGTTTAAATATTTCTTAATATATTTCATATATTCCGTGTTCCAGATACTAGAATAAATATCCGACGAAGGAGAACCATCTCTATCAAGATGACAGACCCATTCTCTGTACTATCAATAGGATCAATTATAACAAGTCACACACTCATATTCCAGAAATACAGAAACAAAGAAATTCCACGATCGAACTACCAAAATCAAATTAGCTAGAAATCCGAGCTCTAAAGGATTCATTTTTTATTTAAAAGCTAGGACTTGGGGGTTCTTATAGATCTAATTCATTGAAATTCCATCCAATAAAACGGAAGAATTATAAATCTCTAAAATAATTGATAGAAATACCGCAAATAAAGCCATTGCGACACCCGTCAAAGGGGTCGTTCCCCACCCAGGAGCTACTTTACCATATTCAAAATTCAAGGGTTTTAATAAAACCCCTACAGTAGTTCGTCTTGGACCAGATTTAGAATCGTTCTCAACAGTTTGTGTAGCCATAAATCCTATTTTATTCATTGAAATATGTTGACTTTGTATACCATCCCATTGTAAATAAACGATCTTATCATAGATCCATTGTGGTCTTGAAATTATATAATAATGGAAACAGCAACCCTAGTCGCCATCTTTGAAGGCGGCTTGTTCATGTTCGCTTGTTTAAATTTAACCGAACAAATGAACGACAACAAACATGAACACTATGGAAAGGCTTTCCTTGTTTGTGTCCGTTCATTAAGAAATGAATATGTTCATGGTCGTTTATGTTCGTTCGTTAAAATTTTAATACAACGGTTCACAGACATAAATGAACGAATATGAAATAACATCAACATTTCAAAAGTAAAAATAAAGATATCTAAACAAAGAGTTATATAATATGAGAATTATATCAAACTCAAAGCAATATTAGTTATTGATAAATTAAAAAAATATTTGAGCAAACAAACATAAACGAACAATATAACGAACGAGAAGAAACGAGCATAAATAAACGAACATTATTGAAGGTGAATGAACGCACAAAAATGGAAGGGCATACACAAACTTAAATGAACGAACAGGGACATGCACTGGCATTTATTCTTTTAACTAAATAAACAAAACTTTTAGTTCATGTTTTTTCATTTATTAAATGAACAAGCACAATTCGAACTTCCTGCCAAACGGTTCACAAACGGGGCTTGTTCGTGCTCATTTGTTCAACTTTAACCAAACAAATTTTCTCATTTGTGTCCATTTGCTAAAAAGGGAACATCGTCAAGTTCGTTTATGTCTGTTCATTGAAACTCTAAACAAGCGGTTTACGAACATAAAATGAATAAGTAAAATAACACCAAGTAAAATAATTTAAACCTAAAATACCATGATCATTGTATCAGACTATGTCAAAAGAAAAAACAAAATGATCTAAACAAAGCGTTCAAAAATATGAGAATTAAATTGATTTTAAGTTGATGTTAGTAATAGATAAATTCAAATAAGTACTCAAAACAAGCCAACACAAAGCAGACGATTATAAACAAACATAAATGAACAAATAAACATTAGTACTAGAAAAGTTTTAATAAATAACCGAACAAACGAACAGAAATGAACGATTATACACGAACATATATGAAAGGACATAACTAAACGTAAACAAACAAACATAAATGAAAGAAAAGCATGCGTTCATGCTCGTTCCTTTAACTGTGGACAAAAATTCGAATTCATGTTTGTTCGTTTATTAAATGAACATACATAATCAAACTTCTCTCCGAATGGTTCAATAAACGTTCGGTTCTTTTACAGACTAAATAGTAAGATAAAGAACATACCGTTTTATTATTCGAAGAGGAATCCTCGTTTGAGGGTCCATGTGGATCCTGAGTTGTAGTAACTCTTGACATATGAAGCCTACTTTCTTCACCAACTGGATAATGAACATGTTTTTTAATAAAAAAACTGGAACTAAATTTTAACATGCTAATAGTGAAAATTAAAACCTTTTATGGTTGAAGGCATCTTAAAACTGACAACACATTCAGGGAAGATGTGTGTGTTCATATTAGAGTTCCAAATTACATAATGATTGGATTTTTCAGATCATCGACTCCACTATCAAAGCACTGGTCACTTGGAAAAAACTGTGTAGACCCCGCGTGAACAACTTCCACGTTCCCCAGTATTACACGACATAACACCATGTGTTTTAGTCCCTTTTCGTCATCATCACAAACTGTTGCCCTTTAGTAAGTGCAGAAAATAATATTAGCTTTTTGAGAAAACGACATAACTAAAAGGTATAAAAATTAAAAAACACAAGACTTATTATGCATACCCGATATGAGCAGACTGAACCGCTACAAAATGAATTCCATAACCATAGCTCCCGAGCTTTGGCCCGTTGGGCCCATAAAACATAAGCCCAGATGGTGCACCACCAGCAGCTGAAAACCAACCATATTGCACATTAGCCTTACCACGAATCTTTTGAGTAATTTCAACCTGTTTCTGAAACAGTTCAAGTTTTGCTTCCATAAAACCATTATCGCATTTCTTGACTTCAAAAGAGTCAACCTTCACATTGGAACCCAAACCCGCTATAAACATAGTTTCAGCAGTTTCTACATCCACGATCCCACTGGTAGGTCCAGTTAACGGGGATGCATACTCATCACTGTTATTCTTATTTGGCATTTCCTGGTCAACTTTGAGCCGTTTAACGTTTGACTCTCCAACACATTCCTCAACTTTGTTATTATTATCTAACCCGTTGAACTCGATTTCCAAAAGCAAATTGATTTCATTGGTTTTAGAAGATTCACCAAGATCTAAATCTTCATGATTACCGTGACAGCTGGAATATAACTCAGGAAAGACACAATTAGCCTTATCATCAATCCAAGCAATCGGCTTTTGCACACCGGTTTTCAAATCAACCTGAACCATATGTAGAATATCTAGCATGAAATGGCACTCGTTACATTTCACTTCAATCGCCGCGTTCTTTGACAGGAAGTCTTCTTTGATCAGGTTAACAACTTCTAGTGAAAAGTCAACCCATTGACCATCTTGAGAAAACAATAAACGTTGAGGAAAGCCACTTTTCATGAAATTTGAGTAGTTTTTAAGGTAGGTTTTTCTTGAGCATGAAGAACATGTGTCTACACATTCGTTTGATCTTTTTCTCTTACCGAGCTTGTTCAAAGATGGTTTCAAACCTAAAGATTTGTTGGAGGCACCCACTAGCTGAGCATTGCATTTGGTTACTGTTTTCCTCTTTGGATCAACAAAAACCCTACGACCATTTGTTGACACTTTCACAATCTTCGATGCCATTTTGCTATCTACACTGTTTTAATCCTATTTACACTTGTAAGCCTAAAAGCTGACTACTTGGTGTTTTGTACATTTTATTAAAACTAGATGCTGAAGAAATTGCCTGCCCTGCACAAAAAAAAAAAAAATAACATAGCAAACAAATGATGACGATTTAATACATAAAGTTATTTTTAAATCAAACTGCAATTAATGAAAGCATACCATGTTTTGAGTTCAGCTTGACTTCCTTATTATGCGAACATCTTCCTGTAACTGCTTGAAGTCGACTAATTTCTAATACTATCATATAGTAATTACAGCTCTAATAAAAACACAAATGTTTCATCAGAATTCATAATCTGAAACGATAGATATAACAAATATTTTCTCTTTTGTAAAGAATCCACGTTGTATAATCCTTGTACGGTCTCCGGTCAAAAAAGTCCACACAATAAAATGTCATTTAAAACGCGTTTTATCTTCAAAAATTAATTTTCCAAAAAAAAAGGTAACTAAATATAACCAGCCATTCATAGAGAATCAAGCAGAAAACCTTTTAAACCGAGTTTGAATCCAAAAGGTCAAAAGCATGCTCTTTTTACAACACACAAAGAGTATAATTTAGTGAATACTTCGTAGTATATATATATATATATTATCAGTTGTGCCGTCACCATTAAAACGATATGCATAATGCATTCACTAGCCCAAACCAGTAAAAGTAACAAACTTCTTATACTTTGTTGCATATCCACATAAATTTTCATAAACATACTTCCTAGTACTAATTCCAACAGTAAATAATAAACGCATCGAATTTACGCACCAATTGCATCAAAGTAATAATAACGTAAGGACTATCCAGCATATTGAAAATATAATATAATATAATATAAAACCTAATAGCATACAGTTTAAGAAAACTCGAAAACAAGTGATTAGCATGCATTTCATGGACATTTATACTTCAATTTCAAGTACGAAATGAAAAACAACACTTATCAGCTTAAAAAAAACCCTAATTCCCAAATGAAAAGACGAAATGAAGTGAACTTACGGTTTGATATATAATATTAATATCCTGTGAATAAAGATAGATAGGTATGGATCAAATGATGGATGGATAGTTTGTTGTTGTTGTTGAAGTCGCCGTCTCTGAATCGGAAAAGAGGTGTGGAATTATTATTATTATTATTATTATTAGGGCAGATATAGGAAGAGACGGCGACAATACAGAAACGATGACTTTAGTGGCGGTGAGATTCATGTGTCAATTGATTGAAAAGTTAGGGTTTCTTGGGAAAGAAAGAAAGAAAGGGTAATTACTAATTAGTAGGTCGGCGAGATGAGAGATTATTTGAATTCAAGGGTTTCTTGCAGTTGTTCTATTCTATTCTAGGGTTTCAACAAGATAAGCTTGTAAGTCAAGTGGGGAAGGATGGATGGATGGACACATATTATTATTATTATTATTAGGTAATTTACTATTTTGATTATGATTTATATAAGGTGTTTTGATTGTGATTTGGTTTAATTGTGTCTGTATTAATGTAGATTTCTGGATATCATTTTTGTTATGCTTATGATTTGCTTCTATGTAAGAAAATTGGGATAATATTCGTTGATTTAATTTGATTATACTGTAACTTACTAACGTATGACTAGGATTTGTAGATGTTTATGGGTTAATCTAGAGTATTGAAGCAAAAAATGGCACCGGTTACGAACATTAAGTGTATAACTGCAGATAGGTTTTGAGAGTGAAAAAGAGAAAGTGTTGGTTTGTGACTATAACCGGTATAGAGAACGAGAAAAAAATAAGGGTATGTTATCAACTACAATGATATTTTTAAAAAAATATGTTACGTATGTGTGTATAAAATGTAATATAATATGTGATTATCTCACGGAATGCTACCATTATTTTCTATAACAAACTTTTTGTTACTGCTTGTTAAACCAAATTTTAAATATCTTATACTTGTGGCAACACAAACTTCATAAATGCAATGTCTTGTTTTGTTAGATCAACATGCTTTGAAGACCAAAGCCTTTCATAACTCGATACTTGGTTTGCCTGTTACAACGCTAATTATAGTGAAACTTTTTTAGACTCACAACCTTGGCCTTTATTTTTATCCTGAATGTTTAAGTTGTTTAAAGTTTGATTAACCCTAACTTCGTCCTTTTAGGCTTGTCACCTTTAGATATTCGAGTTATCTAAACTTTTGAGAAAATTTAAAGGCGCGACCTCTTAACCAACAAAAGTCAGAGATTTGATGTTGTGATGGCGGGTTGTATTTCTTGTATTTTTGTTACTTATTTTATATATTTTTTTTGTCTAAATTTAGTATGAATTTCGGTACTTCATTCATGTTATTTGATTTCAGGTCATCGAGCGTTAAATAGTGTGTCTTGAAGCTCAATAACAGGCATTGGCAATACCTCGAGCGGCTAGACTTGGTAGATGGTGATGCTTCGATGTGAAATGACATGCATTACAGGGTAGTCGTCCATATATATGGCATGACACGTCAAACTTTCTATATGTTTTCTTCCCAATTTTGGTTGTTAGAAAAAAAATGTGTTTAGAATATTTGAAAAGGTTCTTTGTCATAAAGATATTTTTTTGTTGTAGATGTATATTAACTATACACAATGTCAAACG
Source organism: Bidens hawaiensis (assembly GCF_021521415.1). Taxonomy (NCBI): domain Eukaryota; kingdom Viridiplantae; phylum Streptophyta; class Magnoliopsida; order Asterales; family Asteraceae; genus Bidens; species Bidens hawaiensis. The sequence goes on along the minus strand of NW_027491459.1, from coordinate 865,976 downwards.
ATGTCAAGTTTAAAATATGTCATTGAAATGAAACAAGTGTTCAAAAACACACGAATCATAAACTAAATAATTCAGTCACACATGATTGAAAGTAAACCATTCAAAATCACATATATACACAAGCTAAATTCAAAACTACACACGAAATTAAGTAAATAGTTCTTAGTGTGCTCACTAAATCTTAGTCCCTTTCGGCCCTTTGCAAGAGTTGTTTCATATATCCTTAGTGTTGCCGATGAGTTACCTTAGGGTCCTTTTAGTGAACATAATTGGCACTTGTCTTGTATTCGTCACTCAAGCTCTGGTTTGAACGATGGTGTGAGTTAAATTGTTTGTAAGCAAATATTTTTGGACATTTATAGTTTCACTATCTCCTTGAAGTGATTATTACCTTACTGTTTATGATTGTTGTTGAACACCGTATGTACGGTTTGATCTTTACTCAAATTTAAATTTTGGGTTATAAGGTTTGTATGTTTTTCCAAAATGTTGCAACTCCTTACTAGAATATAATCATTGAAAAGGCAAGTCTTTATAGTAAATTCTAAATGAAACCATGGCTGGATTAAAAATGAAACATCTTTAAGCAAAAAAGATTTTTCTACAAACACATGTTTCACAGTTATAGTTCAGAGCAAATTACACCATATGCTGGTATATACATAAAAGTTTCAGCTATCGTTCTTATGTATAAACTTCAATGGGAGTTGTCTATGTAGTTGACAAGAAATTCTGCACTCTTGCAGTGTGATCGTATACAAAGAACCGGCGATGTTCGTGTTTTGGGAGTACTTGTTTGGTGGAGTTTTTCGTTTTCCGGTTCTAGCGCCCAGAGTTGTTGATTCGAGTGTTACGCGAATCCAAGTCTATTACAACCAGTTAAAGGTATTTATACTGAACACCCTATGGTGGGCGATCCAAAGTTTGGTTTGGTTTAGTTTAGTTTAGTTTATATATGTTTATGTTTTCGTTGCGTTTAACTGATTTTTGTAAAACCCGTGTACAAAACCTAATAGTGACAACATCAGTTAAACTCTAACTTAGCATGGGTAAATAAAAAGGATGTATTATGATTTGAAATGAGTAGGGTGAGGATCCCATATATAACACGAAGTGTTGTTACCGAAATATGTGTGGTTGACCATTAATTGGGGTAGAAGTGCAACATACAGGTTCACCACAGAGGGTTAGGTTTATTTTGTAAGATAGACAATCGTTAGCATCATCACAGTGATTACCTGAGTTTTTTTTCTTGTAGACTGACTTTGACATGGGAATAAGTATCGATTATGAGATAGTAGTATCAAGTGCTATGGAGAACGTGTGGTTGAGAGGAAACTAAATGACTTTGTATGTTCAATAGAATCTTATGTATCTTTCAACGAATTGGCTTTAGTGTATTTACTATTGATTGGCATGAGACTATAAACTAGATCTACCAGCTGTTGAGTTATTTGGCGTTCAATGCTCACTAGCTTGCTCACCTCACTATGTCGGGACTCTTCTTTCATAATTAGTATTTGAGGTCCAGATAAATCGTAATCGCCTGGTCCAGATAATTGCCCTTTGATCTTTGACGTAACCTCTGGTTCTTGTGGTCCAACTATTTTCTGGACTAGTACGAGACTACTATGGTCTCACAATCTAACACTCAATTATAAGATGACTTACATTGTTACCCGATCAATTCCCACTTCAGCATTATACTTGTAGCTAGATTATATCAATTTGGAGCTTATTTTCAGTAGCAATACTTTACAAAAATTCTTTTTTTACATATGTTTAATTGAGGATCCATGAATCCATAACCTTTTCATCTTATCACTCCTTGAAAAACATTTAACTATATTTCTTTATCTCATCACTTCTTGAAAACATTTAACTAGTGGTCCATTGAGTTATATATTACACTAAAAAACTTATTATGTCATGGATTTAATATTAGATCCACGGATGATACAAACGCCCCTACAGGACCCTCGTGATGCATTCCACATTATCTTCAAGCAGAAAGACGAGTTGTACGTCATATCTCCACACATACAACCCAGTACAAGTAAATAATGCAAAGTGTAGCAGTATAGTACCATTATTCATCTACTCTTCTATAGTACGGCTGAAAACAAAAATCGTCCTTTAGCCATGTGTAAAGGAGGGCTATAATGAGTAGATTTTGACATGTGACGCCATGTTAGCAGAGCCGTTATTTTTATTTTAGGGGTGTAATGGTATTCAAGTCAAAATCCGTCCCCCATTAAATAAAATAATATTGTTTTAACTTTTAACCCCAACTGGCGCCAAATCTATATCGCCCGCCCACTTAACGCTCGGATATCACCAGGGGCGGTATTGTAGCCCTTTATCGCCAAAAAAACCAACTTGTTGCCAACGGTCACTCGTAGACCGTCCGCTATGAGCGCCCTTGGGGGTGGCCTTGAGACGCGAAAGGCGTGGCGCACCGCCATGGGCGCGAAAGTTGGGGGCGCATAAGAGCATTCTCATCCAACCCCTCATATTATGTGAAGAAGTGTTTTTATAATATAGAGAGTGATTTAAAGTGATGTGAGTGAAAAGTTTTTATATTTTAGAAAATGTAATGATTTTTCTGTATATTTGAAAAGCTACTGTTCACCCTTTATAATTTTTTAATATATTTTGAAAGTGGTTGTAAATTATGGAAAGAGAAATGGTAATGATAAAGGTATAAAATAGTATTATTTAATTGAAAATGAGAGAAAAATGTAGTGTGTTTTAATGTAATTTTGAATTTAGGGATAGGGGTTAGATGTGAATGCTCTAAGAGTGGTTTCACAATGGTGGGCGCCGCTCTCCCTCTCTCCATCTCACACACACGTACATATATGTGTGTGTATATATATAAACGGGACTTTAAACTACATCGGTGCGTTATGAAAAAAAGGCTTCGAAGCCCCCCTTTTTTTACGTGGTCATGACGTGACACAATGGAAGGCTTTCAATATCCCCAATCCCACCATATAGAACAAAGTGGGGCCCACACTGACCAGCAATGAACTCATCAAACTCACCTCTCTCAAACACCAATCTCTGCTCTCACACTTCCCCACCTTCCTCCGCCCCATTTCTCTCTCTCCGCCGTTGATTCTCAATCTCTCCGCCGCGACTATCTCTCTCTCTCCCACCCATTTCCACCGTAAAGTTGTCATCTTTTTAGCCAATATCCAATACCCATTTCACCATTTCCAAAACCCTTTAAAACCCACCTAGATTTATTAAATCAACAAAAAACCCACGAATCTTTTTACCTAAATCGATCTCCATCGCATAAATTTATTACATTTTGTCATCGCCGGAATGTTGTAGCTTCAACCCGTCAGAAAAATGTCATCTTTTTAGTCAAACTCGATACCCACTTCACCATTTTCAAAATCCACCTAGATTTATTCAATCAACATAAAACCCACAAATCTTTTCACCTAAATCGATCTCAATCGCTTTAACTAACGCATTTTGTCATCGCCGGAATGTTATAACGGCCGTGGACGGTGGCGAATGGGTTGTGTAATTTCTAACCTCAGCGCCAAATTCGCCTTCTTTCCTCCGTCACCACCCACTTACCAGATCAATAAACAAGACGACGGTAAGTTATACGCTAGTTACACATCGGCTGCCGTTGCCGGTGCTGGTGGCAATGACGGTGGTTGCTCAATTGATGTGTTATCATTACCCACTAAAAGCGGTAACAAGATTGTAGCTTTTTATCTTAAGAACCCATATGCAAGACTCACTTTGTTGTATTCTCATGGTAATGCTGCTGATTTGGGTCAACTCGTTGACCTGTTTGTTCAACTCAAAGCCAATCTCCGAGTCAATCTTATGGGGTCCGTTTTCACTTTACCTAACTTTTCTTTTTTAGTTCATGTTCCCCTAATTATTAACATTTTAATAAATAATATTATTTATCAATCTTTGTAACTTTATATGTGTGGTGTGTTTGTTTGTTTATTATGTATTTATGTTCCTGTTTAGGTTTGTGTTATCCCTAATTTAATCTTGTTTTGGATAAAGTTTTGAACCTGATCCATTAGTCTTGGTTAGGTTGCTATATTGGGTCATGATCTTGATGCGGTATGGATTATGTTTGTTTTTATTTCTAGACATTGATTAGAAATTGGATTTGATGAGTTTAAGGTTTGAATATAAGATGTGGGGAGTCATTACAAGACTTCTACGGTAGATAAATAGATACATATCGAGATCTATATAGTAAGCAAAAGGACCCGTCATTCCGTCAACACGAGTGATTTCGTCATGATTCCGCATTTCCGCTTTGTGTTCACGCTTCACCTGTGATTACGGTTATGCTCATCGAATCCGTGGTCCTTAAATCATATTCTCATCTTTCGCATCTAAAATGTGAAGTCATCAAAATGTCAGAAGATTCCATGATAGATACACGCATAGATCTGTATAACTAGCAAAGGATCTGTAAACACGACTGCTTTCATGAAACTATTCCGCTTTGTTTTCACTCTTTGTGTTTCGTTACCATTATTTTCTATGGTCCTTAAATCACATTCCCGTGTTTTTGGCTCTATTAATTATATCTTGTGGTGAAATTTTTTTTGAGTTTGCATCTTTAAAGAAAATAAAAGCTCTTAGTTTTTATTAGAGTTTGCATCTTTAAAGGGACCATTTTTCACTGATCAATAATCTTGGAAAAGGGTAAAAGTAAAAGCATAAATTCCTGATAAATCTTGATAGAGATTGTTTTTGTTACCACATCTACCATTTTGCCAATTAGGGTTTTGCTTTTTTGGTTAAAGAATGTTAGTGGAATTTTGACAGTTTTTTTTTTTTCATTTTTTCATATTTGTTCTAGATTTTTTACTTCTTTAATATATGGCTTACAAAACTTTTGGGCTTGATTTATTTTGAATAAACTTTATTTTGGTGGTTGAACTTTAGGGGTGCTTGGATACGATTCGACTACCATTTTCGGTTCAATGTTTTATATGATTAATGATATTCTCTTTCTGTCTCGGTTTTGTTTTACAGATATGATTATTCGGGCTATGGAGCGTCAACAGGCAAGGTAAACCGGTCTTCTGACACTAACTAAAGTACTAAACATAGATTATAACTAACACAAGTTATTTAAATTAAATCAATTTTGAACATTAAGATTGTAAGGTCAATTTGTGTAAGTCAGTGTTTGGATTTTGATTTTAAACTGATCCTGAGATTATCTAATTACTTTTTAAAGCGTACATCCAAACTCCCCTTAAGTACAAGAAAATCTAGTCAAAACATTTGTATTAACGAAATGTCGAAAAGTCAAGAAAGTGAACTAATTGTAATATTTTCTATGTTCATTTTCAGCCAAGTGAGCATAATACATATGCAGACATAGAAGCGGTATACGAGTGTCTGCAGACCGAATATGGGGTCAGCCAGGAAGACTTGATTCTTTACGGGCAGTCGGTCGGAAGCGGGCCCACATTGCATTTGGCTTCTAAGTTACCTAGGTTAAGAGGTGTTGTGTTACACAGTGCCATTCTTTCTGGCCTTCGTGTTGTGTGTCATGTTAATTGCAGATTTTGCTTCGATATTTACAAGGTGGTTTATTTGATTTACGTGATGATTAAATAAAATTAAATTTGTATTTTAAATGAATTGCTGGTTATCGACGAAGCTAATAACGGTTTTTGGTAATTGCAGAATGTTAACAAGATTAAAAAGGTCAAATGCCCCACACTCGTGATACACGTAAGTTCACCCCCTTCACATATTAAACGCCCAAAAACGTGCCACATCATTACTGTACTTCAATAAATTAATTTTTTAGTTTTGTATTATTTGATATAATAAAAACTATAAAAGAATATACGGTTTTATATAATTGGGAAAATTGTAAATTTTGAAATTCAAATATTACATAATTTGAAAATTGGACATTCTAAAAATTATAAATGAAAATAAAAATGTTGGAATCTAACAGTTATGTTGAGCTTTAAAATTTCTAAATTTATTTATATAGTTGTTATTTATTACTATATAAAAGACTAAATTATTGCTAGAACAAAAAGCAAACCTTATTCGTTTAATTTTTCCTTTAATGGCTCATATTTTTTAAAACTTTTACTTCTTACATACAAATGTCTATGCTATGTACATAAAAAAACCATTAAAACTATTCTGTTCATATGTTTTCTTTGTTTTTAATTTTAATGCTACGTGTTGGTTATATGTAGGAAATATACCTACACATGATTTACACATGTGTAGGTTCTATAAATAAATGAATTCTTTTTATATATTTCTTAGAATGTTAGAAGAGATGAATAAACATTGCATTTCAACCATTTCTTGTATTTTAAAAAAGTTTTAAATTTGAAAAAATGAATGATTTATTATGTTTCTTTTTTTTTTCTCACAAAAAAACATGGTCAAATGCCAGAACAGCCTCACAAACACCCCTATTGATCTGCTATAATTGGTTTGACTTTATTTGACCTGACCTTGTTTGTTGCATGATGCTAAACCGACAGGGTATGGAGGACGACGTTGTAAGCTGGCTACACGGAAACCGACTATGGAAAAAAGCTAAGGACCCATACGAACCTCTATGGATCAAAGGCGGTAACCACTGCAACTTAGAACTCTATCCCGACTACATCCGTCATCTTTACAAGTTCATTTACGACATGGAAACTATGACCACCAAAATCCGGCTCACAAAGATCAAACAAAAGCTCAGGTTACCAAGAAAGCCGAAGTCAAAAGCCGGGAAGTCAACTGTCGGCTTCTCTTGTTGTTGTATAAGAGTCGGGCAGCCAAGTTGCTGCCTGGGATGCCCAAAACCTCATTGCCCAAAATGTTTGCAACCCGGCTGCTGTTGTCTTACCTGGAAATATAGTTGTTGCTGGCTGCCAAAACCGAAATGCCGGGATGTGAAGTTACCTAAATGCCCTTCGTGTTGGAGATGTGGATGCGTATGTTCATGCAAGTGCATGAAGTGTTCTTGTTGGTGATATTGGGTTGTTTTTTTTACGAGCGGGTGGGTATACATTGTGTTGGGATTTGGAGCAGGGAGAGGTTATAAAGATGTATAGGTTTTTAATGTTAATGGGAGCCTGAAGCTGGCGAACGATAGGGATTTAGTGTTTTTATGATGACTCGTTCTTTTATGGATTCTTTTTGTTTCAAGCGCGTATGTGGTAATTCACTAGTTAGCATAGAGATGATCAAAAAAACCGGTTCCTGGAACCGAACCAGTGGAACCGAACTGGTTCCTACCCGTTTTTTGTAGGAACCGGACCCTATCTGATTCAACCCGATGATCCGTGACCGGTTCTTGCATTTCTGAGTGTGGGCGGGTAGGAACTGGAAACGAACCGGAACCGGTTCTGGAACCGGAACCGGTTCCTAACCGTTTTTTTGGCCGTTGGGGTCAAAAATAGCCGTTTTTTGACCGGTTACGGTACAGGAACCGGTTTAGGAACCGGTAAGAACCGGTTCCATAGGTTAGGGGTCCGAGGGTGGGAGAACCGGTTCGGTTCCCTAACCGGTTCGAGCCTGGAACCGGTTTCAAAGGGGGTTTTGAATATAGGAACCGGTTCCGGTTCCTAGTCCCAAACCGTTTTGAACATCTCTAAGTTAGCATGGAATGGTATAAACCATGTTCCAGGACACAAATATTTATGTTTGAACATACTTTTTGGTTCCAACTTGATGCGGGTAAACGTGTATGACTGTATGAGATCGTTCATGTGTATTTCGTAATATCATATCTGTCTCAAACCCATTGATTTTTTTTTTGCAAAATCTCTCAAGACCGACTCCTTATTTATATAATTTATCATATTAACTAGAGATGTTAAAGCTAGTAATTATCAGTCTCATTAGATGGCTGTGGCTCACTTGTCCACTTGTAATAGTTAACTATAGTTAGTTAAATCACTATAATTTGTTGGGTTACTAGTCTTAAACTCTTGGTGTTGTATTATTCTATAGATAAGGGTAATGAATCTCACATTTGTAAATTATTAGAAAACAATACAGTGACACTTTGTATTTTCCTTTTCTTAAAGTCTCATTATAGTATCAAAATAGGGTTAGCAACAATGACACAACATTAGTCGACGCGAAGTTGGACGGGTTATTATTTGGTCTAAATAAGCTTGGGTGATTCGAAACGTGGCTAAATGGGCCCAACATAACGTTTAAATATGTTAATAGGTCGACACGGCATGCTTATAAATCTTCTTAAGCGATATAGTTTTATATAATTACATTTTCGGGAGGGTTTGTGCAGTGTGAGTAGTACCTTGCGTAATGACGAATGTACACAGCGTATGTCATTCTGGTTATCTACCTTACTGACAGATGTCCCTTGGTTCTCTCACATTTTAATTTTAATCTTCCCTTGAATTTATCTGCACTCTCTCTACACCATGGTTTCTCTCCCTCTCTCTCATTTGCTTGAGATCAAACACAAGGTTAGGTCATCTATTGATTAAATTGTTGAAGGGTTAACATCAAACCTTATCCAAGTAGCTTGGGCTTTTTAATCATTGAGTGTTGCTTTGTGAATGTACTAATCTGTTTGGAATTCTTGACACTCACATTGTGCTTTTGGACACTTGAAGGTGTTACATTGGGGTTATGTTGTTTTGGTTAAGCCAACCTTTTCCGACTGTTGCCTATATATTCATTTGAGGTCACAGTGGACCACGATTGTGAGCCGTATTACCGGCTGTGACTTTGGGTCAGTTTGATTGATAAGAGTCTATGATGAGCGCATATCTGAGCATATGTGATTCTATTCGTTACTAACCTTTTATTTTGACATTTACCTTTTCACTTATTGAGATTGACTATGAGGGAATGGAGCTGTTTCAACAACATCCCATCACAATGCAATAGTTCGCAGAGGTAACATTTATAGTTTCCAAACAACATCAAAATGATATGTAATTTCATTACGAGTCATGCCACAAATGTAGTAGTTAGTAACAATATATATATATATATATATATATATATATATATATTTGTAGTGTGACTCTAGACTGTATTATAACTTGCATACCTAAATTCAATAAGGTATATAAACTACTGTTTTAATTCTGAAATACTTGATATGTATCTCGATATACAAGTGGAACAGTTGTTAGGTGTTTACCGACCGTTAGCAGAAACTTGAACCTGTTTGCAAGTATTTACAAAAATAATCTTTTAAACATTTTGATTCCATGTTAGTTTTCATTTGGGCCAAAACACTGGTTGTGAGTATTTTTGGATGTAGGCCGGTTTGAAAAAAATATATATTATTTTACTGGCGGATCCCTTTGACATACTTTCAAATTTTGGTTTACGATCAGAGCAAAAGGATTACGACCAAGGGCAGTTTGGGCATTTTTGGAATGCTGAGAATACAGATTGAACTTCTTATTATGGGGAAGTAAAACAATTGTTCAGCTGAAATAAGCCAACAATTAGAACACAAAACATTAAAAAAAACATCATAAGTTGATGTTAACAGGGTTGTTCGAGTTGAAACAAGCCCAAACTGAGTTCTTATGTCAATGTGACATACTGACATTGATGATCAAGTGACATGTACACAAGGCTGTTCGAGTTGAAACAAAATGGCAACTAGGAAACATATTCAACATCACGACATTTTTTCATACCACTGACCAAACAAATATTTAACAGGTCTAATGTATTTTGGCAAAAATGGCCACTTGAAGAGTTGAAGGGAATGGACGTATGTCAGCAACTCCGCATATATATGCTATTCATTAAGCAACCACGAATACCACAAAATGTTAACCTCTATTTGACGTACTACAATGGTTCATCATTACTTTTGGCATGACGTGCAAGGCAACGAATTTTGAGACGAACCCAAAATACCGTTTTCGCAACTCCGCCGCAACGCGGAGGGTCACACCACTAGTTTAAATTAAATATGGGTGGTAACTTTTATTTTCTTACGTTAATTGTGTCTTATTATTTTTTTTTAACCCTGTTTAATGAATCGTGCTAGTAATAATGTTTAATTTGTAATGCCATTCAATCATTTGTGTTATTGAACTGCTTACATATAATCGTGAAAAACTTGTCATGTTATTCGTGTTATTGAATAAGTTACTACCTTTAATCGTGTTAACCGTGTCATGTTGTATAACCCACTTATTAAACATATCCGTGTTATCGTGTTAGTGTTTAGAAAATGACATATTTAGTATCCGTGCTCAAGTTGTGGGCTTGTTGGTCACACACAGAAAATGACTCACTCTATGGACACATGAATTTCAACATTAGTATTAGGGGCTGTTTATTTACATTTAAATGGAACCATTCAGATGTAAACATCTGAATCATTCAGACTTCAGACTGTTTGGTTTCAAACAGAAAAACATCTGAATGGTTAAAATTATGTTTGAATCATTCAAACTTATTGTTGTTGCTGAATGGGACAGAGGTTCATTCAGATCTGAATGAACCAAACAACCGCTTGATGTTTGTGACTTGGGAGTTGTCACAAAGACGATCGGTCTAAATCCATATTTATTATCTTTTCATCTTTTGCGTGTTAATATTTTATTATGAGTTATAACAAAACATACTAATACATATAAAAATCTTACATTTTATTTATATACTTATAAGTTAATCTCAATCTCAAATTTCTTCATGAAATTTTGACTTAAAATCAAGGTTGTAAAAGTCGCTAGACAGAACTTATATGGCTCAACTGGTGAGTTGGGTGTACTCGGTATACTCAGAAATGGTAAATATAAAACAAATTAATTTTTTCGAGATTACATATATGTCAAATACTATAAGTTTACTGATATTTATAACAAAATAAGTGAATATCAATATAAATAAGAGAAATACTTTTTAAAATACTAAATTATTCTAAAAATTGCTAACCAATTAATCATTAATTAAAAATGATTTTTTTTAATATTACATAAATATGAATTATGTTTTATTTTTTTAAGTTAAAATCGGCCTAAGTTAACCGACTAGATGTGATTTTGGCTGAGGTTGACAAACTTTGATTAATTCTTAGTAACTTGGCGGAGTTAAATAATCTCACCTCGACATTATACCTTGTAGAGAATACTCGCCCGACCTACTTTTACAACAATGCATAAAATAGCTAACCGTTTTAATTTGTTATATTCAAACAACACATTTCCGGAACACGTCTCTTCAATACAGACACAACCCGTTCAGCTAAACGTGTTTGTAGGTTCAACCCGTAGTAATCACATATAATATTAAGAGCATGTTTGGGATTGCTTCTTAAAAGTGCTTATGGCTTTTTGGAGAGGTAACATATCCAAAATGCCCCTTCAAAAGCACCTAAAAACTCCAAATTGGAGCTTTTAGGTGCTTTTGGAGGGGCATTTTTTATGGCTTTTTGGAGAGGCAAAATATCCAAAATGCCCTTCCAAAAGCACCTAAAAGCTCTAAATGACCCTCCAAAAGCACCTAAAAGCTCCAAATTTTTTAGGTGCTTTTAGAGGGGCATTTTAGATATTTTGTCTCTCCAAAAAGTCATAATTAGAGCTTTTAGATGCTTTTAAAGTGTCATTTTAGATATTTTACCTCTCCAAAAAGACAAAAGCATTTTTAAGCAACACCCTAAACTTCATCTACGCGTTCCTAGACTACAACCCTAGTGAAACAAGAGGCCACTAAATTAGGGTTTAAGCCAAGAGCTGAAATCCATCCATCCACCCACCACTTTCTTCATCTTCTTCTTAATGGGTAAGAAATCAAAACAACCCAAACCCGAAAACCCTAATTCCTCACCTCAACCTTCATCAGACAACAGACTAATGACGAACTCGGAAGCACTAGACAACAGCTCAACATGAGCAATGATTGCGAGTATTCGGATGATGAGTGGGAAGAATCTGACAGTGACGCAAACCCTCGTCATAAGACGAAAGGGAAGCGTAAAGAAACGGACCTCCAGCCGAGAAGAAATTTTGGAGAAACCTTCAAACCAAGGAACGCGGGGGGAAACCCACGTGACTTCTCCAAAACTTTCAGACCAACTGTTGCAAATGCGGGAACGTCCAAGTTTGCAAAGGACATTGCGGAAGCAATCGCCCCGAAGAGTGCCAAACAGATGTCCAACATCGGCACTTATGATGGCATATCCGACCCAGACGATCACTTGAACAGATTCATAGCGGGGGTAACCGTCAGCAACTTGACGGAACCCACGTGGTGTTATATGTTCCAGATGACGCTGGTCGGAGCGGACAGGGCGTGGTTTGATCGTCTACCGGTCCACCACATCTATGATTGGGCGGACTTCCAGCACAAGTTCAGCCAGCACTTCAGTCGACAGAGAAAATATACTGAAGAGCAGTGGACGATCCTCAAATGCGTTAGAGAGGAGGATGAATCTTTGCTAGACTTCATCACTCGCTTCAACTCAAAGAAGCTGAGTCTGGGCACCATAAGTGAAGATCTCGTTCGCGCCGCTTTCATCCAGGGCGCCGAATACCCAGAGCTTATCCGCACATTGACGGGTAAAGATGGCATGCCATCCACATGGGATGCCATCATGACGGCAGCTAAACGCTTTGCCGAAACGGAGAAGCAACTGGGTAGAAATCTTCCCCAAAGTACAAACCTCTACACGCAAAGGACCAGAGAGAATAATGTCCGCACCGCCCGACAAAACAAGAAGAGGAAGCTATGTATTTGGCAGTCAAGGGTAAACTTTGACACCTCATCCAGCTCTCGCCCTCTATTAGGCGGAAGGGATAACACGCACCCACCAAACCGAAACCCCCGATGGACGCCACTCACCAAAAGCGTCACGGAGATATTTGCCACCGAGAAACTCCCATGGCCAAAAGCTCCAATGATCCGGCAGCGTCATAACGCGGATCAGAGCAAATCCTGTGACTTCCACGGGACAAAGGGCCACACCACCGAGGAGTGTACATCTTTGAAGGATGTTGTCGAAACATTCGTCAAAGATGGAAAACTTACACACCTTGTGGCATCAATCAAGAATGGAGGGAGGAACGATAATCGGTACAAGGGCAACGGACGAAAGCCTGTTGACATCAGCATCCACATGGTTCATGGTAACGTCAGAGGAAGAAAACGACGAACGACAGAACCATGTGCGTGGAAGGAAGCTGAAGTGCGCTTCCCGCGAGTGCCAGGAGGGCCCAACAAAGAAGGCCCTATAGTCATAAAAAGCCAGCTGGGGCACTACATCACTTCCCGCACTCTTGATGATAATGGCGCTTCGTCAACGGTCATGTACAGGCAGTTCTTCGACAAGCTAGACGACGAAGACAAAGAACGCCTGGAAACGGTTTACGCCTCGATGGAAGGGTTCGATGGCAGCACAAACACCCCCCTGGGTATCCTATCTTTCCCCGTCACTCTCACGGACGGGAAACACTCCCACACAGAAGACGTGGACTTCGTCGTAATGAGGAAGCCACACCACACATACGACATTCTCTTCGGGAGAGACGGGATGGCAAGATTCAATGCCATGGTGTCTTCAGTCCACGACATGATGGGGTGGCCAACAGCTGAGGGTGTAGCGATGATCACCGGTATTCCCCAGGTATGCATCGCATCTGTCTCATCTAAACCCAAACCAAAGATGGCTAAACCAACCATCACTGAACCAGAAGAATGGGCCTTCAATGGCAAATACCCTGACCAGGCTGTTACCATTGGCCCAACAATTACCGATCCTACACGCACCTTACTCAAACGCTTACTGCAGAAAAACGCTGACATCTTCGCATGGACACCAGCTGACATGACTGGTGTACCTCGAAGTAAGGCAGAGCATAAGCTCAAGTGTGACCCGGCTTTTACGCCAGTCATATAAAAGCGTCGAGTAATGGGGGCGGAATAGGCTAACGCGTATAGAACCCAAGTCAAGGAACTCCTTGACGCGGGCATCGTACGCGTTAGCAGATATCAAACATGGGTTGCAAATCCCGTCATGGTACTGAAATCTAACAAACAATGGCGCATGTGCATAGATTTCAAAGACCTAAACAAAGCATGCCCCAAAGATTGTTACCCGTTACCCGAAATTGACCTTAAGGTAGATTCGTTAGCACCGTTTCGCCTTAAATGCTTCCTTGATGCGTATAAGGGATACCATCAAATCCACATGACTGTTGACGATCAGGACAAAACCGCATTTCGGACGCCCGATGGCACATTTTGTTATCAAATGATGCCATTCGGACTTAAGAATGCCGGGTCCACATACCAACGCCTGATGGACAAAGAGTTTCATGCCCAAATTGGGAGGAACTTGGAAGTTTACATGGATGACTTGGTCATCAAAAGCCTTGAGCCAGAAGCGATGTTGAAAGACATCGAAGAAACTTTCAACACGCTCAGAAAAATAAACATGAAGCTCAATCCGAGCAAGTGTTCTTTTGGGATGGAAGAAGGGAAGTTCTTAAGAGTCATCGTTACCAAAGATGGCTTCAGAGCGAACCCTGAAAAGGTCGAAGCCATTATCAAAATGGAATCACCTACTACCATCAAACAAGCACAGACACTGAATGGACGACTAGTCGCACTTAATCGCTTTTTGGCGAACCATGCGGATAGGTCGTTCCCATTCGTATCAACATTGAGAAACTGTTTAAAGAAAACGCACTTCCGCTGGACACCAGAAGCGGAAGCAGCTTTTCAGGAAATTCGGTCACGCTTGATCGAACTCCCAACGCTCACAGCACCAGAAGCGGGGGAGGAATTAATCCTATACCTCTCCGCCACAGACAGAGCAACCGGGGCAGTTCTACTAGTAGAACGGAAAGGCATCCAGATGCCAATCTACTATGTTAGCCGCGTCTTAACAGACGTAGAAACCCGGTACTCTACCCTGGAAAAATTAGTCTTAGCGCTTGTACAGGCTTCACGCAAACTGAGACGATATTTCCAGGGTCACCCAATCACCATTCTCACCAATTTCAAACTTGCAAACGTTCTAGGAAAACCCAAGTTGTCAGGACGTCTAGCCAAATGGGCAATAGAATTGGGAGAATACGCGATAAAGTACAAGCCAAGACCAGCCATAAAAGGCCAGGTCTTGGCCGACTTTATTGCAGAAGTCCCCGCTTCGCGCGAGAAAGAGTGCCAGGAGGAGGCCCAACCCTATCCAGCACAGGACATCGATGATGTCTGGCGACTCTACACTGATGGAGCAGCCAACAACGAGGGTTCAGGCGCAGGGTTGAAACTAACCAACCCAGCAGGCCAAGAATACACTTAAGCTATTCGACTGGATTTTCCAAGTACGAATAATGAAGCGGAGTATGAAGCATTCTTGGCCGGGTTGAGAATTGCGCGTAAGATGGGAGTGAAAAACTTGGAAGCCCACGTGGATTCCATGTTAGTAGCCAACCAAATAAACGGGACGTACACGGCCGTGAACGACATAATGGCCCTGTACCTCGCACAAGCAAAAACCCTTATGCGCGATTTTAACGATTGTAAAGTCATACACGTCAAGCGTAGCGAAAACAAATCTGCGGATGCGTTAAGCAAGCTTGCATCATTAGCCTTCACCCACTTGGGAAAGGACATTCGCGTTGAACTCCTTGGAGCACCATCAATCCCGCACAAGGAAATTTGTGTCATCCAAACCGGCACGGAAACGTGGATGACACCAATCATAAATTACCTTGCGGCGGGTATACTACCAGAATCAAAAACACAGGCAAGAAAGATACGTTGTAAAGCATTGAACTATCAACTCGTTGATGACATCCTTTACAGACGTAATTTTCTTGGCCCACTTCTAAGGTGCGTGGACAACCAAGATGCTGATTACCTCCTAAGGGAAGTACACGAAGGCATCTGCGGAGTACACGCAGGTCCACGCGCTGTTGTAGCCAAGATAAACAACGCGGGATACTTTTGGCCGGGGATGCATACGGATGCGCTGGCTTACATCAGAAAATGCAGGTCTTGCCAGCTCTACGCACCCAACACGCATCGCCCGAAGAATGAACTTGTTCCAGTCACCTCCTCATGGCCATTCCAGAAGTGGGCTATCGATGTGACAGGCCCATTTCCCACAGCAGCAGGGAACGTTCAGTTTCTAGTGGTAGCCATCGACTACTTCACCAAGTGGATAGAAGCAAAACCCTTAGCCCAAACAACCGCAAAACATATCAAAAAATTTATTTGAGAATTTATTATTTGTCGTTTTGGACTTCCACAGAATTTGGTGAGCGATAACAGCACCAACTTTACTGACAAGAAGCTACAAAAGTGGCTGGAAGAACTTCAAATCACCCACACCTTTACCTCACTGGCGCACCCGCAGGGTAACGGTGAGGTGGAAAGAGCAAATAAGAGCATCGTCGATGGCATAAAGAAAAGACTCTTGGAACATAGATCTGGCTGGGTGGATGAAGTTCCGCATGTCCTTTGGGCGAACAGAACGCTAAAAAAGACAAGTACGGGAGAAACCCCGTTCAGCCTCACCTATGGCACTGAAGCCATGGTCCCGGTCGAAATTGGTTTACCCTCACCAAGGGTCTTGACTCAACCAGAAGACAATGATGCGGAAAGACGATTAGACCTCATGCTGACCGAAGAACGCAGAAACTTAGCCGCAGCGCGTGATGAAAATATAAGCGACAAATGCAAAAGTACTACAAACGCGGGTAAAACTCTGCAACTTCAATGTCGGAGACTACATACTGCGTAACAACGAGGCTTCGAACCAAGAGCGCCCAGGAAAGCTGGCCCCGGTCTGGGAAGGGCCATACACTATTAAAGAAGTTTTGGGAAAGGGCGCATACCGGCTCGAAAGGCTCGATGGCGCCCCCATCCCAAGAACATGGAATGGAGCTCAATTACGCAAATGTTACATGTAGATCAATTCCAAACTTGTAAAGAAAAGGCCTAGAGCCACTTCTAATGGAAATGATTCTCCTTTATCACATTGTGTTGATAGCCTTACCTTTATACTTATGAACTTTCCACACTGATATGCCGGTATTCACCGCATAAATAAGTGGGGAAAGAAGTAAGTCGTTGCGTGTGGAAGGCGGCAAAACCCGCATAAACATAAAAACGGTAAAAATTTCTAAGGAAAAGATGAGGAAAACCTTCACGCAGGTCAGATATAGGTAAAGTTTGGCCATCCTACACAGTGAAAGTGACGGTCTTACCCGCACAATCATGGTAGAGGAAGCAAAACTTGAACTTATTATCTACCACGTTGACAGGTTAACTTATCGAAAACATTTAGAAAGTTGCTAAGTTAAACTAAAATATGCATGAGCAAAACATATAAGGTTTACAAGGCAAAGCATTAACAAAACATTTATATTCCATAAAAATTCAAACATTACAAGAATGGCTGGGCATCTACCCGCCTACAAAAATGTAAATCTATCATAGCGGGTGGAAGGGATCTCAGGGTTCAAGCTTCAGGACCACTCCTTCCAAACCCACTTGAACCCGCACCATCAGTTGACTGTGGCGGGTCAAGGAAAGCCTTGAGAATAGTTAGCCCATCATCAGCAGCAGCAATCTCGTTCACTTTCTCCACCACCAGATGCGGGAAGACAGCATACTGATTCACTGCTTGGTCATAAGCAGCTTCAGTGTCCACGTCATAAAGAGGGAAGTTGGAAGGCTGGATGCCTTGCTCAACAAACCCTAGACCAAGCAGGAACCCAGCCTTTTCCCCATCCTCATGAGAAGCGTTGAGGGCTGCGCTCATAGCATCGTCATAGGATGTGTTCGTGAAGATCCGATGCACAACCTACAAAATAGAAATATATCAAAAACTTTTCTAAGTATAAAGAAAAGCGTAAAAAAACTACGGAACTACGCATACCTGCGACAACGCTTCTCGTAGAAGCCATTCTTTGGTGACCAGAGCTTCCTGGAGGGCAGCTTGAGCTTGATCACGGGCGCGTTCGGTTTCATTTTTGTTAAGGTTGGCGAGCAACACATCCTTAGCAGCAGCCTCTTCAACGCCCTTCAGCTTACGCTCAGCATGGTCAAGCATACCCCTCTGGTCCAGTAGCTCCTGGAGCTTCTTGGCATCTTCCAAAGCCAAAGCATCATGAGCCTGCCGGAGCTCTTTTAATTCGGCTTTAAGCTCTTCATTCTCTGTGCGCAAAGGCTCAGCAACGGCTTCAGCTTTGGTGGCCCTCTCGGTTGCGTTCCCTGCAGTTTCCTTAGCCAACCTAAGCTGTTCGTTAACAGCTTGGGTAGCCTAGGAACGAGCCTCGTGCCGGACCTGAACCTCAACCTCGAAGTCCTTGAAGGCCTTCTCCTTTTCCGCAGCGATGGCGGCAAGTCTCTTATTCTCCTCCCGGATAGCTCGCGCCTGAGCCACTTCCAGGCTACGCGCCGTCTTTAACTTGTCGTTTTCACGACAGAGCAACTCGACGCGCGGCTGCATCCGGGCAAGGAGGATTCGGAGCTCGTTGGTTAGCCTACCCTCCTGGTAGCTAGCCATGGCCTCCCCCAGCGCACCGCTTGGGGCGGCGTGGCGCGCCCATTCGACGCAGTCCACAGCCGTTCGAAGGGTTGTTCCCCAGCGGATGTTCCACCGTGGAACATACACCTCATTGGAATCTGAAACTGCAAAAACAAGAAACAGTTAGGAAAAAATGATAAAAAAAAAGATAATAGGCCAAAATAACCCTACGCCCCTGTAGGGTCGACAACAGGCCGGTAGCCGCCAAACCCATCACCCGAACCTAAGGGATATCCATCCAAGAGGTCGGGGAGATGGGAAGGAGGCAGAGATTGGCTAGAAGCCCCAACCCTGGACATACCTGAGGAACCGGCCATAGACGATGTAGTCGCCGTTGCCGGAGGAGGCACGGTAGAAGCCGTCGCGGTAGAAACCATCGGAGGTGAACTCACTTGAGGTGAACTCACAACCGTGGCCGCCGCTGCGGAGGAACCCGCAGAAAAAACCACCGCCGGCTCAGTGAAGGAGGCAGTGAAGATGGCACTGACAGCCGGCGGAGATGTCACAATTGGAACAGTTGGCTCAACGGGACGAGCAACTGAACCAATACTTGAAACAGGCGCGGCCGCCTGGGTCATCGCCTCGGGTAGGTTGACCAAACCTACCGTCGTGGGTCCAGAACTGCTTCTTCCCGCAACACTCTGGAATGCGGTTGCATCCACGCCTGCATGAAGACAAGATATTAAATATAATGGCGGAAAGAAATGCGGTTAAGACAAATGAAATTTATACTTACGGGTTTTCTTGATCTTGAAGGTTCTGGCAGGTGGGGACGAACCCGATGGAGCCGGCCTCTTCATGCCGGTCACCGTCGTCGTACTGGGCTGCTCGGAGGTAACAGCTGTCTCAACCTCCGAGACAGCGGTCTCACCATCACCAGGATTCCCCGTCGCCTCCTCGCTTTCGGTCTCCGAATCAGACCGATTCCCTTGATCGGCGGAGGTAACCTTCGCCTTGCCCTTCACGCCGGCAGCCTTCTTCTTCCTCGCGAAGAAAAGACCATATGCGGATTCCTCATCAGAAGATGACAAAATTAGAGGAATTCCAGCAGAGGTTTGAGCATGAAGAGGGCGGGGGTTAAAGAATCCCTTACCTGGCCGCGTGGCGCTCAGAATCTCATGGCCCGGCGGGTAGACCTCCACGAACCGATCCGCCGTCTGCTCCAGGATGGTCAACTCGTTCTCATCAAGATCACGAGTACCCAGCCGAGCGGGACCACCGCTCTCCTGCGGTTGCAGAAGCGACTGCAAGTTGTTTCCATCTGAAAATAAAAAGAGAAATGGTTAGAAAAAAAACCCTAAATTGGCAAATAAGACGGAGCATACCGTAAGAGATAGAGTTCAAACCGTATTCGAGGACGATGGGTATCTGCGGCGTCTCTGCCCCGGCATCCTTCCATACCCGGCACATCCCGAGCATCACCATCCCAGACTCCGCAAAGCGGTAAACCGGAGTCTGGATCCGGGAGATCTTGGTAAACCATTCCGCCTCCTGGTAGTTGGAGGCGTGAAGGTTGGGGAGTGCTCTCCCGTTCTTGAATGTCATCGCGATAGGGACGACACGGGCAGAGATATAGAAGAACTCCCGTTTCCAAGATCGAAGACTGCGCTCGGTAGCACAAATCTTCAAACCCTTGATCCAAGTGACCAAGGTGTACCAGCCTTGGATGCACCTCCAAGAGTAGAAGGTCATCAGGCGGTCGACGCGGGGCTCAACACCCAGAATATGGCACACCCATTCAAAGTGGCGGATCTTAGCGATCGCCATTGGGTGTACCTCCGTCAAGTGTACACCGTGTTTCTCCAAAACACGATATACAAACATCGTCAATGGGAATCTGAGATTCCCATATATGAAGAATGCAGCATATACCCCTATCTTGCCCTTGGGGGCATCATACACCGTTTGGTGGGGCTCTGGAAACTCAGGCTCGAAGGGCTCGAGCATGAATTTCTTCACGATGTAGTGATACAGGTCGACGGAAAGAGCACACTGGCACTCGCCAGCAGTACTCTTATCGTCCTTGTCAGACGTGGACGTCGGGTTCTCGGAATACACGTCGGACTCTTCAGCAGTAACTTCAGGATCGTGAATGGAAGACATGTTTTAGATGTAAAGAATGAACGATTTCAGGAGAATGCTCGACAAAAGTTAGAGTATTCGCCGGAAATCGCTTAGAAGAAGAAGAAGGAAGTGAAAGTGTGAGTTGAGATGCATCGTCTCCCCCCTTTATATACTCATCGCAATGAATGCGATGAATTTAATGCGGGGGAGAGAGAAGAACGCAGGCGCAATGAGATGACGACACGTGGAAAGCAAGCTGGCAACCAGCTGTCGACAGGACGCGTGCCGTAAAATTCGCGCCCACGCGCCCGAAAACCTGCGCCCACGCGCCTGAAAAGGCGTCTGGAATGACCATATACTGTCACGTCGCCATAACTTCCTGCACATCCTGAACTGCCAGAAGAAACCGTCGGAAGACGCTAACGTCCCTTCAACAGTTTGGACTGTTCTTATCCTTTCACCAACTCTTCAGATTTCAAAAAGATTCAAAAATAAGAGGGAATATACCCCCTCACCTTGGGAAGCAAAAAACCATAAGACAAGTGCGGGTACAGTGTCAAGGCGAAACCTTTCACATACTTAGCACTTGCAGAGAATTGAAGCCAAGAAGGATCTTGTGGGCCATGCTTGCGGAAAGGGAAATAACACCTCCGCATGGCGGGAACGTTGACAACTAGATTGTTTGAAACTTCAAGGTGGAATTGGTAGTTTAACATAACTGATCACTATGTCCAAAACTACCAAAACCTCGTGAAGAGTATACAAGCGAAATTCAACGCTCCCGACTTGCGAAGAGGTTAAACACCTACCCGCATCATAACCAAAGATCAGGCAGAAAAGTCGGGAATTTCTGCAAGGGACATTAGGAAAACCGTGGGAAGAATCCCCACGGAAAACCTTAAAAAACAAAAACCTCTTTAAAAACCCTTGCTTAAAGTTCAAAAATTCACCTCACTTATTAACAATTCATGAGAAGAACAATGGACTAGGGGGACTTGAAGAGGTAGGTCCCCACAAAGCCCAGTTGGACCCGCAAGACACACCTTGAAGAGGTACGTCTGCGCAAAGACTAACTGGCCCCGCAGAACCCACCATGCTCAGAGAGATGAAGACCTTAGTGTTTCTTCAATATTCAAATCCCTATTCGGTAACACCCGTCAACAAACCAATAATCCAACCTCCGATTCAATCTTCTCCGATTCAAACCCATTCCGAATTAAACCCACCAATCAATCTTCAAATCTTCCACAAATTCCTCAATTAAACGCCGATTCTGATACAAAATCAGACACCCAGATCCCCAATTCTTCAAATAAACCCGACCCGGATGATTCACACACCAAATTAGACGTCAAGAAAACAAAAAGCTTGAATCTTTCTGCATTTAAAGACGATGGTAATGATAATAAGAAGAAGAAGAAAAGGAAGAAGGCTGAGATTGAAGCAGAGTATGAGGAAAGAAAATATGGAGGGGTGGATTTGGAATTGAACAAAGATGAGGGTATGAAAGTGAAAATTGGGGAGAAGAAGGATGTTGTCCCAAAAGAAGGATTTGATGATGATGAGAAGCTATCAAGAACTGTGTTTATTGGTAACTTGCCTTTGAAGGTGAGGAAGAAGGCGTTGATGAAAGAGTTTAATCAGTTCGGGGAAATCGAGTCCGTTAGAATTCGATCGATTCCTTTATTAGATGTGGGTTCTGTTTAATTTGTTTGAGTTTTAAATTTGGTTTTATAAAATGTTTGTTTTGTTGATTTGGTTCGGGTTTTGCAGGACAAGACTCCGAGAAAGGGTGCTGTGATCAAGAAGCAGATTAATGATGCTGTTGACAGGTTGTTTGTTTAGAAAGATTACAAAATTTGGGTGAAAGTTATTTAATTTGTAATTTTTGTTAATTGATTGCAATTCGGTTTGTGGATGCAGGGTTAATGCTTACATTGTTTTTAAAACAGAGGATTCAGCCCAGGCGTCTTTGTCACATAACATGGCAGTTGTAAGTTTTTTTTTAAATGTTTGATGATTTTCTTTGATTTTTGAAATTATTAGCATGAATTCGGGAAATACCTCGTGAGTATGTAGATGAATATAATTTGGTGTTTAAAAAATTTCAATTTATGACAATTGTGACAGTTCGGGCAATACCCTTCTGTTAAGCCTAATTTTTATATACAGTTTGGTTTATTTTGATAAATGTAGATGCATTTTGATAAATTTT
This sequence comes from Bidens hawaiensis, assembly GCF_021521415.1. Classification (NCBI taxonomy): domain Eukaryota; kingdom Viridiplantae; phylum Streptophyta; class Magnoliopsida; order Asterales; family Asteraceae; genus Bidens; species Bidens hawaiensis. The sequence continues at coordinate 843,165 of NW_027491459.1, read as the reverse complement.
GTAACTTTTATGTGTTGGGCATGTTATTAGGTGGGTGGAAATCATATACACGTAGACAGAGCTTGTCCGCCTCGCAAGAAATTGAAGGGAGAAAACGCTCCTCTCTATGATAGCAAAAGGACTGTTTTTATTGGCAATCTCCCATTTGATGTCAAGGTACATTTCTTGTGCATAGATTTTGAATTCGTATGAGGTCAAGGTAAGATTTGTTAAAACGACTAATTGTTGTCGGGTTGGCTTAAACCACTGTTTGTTTAAAGTTTTGCACTTTTGTTTTGTGTTTTAGAAATTTATATATATAATTGCAAGTTAAACTGGTTTTCTAATTTAGGAGGTTGTATGCTTTATAAATACGCACTTTGGGAACTGGGAATACTTTTGACCCATTAGACTTTTTGGTTTTACCCATTTGACTCGTTAGAGATAGAACATAATCCAAATAGTCTCATTAGTAAGTAAAGGGGTTGAAATTGCTGTCTTTAAATTTACTAATTGTGGTACATTTTTTATCTGATTTTCAGGATGAAGAACTTTATCAGCTGTTTACTGGTTTTAACAATCTGAAAGACTGCATTGAGGCAATACGAGTAGTGAGAGATCCCGGTACAAGCATGGGAAAGGGCATTGCTTACGTCTTGTTTACAACTAGGGTATGTGTGTCTACTCATTTATAGTTTTGTTTTTCATGTATATGTGTGTGTGTTTATTAATTATGTGAATATATATGTGTGTGTGTGTGCAGCCGCGCACATAGGGTTGAGGTTCATTACAGAACACATTATTGCGGGGGGGAAACAAAGTTAAATCGTTTAACTTTTTTTTATTAATGGTTCACGATTTTCAGCTTTTGGCTTCTTGCATAAAAATGCATATGTTGTGTGCGTAAAAACCATAAAACTAATCTTGAAAACGTCTAAAAGATAAAAATGCATATGCTATTTATAGTTTATAAACCTGGACGACATACACGGCTACACATGTGCATGCTATGCATTGGTATTAATAACATACACATGACTTGCATATATGTAATTTCGTTAACTAAACAAAATCACTTCATACTTTTTTTTAGTTTTAGGAGTGATGAATAAATATTACATTTCAACCTCAAGTGGCGGACGATGTGCCACGTGTTGCCACGTGGCGGACGATGTGCCACGTGTTGCCATGTGTCGGGACACGTGGCGAGAGGTGTGCCACGTGTGGACGCGTGGCAGTCTTGTGCTAGAAGTGTCAGGCCTCGTCATCGCGATACGCGATGACGTAGGTTCAACCAGCGATTGCGTATCGCTGTTGACCCTTTCAGAAGGTTTGACCAAGCCCCTTCGCGATACGCGATGGCTTGTCCTTTGTCCCCATCGCGTAGCGCGATAGGACAAGAAAATAGATTTTTCATTTTTAACCTTGGAGTTTGGATTTGGCATAATTAGTCCCTTAACTTTGAAAAGTTGACATTTTTGACCCGAAATTTCCATGATGTTTCAATTTATTTGTGAAATCCTTCCATCATCAAATACTAAGTATATTATTAACTTCTGTACAACAAATAAAATTAAAATTCAAAAAATATAAAAATATTTTAAATGAATAATATAAAATAGCCCCATAAAACAAATAAATAAAAATAAGAAATATAATATAATAAATAAACACAACTAGAATTAAAGAAGAAGGTAGCATATATTGGAGAAAATTTTGTTTTTTTGTTTGAGAGAGAAATTTTATAATATACAAAATGGCAAAACTCGTCATTTATATTTGCACGCTTTTTCAATGGTCGTCCTTTAGTAAACTTAATGACAGAAAACATCCTTTATGTTTAAAAATTATATCACGTTATATCATTTGGTCCTAACCCAGTTAACTTTTTTCGTTAAATCTGGTCATGTGCATTACACATGAGGGTAATTTTGTAATTTAACATAAATAATTTAATAAATAAAACTAAAAGAATAATATATCTCTTTCCCTCCGTCCTCACGATCCACCCACCATAACTATCCACATATTCTATTAACACGAACGGCCCGACACCACAATCAAAACACAACAAACCATCATTAATTCAAAATAGGGTTTTGTGGTGGAGTTTAGTTTGTTCTAACATAGATCTAGGGATTCGATTATTGTAGATCTAGGCTTAGGTGATGCATCACGGATCAGTCGCCGAGGGGGAATGGGTTAGTTTGATGGCAGCGGTAGTTTAGGGGAATGACATATTGAGACTTGCACAAGCATTCCTCACTGACCAAACACCATTTCAAGTATTCCAACAACAAAATAGATAAAGTTTTACACATAACACGTTTATTGATTTGAAAACAAGTTTGTAAAAGTGGGGCGTATTCACCTTTGATCGGGATCGGTTTCCAACACCGTCCTTGCGTACTCTTTCTTGCTATCTCGCACCTATAGTACGAGTATAACTTTTATTAGTCGGATATACCATCCGGCTTAAGACCTTTAGTCTTATTTATCTCGATGAACCTTTAGTTCAATAATCTTTTACTTTAAAACCTTTAGTCTTAAAAGCAATATTTATAAACCTTTAGTTTATTATAAAAACCCGACGTTTCTTCTTTTCTAAGAAACGTATTCTTTTTCTTTTATCATATAAGAATATCCTTATATAATATTCATAACAAAGAATTATATATAATTCACACACATATATATACACTTCCATATTTCTTTATTTTCTTTTCTTTGTTATATAATTTATTTCCATAAACATCGAGCATAATTCCGACTTAGGGCATTAAGCCTTTATAATATTTTATTATTATTTTAGTCGGGTAGTAAGCCTTACCTTTTCTCGGCTTATAATTCCCTAAATACTCGAGAAGCACTTCTACGCCGCTTAGTCCTTTCAACACTCGCCTTGATCGCCGCTTCACTTCGGCACGCAAATCGAGACACCAACTCTTCTCGGCACGCACTTCGAGGTGATCGTCGGGTTGTAAAAACGACACCGCCTTCTTGCTCGGAACGTCGTCGAGGAGTGGTACGAATATCGAGGTATGGCAAGTTTATCGAGGAATCGGGGCACGGTTTTCGAGGTGTATCGATGGCATGAATTTCGAGGTTTAGAGAGATGCTTAGAGAGAGAGAGTTGTAAACTGATTTTGGTGTGATGAAATGAAATCCCGGAGGCTGCTATTTATAGACAAAAATTTGGATCCTATCGCGATACGCGATAGGCTTCTTGTCACCCATCGCGTAGCGCGATGTAGCTTCGCACAGTCACAACGTAGGTCTGCCACGTGTTGCTACGTGGCAGACGGTGTGCCACGTGTTAACACGTGGCGAACGATGTGCCACGTGTTGCCACGTGTCGGGACACGTGGCGAGAGGTGTGCCACGTGTGGACGCGTGGCAGTCTTGTGCTAGAAGTGTCAGGCCACGTCATCGCGATACGCGATGACGTAGGTTCAACCAGCTATTGCGTATCGCTGTTGACCCTTCCAGAAGGTTTGACCAAGCCCCTTCGCGATACGCGATGGCTTGTCCTTTGTCCCCATCGCGTAGCGCGATAGGACAAGAAAAGAGATTTTTCATTTTTAACCTTGGAGTTTGGATTTGGCAGAATTAGTCCCTTAACTTTGAAAAGTTGACATTTTTGGCCCGAAATTTCCGTGATATTTCAATTTATTTGTGAAATCCTTCCATCATCAAATACTAAGTATATTATTAACTTTTGTACAACAAATAAAATTAAAATTCAAAAAATATAAAAATATTTTAAATGAATAATATAAAATAGCCCCATAAAACAAATAAATAAAAATAAGAAATATAATATAATAAATAAACACAACTAGAATTAAAGAAGAAGGTAGCATATATTGGAGAAAATTTTGTTTTTTGGTTTGAGAGAGAAATTTTATAATATACAAAATGGCAAAACTCGTCATTTATATTTGCACGCTTTTTCAATGGTCGTCCTTTAGTAAACTTAATGACAGAAAACATCCTTTATGTTTAAAAATTATATCACGTTATATCATTTGGTCCTAACCCAGTTAACTTTTTTCGTTAAATCTGGTCATGTGCATTACACATGAGGGTAATTTTGTAATTTAACATAAATAATTTAATAAATAAAACTAAAAGAATAATATATCTCTTTCCCTCCGTCCTCACGATCCACCCACCATAACTATCCACATATTCTATTAACACGAACGGCCCGACACCACAATCAAAACACAACAAACCATCATTAATTCAAAATAGGGTTTTGTGGTGGAGTTTAGTTTGTTCTAACATAGATCTAGGGATTCGATTATTGTAGATCTAGGCTTAGGTGATGCATCACGGATCAGTCGCCGAGGGGGAATGGGTTAGTTTGATGGCAGCGGTAGTTTAGGGGAATGACATATTGAGACTTGCACAAGCATTCCTCACTGACCAAACACCATTTCAAGTATTCCAACAACAAAATCAATTTTCCGGTTAAATGTTTCCGACGAGCAGATTTAATTCTGCGTCGCCGTCTTTGCCGAGGTATGTAGACGGTGGTGAGGTCTGGTGTGGTGGCGGAGTTTGTGGAGGTGGGTGACGGGATTTTCAGATGTGGCGTTGGTTGTTTGGTTGGTGATGGTAGGGGTGGTGGTTTTGAGGTGCAGAGAGAGGAAGAAGAAAGGGTTGACGGTGGTGCACTGGTAGTGTTTGGTTGTGGTGTTGATGGTGGGTTATTTGGGGAAGAAGATGAGGGTTAAAATGATAAACTTTTATTTATTTAAAGACCAAAATTTTAAGTTAATTACACAAATAACCCCTGGGGTAAAAAGACAAATTTGCCCTCACATGAGGTGCATATGACTAGATTTAACAAGAAAAACTAACCCTCGTTAGTGAAAAGGACGAACCGTGCAAGGTTTCTTTAACATAAAGGATGTTTTCTATAATTAAGTTTGCTAAAGGACAACCATTGAAAAAACGTGTAAACGTAAAGGACGAGTTTTGTCATTTTGGCTTTATAATATTAAGTTCGGGTTCAAAAAGGATTTGACATAGTTCAATCCGGTGATCCACTTGTCTTCTTAAAGAAAAAAAGAAAATCATTCCATCATTTGTAACTCATATAAATGAATTGATTAGGTTAGACATTAATAAAATTACGATTTGACCAAAAGTTGAGACGTATAGAATTATAATGTCTCAGTTTCAAGATTTACAAAAATGTGTTGAATATTCTTTTTTACAATATAAGTATTACTTTCAATCTCATGAATATAAAAATAATTTATAAAAAACCTTGTTTTAAAAACATTTTAGGTAAGTCAGATATAAATAGTTGATGTCATTGACCATACAACATGATTATTAATGTATCTAGACATAAAACTGTGTCGCCATGCATACAACTACTAATATGTACATAACTATTCCTGTGATGTCATAAACAAAGTCGTCCAAAACATTAAAATTAAGAATTATAAAATATCAGTATATGTTATGGTTAGACAAGGGACCGACCGTATCAAGGTACGCAACAACTAGTAGTTTCAAGAGAACGAACTAAAGCTGATGTACGATTTGAACGCTGATCATTGGTAAAGGATTTTGAGAAAATATATCGTGAACAAAGTGAAAACCATTATTAATCAAGTGATGAAATACAAGATCCATAAGTAAAATAAGGTAAATGGTGGTTATAAAAACTAAAGTCATATATACTTTAGCTTACATAAATAAAAATTAGGACTTCGGTTAATTTTATAGCAAATTAATGATTTTATAAGACTAGCAGTAGTTTAATATGTTTGCCAAACACACAATAAAGCAAATAGTACTAGCTTCTTTATTACAAAAAAAAAAAAAGAAAAAACGATAAAATATTTTACATAGAATTTAAAACAGACGATGCTCGATTTGGCGAACACAAAATTACTTGTTGATAGAAGCAAAACGGCTGGACTTGTGAACTTGGAAGACGGCTCATTGGTAAATGTATAAAGATCCCCAATGTTGTCGCATCCGAGAATGGGACAATGGGTGCCCGCATCGGGAAGTCCTTCAAATCAAAACCAAAAGGATCAAATGCCATAGAAAGGTTGTTATCAGTTGTAAAGCGACGAACAAACATTAAATTTTTAATAATATTAGGAACGTGAAGGACATTATAAAGGCGTAAGGGTGGGAACGGATATGACAATGTTTGGTGTCCTGGATTGGAATTTGGGACCAATTTCTGACAATTATATTCATTGAAAGACCTTTTATTAATATAAGACGTGAGGTTACCTAAAGAGCGAGTTATGTGTGAGGTTGGTCGGTTGCTCCCGAGTCCACATACCGACGATGATCCGACAAAGAGGGTTATCGTGGTGAAAGCAGGTTCGTTGTCGGTGTTGGTATAACTATAAGCGTAACCTATATTGGGGCACCCCCTCCCCCAATTGTTTATGCTCAGCTCAGTAGTGTAAATATACTCGTTTCATCTGAAACTTTTTTATGTAGTGTAACTTTACTTATTTTCGCCCGAAATTTTTTAGTCTGGTCCCAAGCAGGGCCGTCATAATGGGCACCTATTTAGTCACGATAAAACCTGTTTAGCAAAAAAGGGCTCTATGCAATTTTATACTTTTTAAAAAATAATTAAAATTAAGACACTAGAGTACATCATTTCTCTTTCATGGTACATAAAACGTATAACTGTCATGCTCAAACCACCAAAGCAAATTTTAAACGAGTCATTTTCATATTTGAATATTGTGTTATTCGTAGGGCTGGCATATCGTGTATGCCCGTACACGATAAGACATGAACACGAAATGTGTATACGTGATTATGTGTACACGACACGAAAACTTATCGTGTACATGTATTCCAAACACGAACACGAACCTGTTACTACCTGGTATACCCTATAAAACACGATAACACACGATAAGAGTTGTTTAGAAACACATATTTGACAATATGTTTAGTAAAACAAAAGCCGAAGAGGGAGTGTTCGTGAGTGGTGAGTGGTGACTGCTGAGAAACAAAGAGTGAGAATGTTTTAGGAATTTAGGGTTAAGGATCACTTATAATATATATATATATATATATATATATATATATATATAATTATAAAAATCTAACTAGGTACTTAACAGGTAAACATATATGTTACTTGTTTAGACACGAAAATTAACAGATAAATTCGTGTATACCCGTTTGGTACACGAATCATGTTAAGGTCTTACATGTTACATGTTAAAGTCGTGTAAGTACGTGTCGTGTATTCGTGTCTCGTGTATAAATTGTTAGCCTAGTTATTCGCGCCGTCTCTAACCTGTTAAACACGTTAAGACACGAACTGACATCCCTAGTCCCAAGTTCATGAAAATTTTGTGCATAACCGTACTCCGTCGTAGAGGTGCACAAATCGGGTTTTTCAAATACCCGGTTCCGGGTATTTAACTGGGTTCGGATGTGACCGGATATTGGTAATACCCGGGTCGGGTTTGGTTCCGAGTATTGTCTCAAAAACCATACCATCTGCATCGGGTTTGGGTATGGTATAAAACCAGGTATTCTAAAACCGAATATTTGAATAACCTATTTTCGGGTTTTTTTTGGGCTTTTTCTGAGTATAAATTGGATTTTTTAAGAGGTTGCACTTTTTATGAGTATTTTTCGGGTATAGATCGGGTATTTGAAATACCCAGTTTCGGGTATTGGAAAAACTTGGTTCTGAGTATGGAACCGGTTCGGGTTTTTGGGTATTACCGGGTACAAATAGGGTTCGGGTTTTAGTACCGAAATACCTACCTGATCCATAGGGTCGGGTACGGGTTTTTATTTGCACCTCTACTCCGCCGTGGCTGCATGTAGGGCCGGCCCATAGGGGTGGCAGGGTAGTCGACGGCCACATGCCCGACACCCCGCTAGGCCCGAAATTTAAAAAAAAATTAATATATGTATTTTTATTAAATACAATATGTATATATAATGTTAAACTCAATTACATAATAACTAGCTTGGTCTAGTGGCAAAGAAGTATTATTCCCAATAAAAAAATTATGGGTTCTAGTCTTATTTGAGACATGTTTAGTCTTATTTTTATACAAATTTTTTTTACACAACCCAAATTATAACCAACTAAACCCATATAAAAATTAAATTGTTTAAACGCAACAAAATATTCCTTTTACTTATTAAAACCCAAAATTTTTTTCACGAAAATCAAAACTTTTTTTTTGGTTTTCTTAGAGCCGGTGCAGGCTGCATGAGCTTGAAAATACCGGGCCCGTTGCGTGGAGTTTTGGTGTGGGTTGGTTGGAAAGGCCCAATTGTAATAAGGAAGACCGTTTTGAGTCTGATGCATCGATTGTTACCTGTAATTTTGCATCATCAGATCCCCGTGGTCTATCGCATTCGCAGCAGGTGAATTGCACTTTTCAGTTTAATAATAATCACACAGTTTTACATTCATTTGTGTTTTTAATTATGGTTCATAGATATAGATTTAATTTGTTACAAGTATACTCATCTTATTTAGTTGCTTCATCATCATCATCATCATCATCATCATCATCGGTCAGAGTACTCCCACTACCACCTCAATCGCCATTTATTATCTCCAATTGATTATTCATCTGTTCAAGCACGGTCTCGATCAGATCAAATCGGTATTTGATTTTGTTTCCAACTGTTTGTTGATTACATAATAGTAAACTGATCATGTTCACTTTATGAAACTTACACTTGCTGACCAGAGGATTGATTTTCTCAAATTTCTCGATTTACTACTTAAGGGCATACATAATACAATACATGTTCTGATGTTGATTTTGTAGTTAAGGCATATTATACTTATGGCATATTACTCTGTATACAAGGTGATAGACTTTTACTAAAATCAACCATAAATTATGCATACTTGCATTGTAATAATGGGTTTTGGTTTTGTTTAATATTGATTCTTGAGTGTACTTTTTTGAAATATATATAATTTCAGCCTGATTTATTCGTGAACCCCTCACTGCGTGCACACAATCTTTTCGGCAAATTTTTTTTAACTCAGTAATGGATTCTTCTATCAAGTCTCTCAATCCAAACAAGCATTTGAAAGAACAGTAAGATCTTCTCAATGTCCATCATCTTATCAATTTTTAGGTTTTCTAACAAACCATCAACGTATTTGTAATGTACTTGACCAGATTTGTCAGCAACCTAACTGGATCTTCCATGCTTGAGCTGTTTGTTCTTACAGCGATATTTCCTGTACGTTTCCTAAACAATGTGTTCTCAATACATAGCTTTTCAGAAGTTTGTTGATAACTTGTTTCTGATATTCGGATTTTGATTATGTTTTGGCTAATTCAGATGCTTATTCTGCTGCGACATACCTCGGGCATTTGCAGAATTGGTAACTTTATTATTCTGCTACATATTAACCTGCAAGTTCATAATAAGTGAAACATAATTAAGTCTATTTGCATCTCTAGATCATGTTACCAATGATACTTCATCAAATAAAAAAGATCTTTCAACGTCAAGAAATCAAAGGGTTTACATCCTCATGATGATAGTTGATTTCTTCTCAATTGTTGTTCCTGTCACTTTATTGTGTACAGTAAGTATTTGCATTTTTACCATTAGAACGTATTTACATTCTGTTTTATTTTCGTTATATAAACTGTATACGAACATATAATTAGCCAAGCATATTTATTTGAACATATGAAATAACAGGTTTTAGCAGATTGGACGTATACAAACGGAATTATATTAATACTGGTCCTTCTTTTTGCTGCATCTAAGAGGTAATCTATGACTGTTATCGTCTTAATCTTAAAACTTTGTTAACAATTTGTGCTATAAGTGATTATTATTTGACAAAATCTTGAATATCTATTTCCACCCAATCAGACATGGATCTTCTTGGGATCAGGAAGAAGAAGTTAATTCTTTCAGGACACATGTTTCATCATACAGGGTTTTTATGGTAACCTTAACATGGTTTTATTTTAAATTTTTATCAGCTTTGGTGCTCTAAAAATGTTCTTTGTAATTCTAATTTAAATTCCTTTTTGTGCAGATGCTTTTCACATGCATTTGCATTTTGACTGTTGACTTCAGAATATTTCCTAGAAGATATGCTAAAACCGAGACATACGGTACTAGTTTGGTAATAACATAATCTTGCCTATTTAGCATCCTTTTATTTTCTAAAAAGTTATTTGTTATGTTAGGCAGTAGCCACTATTGCTGATTTGTATCATTATTGTTTTTTGGGACTGTCAGATGGATATGGGAGTAGGTGCATTTGTCTTTGCAAATGCCTTTGTTTCACGTCAAGCTCGGGGTATTTCAACAATGTGAGTCAGTTTATCTACACCAAGTAGATTTTTTCTTTTAATATAGAAATCGAAATCATCTTTTATCAGATGTTTGAAAACAAATGGTACAACAATCGATTAAAAAACCAAGATAGTTGACACAACTTGATGTGGAATCAAATTGCTCAAGACACTTTATAATTAATCAAAGACTATGATCGAACCAAGGGTTTAAGAAACCAAGTTCTTATAACTTAAAATTTAATCAAAAACTAATAAACTAACAGACCGAATCCAAGTAATTTAGAAGAGTTCAAAACTAAGAGGCAATCCCAGCTAAAAGATAAATACCCCGAAGAGACAAAAACCAAGGAAATAAAGCAAATTATTAATTAAAAGAAATTATTGAAATTCAAAGTCTTGGATAGTTGTTAATCTCCATATTCCAGCTCGATCCACTTAATTTAGGTGTACTCTTCCCGACCGATTCTAGGTCAACGGGTTGGGTTGGCAACCCGTATTGCTCCTGCATCACAACTACTACCCTATTTATACTAGAAAGACACCACCTGCAATAATAAACGTAACTGATTCTGAATTTAATGCTAAGACTTGACCATTGACTTATTCAATAACTTTTTTATCTGTAACTAGAGTACCTCACTTATCACTGTATGTTAGGCGTACTCTACATCCTATATGATTAGTAGTTTAGTACTCTTGTATGATCGCCGGCTATAATTTGTTGTGTGTCATTGTGTGTATTCGTAGCGATTATTTCATACTTGTTATGCTTTTCTAGAGTTCTAGTATGTCATACTATACAAAAAAGAAAAGAAAAGAAAAGAAAAGAACAAGCGAAAAGGTTTTCGGAGCCGGGGGTCTCAGCAGGAGCAACCTATCTATCCCCTTGGATAGAGGTAAGGTTTGCTACCATCACACCCTCTCCAGACCCTATCAATAGTATTGCTGTATGTGGGATTATATTGGGTACATTAGTTTATTTTGATTATAATCTGGTTAACTGTCTTATAACTCTACGAATAATCAAACATATGAAGATCTGTTAACTCTATAAACACCAAGAACACGCACAAGTAAATAGTTCTTTCGTTTTTACTAATTGCTTTACTATTTTTTTTTGGTATTTAGGGGTTTGAGAAGTGCACTATCCTCCACTAGCCCACTGCTGTTTCTCGGGTTTGCTAGACTTGTTTCTACAACTGGCGTTGACTATCAGGTCAACAATCGGCCTAAATTCTGTAAATAAACATCTTTTTGCCTGTTCCTTGTGACTTAACTCCTAAATTTTTCTGTTTGTAGGTCCATGTGGGAGAATATGGTGTTCACTGGAATTTCTTTTTCACACTTGCGGTTGTAGCGGTTTTAACGTCAATTATTAACATCTCCCCAAAGTATTGCGCGCTTGTAGGTTCATTAGTACTAATAGGTATGTAATTTCATACTTTCATAAATCATAATTTCATTTTTCTTCATTATCTTTATTTTTGTCTCATTTTATATTTTTTTAATCTGTAGGATACCAAGTTTGCCTAATGAATGGGTTGAACTCTTATCTGCTTTCTGCCGAAAGGGGAATGGACATTATTAGTCAAAACAAGGAAGGAATCTACAGCATATTTGGTGAGGTATTTTTTAAAAATTGCTTTGGTTCATAATATATTTTTGTAGCTTTTTATTAATAAAAATTCTGGACCTTCATAGTTATTTATATATAATTTATATCTTTTTTCAGGGTATTGGGGCCTGCATCTGATTGGTGTTTGGTTGGGCAACAATGTTTTGTTTGGGAAGAATGCTAATCTGAGAACTAATAGACGGGCCAGAAAGCAAACTTGGATTCTAGCTATTTTCTTCTGGTATAATATATATATCTTATACAAGTAATTTTTTTAGCATTCATTTAAGTGACCATCTATCCACTCTTTCAGGTGCTTGACATTGATTCTGGACCGTTTTGTTGAACAACCTTCACGTAGAATGGTACAATACTTAATTTCATATGAAATGTTCATTTAAATTTGGGCCAGTTTTATATGGACCTGTGTAAACTTGCATAATATCATATTTACCGAATAAATAAAAATTTAAATATATCCGTTGAAATCACATAAAAGTTTCATGTTATGATCATTATACCCTTCTCTTTCTCCATGCACTCTAAACTCTCATATTATAATGCATGTTTTAAGAGAAGGGTATAAATGTCAGTACATTTAAAAATGTGTGTATTTAATTATATGATTTTTTTTGTTGAGGGCCATATATAAAGTTATTTTGTATTAGTAAAGCATTTACAAAGGGGAAATCATTGAAATTATATATTTGTTGATTACATTTGCAGTGTAACGCGACATATGTGGCTTTGGTATTGGCTACAAATCTACAGGTAATTTTCATTTGTTGCTATTATATATATTAAAAATCATTAAATCATAACTCATAAAGGGGTAGCGGCGCAACGCAGCTTGTTGCTCGTTAGCCTTCTGTTTCGATGTAATCACTACTTTTTATATATATGATTTATTATTTATTGTTTTTGTAATATGGCTTTAAAATTCTTAACTAAAAGTCATCATCAATTTGCAGATTAACTACTTTTAAACTGAAACAAGTAACAGAAACAGAAAAAACAGTGAACAAATTGAGAATAGTTTATTGTACATCTTATATCAATAAAGAAATAATCCCATTGGCAGATGTTGGGAGTAATAGTTCTTTCAGATTATATCCCGGGTGGTAAATTATCAATACTGGAACAAGCAATCAACCGAAACTTGCTTGCATTCTTCATTGTGGTGAGTACCAAAAGTGGAAAAAAAGTTAATATGAAATTTAAAAATTGTTTATCAAAGGTAGAAACAACCACCTAGTAACATGGTACTAACTTATGCAGGCGAATTTGCTGACCGGATTGGTGAACTTATCAGTAGATACTCTGTCTGTGTCATCGCTCACAGCCCTAACTATCTTGATTGCTTATGGTTTTGTTATATGTGCTGCTGCTGCATTTGCAGATTATAACAGTATTAAGTTAAAATTTTGGTAAAAACAAAATGTTAGTTTGGATTTTTCTTTTTGGGTACATTCAACGTTTTAATTTGTATCATCTGGTTGTAACCTGGATTTTTCATCAGTCAAGCAATCTTAATGTACATTTTGAATCTCTCTTCGGATCAAAGGCTGATCATGCAATCAATTGTTGTGCTGTAACCAAACTATATATATGAATAGAGTTTAATTATACCTTATAAGTGCTGGACTCAAATATTACATGATTGTTTGAGTCTATTTTGTGTTAAGGGTGTTCACAGTATGGTTCAACACGTTTTGACGAAAATTTTTGGCCGAACCAGCTGATTTTACCACTGTTGGATTTTTTTTATTATTTTTATAGAATCAGTATTTTGTATTGAAAATTTTAAAATAAAAAAATGGTTCGTGATTATAATATATAGGTACCTATAACTGATATAGTCCAAAAGAAAAGTATTAAAGTAAGTTGTATAAATAATAAAGTTGAGTCAAGCGAGTTCATCTTGACTCATTACAAGTTACAACACTAGTGGTTCCTATTAATTTCATAAACTAAATGATTAAAATGTTATAAGAGACCAGTAAGTGTGAACGATTGTCATATAAAACAAAGAACATGAAAGGTGGTAGTTAATGGCAGGTGAAACACTTTGTCAAAAAGAAGCAACTACCGTAGATTGCATTAATGGGTGTACATGTGTTTTTGGTGTTTGCAAGGTCACTTTTGATTTAGGTGAGCCCTCAATGAAGGAAGTGGGTCCTATTTATGTCGGAATCAAATCATCAATATAGGTGATTAGTTATCTAATTATGAACATAACCATAAGTTTCAAGTTTAGTTTTATTGGGATGATGCGTTTCTTATTTAAAGAAAGCTCTCAACTGAAATCAAAATTTCTGTGGTTAATAAATCTAGGGGCGGCAATTTTTGACACGACATGAAAAGAGAAAAAAAAAAGTAGGATTTGGGTTTGCTAACATGATTATTTTATAAAACCGGCAAATCCGAAAGCAACATGTTTAATAAATGAGTTGACACCGGATACGACGTGTTTAATAAATAAGTTAATTTGTTACCCGTTTAAAAGTTTTTGAAAATGCTCATATTTAAATTAAAAGATGAGTTCTTTACGTATCTCTCCATCTACAACATTTTCATGTCGTGTAATAAATTTTCCGTCTTGAAGTACATTTATCACCTTTTAATTTCTAAAAACTATGTATTAGTTTCTCTGGTTTTTTTTAATGTTGGTGTCATCTCAGGGCCGATTTAGAGAGAGTAAACTCAAGTTATGGCTTTAGGCCCCCATTTGGACATGACCTCTAACTTAGACAAAAAAAACATACTAAATGATGAAAATAATCTTTAAGTTATTTGAAAAGACAGACATATTCACGGTTAGTTGTTTTGCTTTGTAACAATAAATTTAAAAAATGTTCCGAAGGCCTCCTAAAGGGTTGGGGCGACCCTGTTTCATCTTAGTTCAATCTAAATATATAAAACTAAGTTTGTTAATTGAAAATGAGATATATAAAAGTATCACTCATAAAAACATATAAAACATTATACACACCTGAACATCACACGATTTTAACTGGGTTTGGCACGACACTAATAAATACATGATCGGGTCAAGTTGAATTCGAAACCCGTCAACCCGACATGATTTACACATCTAGTTAAACCGTTACATTTTTGTTGTAAAAGGCCTTCTACGGCAGAGTAGTCATAGAAAAGTTAGACAAAAATAGTTTCACTAATTCTTCTTGTGATGGATTCTTTATGTCTGAATTCTGTAGTTAAAAAATTTATTAGAAATATATATTGATTATCATTTTAAAAGTTTTATATTGATTTTTATTTGATAAAGATTTAATTTACATATTGTAGGAATTAATAAATGAACAATAAAGTTTATACGGATATAAATGGTATTAATTCCCGAAGGTGATTGAAATGATACAAGCAAATGTGCATCATGTTCAACGTATTATATTTCTACAACTATCAATGGTGGTTTGTGAATTTGACGACTGATATGACAACACAAATAATATGATCATAATTATTATTATTTTATCCATTATTTGCGTTTAACACGAACCAAGTTGTCTCACCAAGCACCTCTTGCTGGAAATAAGCTAAGGTGTTGGACCCTTAAACTTCAAAGCGTCACTTTTTAATTAAATTTATATGTAAAATGTATAGGATGTGTACTTTGATTCAATTAACGAGTATTACATGTATAGCTTAGTGGTAAAATGGCCTGTTTGTGTTCGTGGAGGCCCGAGTTTGAAGCCCCGCGGTTACACAATTTTACGTTATGCATGTTTTTGACATTGGTTGAATCCCGCTCCTAAGGTAAACACGTGAAATAAAAACCCAAATTTTCTTTATGGTCCAGTGACATAATTATAAGATGGTTACGATATTAAATAAGAGGTCAGGGTTTCAAACTCTACATTGTATAAATATTTAATCATTCAAATAAATATTGTGGTTAAAAAAAACTTAGCATACAAAAATTCAATTTTTTTTATATATTTATTTATTTTAAGTAATGTCGGTGAAAAAAGCTTTTTGTTGCATTAAATGACACCTTAATAAAAGGATATTGAAAAAATACAACGGCAACTGAATATGCAGATTTGATGTTAATTTCCTAATTATTTTAGATAAATTTGTGGTTTTAATGTGGTGGCAAATTGTCACACAACCTAAGGAGGAAATATCGGAGCGTGAGCTGATTGCTCACAGCTTTTAAGGTACTATCATGCAATAATTAAAGTTATAATATCTATTAAATTTAAATTAAATAATCAAACAATTTTCAAATATTACAATACATAGTTAATCAATAAAATAAATAAAGACAAAATAAAATTTAAGTTCTTATTTATTCTCTCTAGCATGCAATCCTAAGTTTCTTTCAATCCAGCTTAAACATCACATCAAACGATTACCTGCATATGCATTAAAAATATAATAGATTTGTCAACACGAAGTTGAGTGAGTAGCACACCAGACTTGGTGTATTAGCTTGTGAATTAAGTTTTAAAATTCTTATTTTCGATGGAATAAAATTCTTATCACATTAAAAGTATGCACATATTCAATATTTAGTTGAGAATTCCAATTTATTTTATTAGAACACGGCCCATTTAATCGACTCCATATTTCCTTAGTTTATAAATCAATTATGTAATATATATCAGTTCCTTCTATAAGTATCTTTTTAATAATTTTCATGTGAAATGGAAATCAAAAGTACGAACCAATAAAATACTGGAAAATGCACTGGATTCTTTCTCCCATTTTAGGCATAGAACTTATTGATTTGGCAATGCTTGCTGATTTGAGTTGCATGGCTTGAACCATTGAACGGTTATTAGTTGGACAACGTATTCTTACAAGTGAAAGTTGTCTGTTTAGTGGTCGGACATGTTCGAAGAATCAAAGTAAAAAAAATAAAAATTGTGAGAAATAACTTTTTGGATTTGAGTTTGTCACGTCTATATATAAACTCATTTTAGAAAGATTCTTTTTACTGCACAAGTGGATATCTTAATTAGAAGACGACCTCGTGACATCAAGTTCTCTTAAATTAGATAATCCGAATTCAAGCTCTATTAAATTAAACAAGCCGAACCTAACTTCTCTTAAACTTAAAGATTCTAGTTCGAGCTAGACGAGCTTGACTCAGCTCATTCACACCTATATTCTCAACTAAAATTTACCGTTACGTTTTGATATATTTAACAAGGATTATTAAAACTGCAGTTCAATTGAATTAAATTATGATGACTAAATTGAGATTTCTATTTATAATTATTATCAACTTATCTATTTTAAGTTTAAATAATGAAATGATTGCTTTCATAGAATTAGAAGTAGTTTAAGAAGTGATGTAACATAAACTTTATGATTATTTGACAAAACTATCATTGAAAAATATAATATGAAGATAACAGCAAAATTGGATTGTCCAAACTTAAGACGGAATGTTCTCATCTTACTTGTTTCGTTTTTTAATATATATATTAACTTTTCCCTAAAACATATGTATATTTTTTTTTATCAAAAATGCAGTAAATATAATTTGTCAATCTATTTCATTGACAAAAGATCCAATACAATAATACCTTAACTATAATAGGTACGCGAATCCTTTTTTTACGTATCGATCCATGAAATCACATCCCAATATCTCGGAATCATCAATACATACCCAATTAATCATCGATTCACCGAAAAAAAACAGATCTAGATCGTTAATAGATCATTCTTTTTACTTTTTTTCACGAAACCCGTTTTTAGAGCGTTTAGTTTTTCACGCGTGATGGGTGGCTTATCACGCATCGCCCCGTCCCCCCTTATTGTACAGTATCTCGACCCCTATTTCATTATAGCCATTTGCTTCTAGATTTATATCAGGAATAATTTCATTTACTATCTTTATTACTTATGTGATACCATATTTATCAAACAAGACTTCATAAACTAGTATATTTTCACATAATATTTTTTTATTCAGATAAAATAGTTGATGTAGCAAGGGGATGAGTTTTTTTTTAATGTATTATAAACAAGTAAAAACGTCATTTTGGGGACAAGCATGTATTAGGATTTAGGAACCTTAAAATATTTTAGTTTTTTTATGTATATTTTATTACTAGTTTTTATTCTCTGTATTACGGGGTTGTTTTATATTATTTGTTTTTAATATTTATTATTTGAATATTTATTTTTTTATTGTAAGTTAATAATAATATACTTATGGTTTGATGATAAATTGTTTCATAAATAAATGAGATTTTATAACCCAGTTTAAAAGCTATATGGGTTGGATAAGACCCAAAATCCGTTTATTTTTTTTACTATAAAATTGGTTTTTTAATTATAAATCATATATATATATTGTTTTTAAATAGATCAATTTTTGATTTAATGAGATGTTATAACTCGTTTAAAAAATATATGGGTTTGATAAGACTCATACTGTGAATTCGAGTCAAATATATGAGGAGCCTCCATTTAAAAATCAGGTAAATCTGATGACTTAAAAAAAGGGGGAGCGTCCAAATCGCGACACGTAGGAATTTTATGTTTTCGTTTATATATATTATAGATTTAAAGAAGGGAAAGAGGATGAAAGCGGTATATACTTAATTAGTTATATTATAACTTACAATTAATGTTTAGACAAATATAAAAATTTAAGTAATACAAATATATTTGATATTATGACTCTTGTTTGGGTAACTATATATCATGATTTGTGTAAAAGGAAATTCACTAAATTAAGTCTTACACATTATTAAAAGCTATGATTATATATATAAAAGATACTTGAGTTAGTGTCCATAAGAATTCATATAATAATTGAAGACCTTGGCATAGAGTGGGCATGAAATGGGGCTTTCATTTTGCCTTTATAATACACAATTATTGAAGATAAGGCTTAGTAATGACATCATGGCTTAGTCTTGTTGATTGTGAAATGGGACCCAAAAAACCACTTAAAAGCTTGGCAACTTGTGTTTATTTTATTTGTGTTGAGGTGGAAATTGAAAGGCTAGTGCAAAGAGGGTAACAGAATATTTATATGTCTTGCCTGTTTATTGAAAACAAATTCTTTTTGGTCCTTTGCTTTATGGCCAACATGTAAAAGTGGCCTCAAAGTTATGACAAGATTCAACACATGTTTTTGGAAAATTATCGATACTCGTTGATGTTGATAGTCATTATAGAATATAGGTGCGGTGGTTCTAACTGAATGTCATTAAAGCAAGTTGTTCAAACAATGAAGTGTACATTTACATTTAGTTAATGTAGAAGGACGGTTAACATCGACAATCCTACCTTCAATATTGCAATAATGTATATACCCTCGATCCTGAAGTCTAAGTTTTATGGTTTATATCGATAGGAAACCATGATTAGTCATGTTGATAGTATTTTGAATTTATTTGTTCTAACATTTGAAGTAGAATTAAAAAATGTAACAAAACTGAAGTCTAATAAAACGTTGACACGTGGTCTATTACGAGTGAATACTATTACGTCATGGTATTATTTTAGTTTTACCTGTAAAGAACTTTGAGATCTGCAAATCTAGTACTCACCACTAATTCATGAGGGATTTATTTATTATCTTTAACGTATCATTCGTAGGCGTTAAGTTTGAGATGTTAAATAAGTACAAATAATAGTGACAAAAATGGGCAGGGTTGTGATTTTTATAATTAGATAGGATATAATAATATGTTACTAGAGCCATGTAAAGTATCCAATCAACATGTTGCGAAAGTTAAAGTGGCCCAAGATGAAACAGTCATTCCCCACTTCCAAGAGCGTACGTAATGGGACGTTTTCTCCATATAAAACACCAAAAAGCGCCGGACACACCTCCACCCCTCACCCCCCCTCCTTCCGCGGACGCCTTGGGGTGTTTGGATGTGGGGGCGTCTCTCACAAAGCGCCTGATAAAGGAAGTTTGGAGGGTGAACGATTGATGGTTGATTTATTTATTTTTTTTAATAAAAATAGTAATAAAATAATAATGGATAATATTTGAGAGAACATTTTCCACTACACACATTTTATGTATAATGCTCATATAGTGATATGACGCACAACGTCCCTATAGTGCACTATCTACTGTACACGTTCTAATGGATCTTTGCTTTGCTTTAAACTTTTCTTCAAATAATTTGCTCAAAAATATTGTTTGAAAGTAAGGTAAGAGTTGATTGCTAAGTAACAAAAACTAATTTCAATTAGAAAACAACTTCTTTTAGCCCTGCTTGTAGAGTTGTCTAACTAAAAGGGAAAATATGTACTTAAAGAAGTGATGTCCTATAACTTGTCACGATGCGTGTTCTTGATTGTGATGTTCACTATATTTTACTAGGGGTGAGCAATCGGGTCTTACCTGATCTTGACCCATTTAACGTACTCGCAGGACTCGGGACCAACCCTATTGTTTATGTTCACCCCTAAGGAGCAATCAGTTCGGGTATCGTGGGTCTTACTCGGTTTATGTTCACCCCTAAGGAGCAAATGGGTCTTTCCCGCTATATCCGGACCCATTTAATGGTGTTCTCAAGACCCGGGACCCGTTCCTGTTGTAATATAATTGAATCTAATCAGTTTGGGTCTCGCAAGAGAATAAGAGATGTTTGATGTTACATGACAAAAATACGGTTGCGATGTTAACTATATAAATGAGGTAGTTTAGAAAGTTCTTATAAGAAAAGGGAAAATAACAAAATATCCAAACCTCATAGGACATCAACATTCTTTGACATCTATCGTCAATATTGAAAAGGAAATGTGTATTATTGGTTGATATATATAAGATTTGTGATCAATTATATTGTTTCATATAAAATTGATTATTTTCTTTATGATAAAAGAAACATAAGCTTTTATAGAACCAATTTTTTATGCAAATCAACAATGTCAATGTGGTCTTAACTTAAAAGACTCGATATCCTTATCCTTCTAAAAAACTGAATCAAGCCAGCTTCATCATAAACTTAAACCCGGAAGTTAAACTAGAAATATCAGCTTCCCTCATTTTATGCAAGACTTAAGGTTTAGAAAAATTAAAATCAACAGTTATTTAAGTAATAAATGATATACATTTAAATTTAAGTGTAATTTAGAACGAGGTAAATGAGCGAGCTTACCTCAATTCAAATTCGACTATAAATTGAACTAGAACAGCTTGATTTACAAATGAGCCAATTTTGAACAAGTTTTTTCGAGCTTACCTTTATACGGGTATGAACCTTTTTCATCATAAAATCAATAAAACTTAGGTTTTCGTATTACTTGTTTATTTAAGTAACTATACAATTTATTTATATCCATCGTCAGCCTCACACTTTCTATATATTATTAAAGTAAAATGGCATGATTCAACGTTTCAAACTCTAAGCCATACCACAACACCATAATTACATTTTTATAAAAAGAAAAATAAACTATTCAAGCTTATATTTTTGCTTTCCCATTTTGCCCTTGAGACTTTGTTCCATAACTATATCATATAAACTGCTCCTTTGTACACATAGGGGTTCCACACACAGGCTTTTATAAGGTAAAATGCACTTGTGTAGTGGATTCATTTAATATTAGAGGGGCCTTTGGGTAATTAAGTAAAAGTTTAGGGGGCAAGTTGACTAATTGGATGGATTAACATCCTATGATTAGTCCTCCCATTGGTGCTCTGTGGGGAATACCCTTCCTCCTCTTGGCTACACGGAAGCTCGCGGTAGTAGGTGGTGGCGTTGATGGAGTAAAGGCGCTATGCCGCTTGCTGTTGCCATATGAGTCATCGGAATCAGGCACTGCCATTATTAGTTGCTTTTTATGTGACGAGGTTTTCTTTGTCTTTTCAAAAATCTTTGAAGTCCCAATAATCTGATTATAAACATCAAAGTTAATCATGAATTGTTAATTATATAAAAAAAAGGAAACATGTGTTTGAATTCAACCTCAAAAAATCATTCATTCAATGCCAATTTCTCCCTTCCCACTCATCAAAAAAGTCAAAAGTTGTGTTCATAAAACAAAACCCACTTCAATGGTTGAAAACTTGAAATAGAAACCAACAATATAACAAATCATAATATCCTAATTATTTATATCAATCAATATTTTTGTTTTCTTAATAATGCTTTTCAACATAATTTAAAAAATTATGCAATTTTGCATATATTTAGAGAGGATATATGAATTGTCCCTTGTTTTCTATTGGAGATTTCATATATCCCTTCTCTCTCTAAACTGGTAAAATTAAAAATTTTATTTAAAACATAAGTTTGAAGAAATATGTAACTTTACAGTTTAGAGAGTGCTATGTATGAAATTGTATCTTTTCTGTTTTTCTTAAGGAATTTCATATATTCCACTCTAAACTTATAAAAATTACACATTTTATTGAAGAACAAATTTTCGACACATACATAAATATATTCCACTCTAAACTTATAAAAATTTCACATTTTATTCAAGAACAAATTATCGATACACACATAATGTATAACGCTCTTCATTTAGGGAAATATGCAATTTTGCAAGTTTAGAAAAATACTTATGAAATTGCTATTGTGTTACCCGAGTGGAAACTTTACTTCCACCCGCACAACCAATATATTAAATAACACATTGGTGGTATTTGAATCATGGTATGAAAAACAGTTGGTGAAACAATTAATTTAGCATTCCCCAAATTAAATTCACACCAAATTAACAAAATTACCTTGCAGCCTAGTGAACAAAATCGGTACGAATCAAGAAGACCACGCTCACAAACTTTGCACGTGTTTGTCACACCTTTACCGGGCCTCGGCTGCGGCCGTTCGTTCAAGAACACAACTTTAGCACTGTTAATCACATAAGTCTGCACTGAACCAATATCCAAAAACTTTTGAATCTCAGAAACCCTAATCACATCATGATACGAAGACCTGCGTATCTGCAAAATTAAACATTCAATTTTACCACCATTGTAAAATTAAACCAATGATTCAAAATATCATCCCAATGTTTTTAAATTGTAAGAAACTTAGATGAAAAAATCATATTTCTTTGAAAAAAAAAAGTTGAAAATACCGAAATGAATGAGATAGATCAATTGGCTGAATTTGAAATGCTAAAATTCAAATTTTGTTGGAAAAATGTGAAAATTCACCTGGATCACACGATGATTCTCATGGTGATGGAGACAAATTGAACACAAAGCACCATTAACACAATCCAAACAATACATATTACACTCAGATTTATGCGAATCAGCATGTAATTTACATTGAACGAAGAAGCTCTCGCGGAGCAAAGGCTTCAACCACGGCGGCCATTTGTGTTCGTTTTCATCATCAGGTCCTCCGGCACCCTACATTATCAATCATTAATAAAAAATGAATAATTAAACAACAACTAAAACGCAAAATCAAGCAACAAGATCAAACTGAACTAACCATGATTCTTCGATTTTTGGGAAGTGGGGGGTGAAAGAAAGAGAAGGGTGGTTGCCTCTTATCCGCTCGTCTCAAAAACCTAAACCTTGCCTTACTTTTTATAAGAATATAAAATATTCATTAATGGCGTAATTTTATTCTCCTAATAATTGTAATCATGTTATTAAATATTGTTTCATTTATTATTTTCAATTTGTTCAACAAACATATTTAATTTTTTGATAAAAATAACGATAGTTACTATTTATAGAGAGTGAATAAACGTGTTCTGAATTACAGAGGAGTTTGATACTGGTACCAAAAATACTGATATCAAAACAAAAAAAGACAACAAAATAGATAAATACACGTACCATAGTGAACTGTACCGATCCCAAAACCTCGAAAAATGGTTACTAAATTGGTATAGAAATTACCGGGTTCGATACCAGGTACCATTTGCTCATCCGTAGTCTGAATCATATTTTGTTAACATGTTGGGTTGTTTAACCCGAGCATGACCCATTCTTTTGTTTGTGTTAAAAACATTGATACTAACCCGCACATAAACTTGTGTAACATGAACATAACTCTTTTAACCTATTTTTCTAAATGGGTTGATGGGTAATAATCAAGTTGTAAGCATGTTGATCGAGTTGGTGGATTTAAAAAAAATACTAGTTACAAGTCATAAATTAATCAGTGAGTCGACTTTTTTAGTTAATTAGCTAGATTGATATTTCGACTATTTGATTAAACGAGTTAATCATGTTAACCCATGCATGAATTGTTTGATTATCCGAGTCACCTCAAACAAAGCCCATATCTTTGTCTAATAAACTCCTTTACATTTTTAAACTTATAAACACAAAGTTTCAATGTTGTTGCATTGTTATATTTTTCTTTTAAATTTAAATACTTTACAAAAGTATTGTGAAATTTGATTATTATTTAATGGTTTTTTTCCTCGTAATCACCTCATCAACTTTAGGTTAAATTTGAACAATATAAACCCATAATGATCAAAATTATGATATTTTAATGACAAATTCATACTCCTAAAATCTACTCTTATGATGCTTCTTATTTTGCACGATTCGAACTCACACCTCTTTAGTAAGGGTAAATGTCTGA
The DNA here is from genome assembly GCF_021521415.1 of Bidens hawaiensis. NCBI lineage: Eukaryota > Viridiplantae > Streptophyta > Magnoliopsida > Asterales > Asteraceae > Bidens > Bidens hawaiensis. Next base: position 818,728 of record NW_027491459.1, on the reverse strand, counting down.
TGCCACTGCATCAAGAGGCATCGACAATAATCAAAATTAAATGTGTTCTCTATTTTATTTCGGTCATTTAGTTTAAACATTTTAAAATGAAACAGAAGAATGGATGTCAAAAGATTTTATAGTTGTTTAGTTGAAGAATTAACAAACTTGTCACAACATACATATTCTCTATTTATAATTTATAACACCGCCTATAAGGCTATAACCTGTAGGCCGAATATTCATATTACAAGTACTCCTTATTCCTTCATACTTTTCAACTTAAGGGAATAATTAGAGTGTTAGTACTAAATTCTTGTGCTAAAATAACATAAAAAGACGTGTTATGGAGTATAATCACCACTAAAAATAATGTTGGCATTAGATGATATCACTACATATTTCTTTAATTAGTTTAGAACATAGCAACAAGCAATAAAAATACTATAAATATATTAGTAAAATACGTCTAACATGCAATGGTGTATAAAACTATAATGACAACCGATAAAATATCAAATAATCTAGAAAGGCTGGTCCTAACTCCTAACCCTCTTAAAAGTACATATATATACCCCTCTAATAAATTCTAAAAACCGATCACACTAACGCCCTGTTCTTGAGTTTTTTTAAAGGAGGGAAATGAAAGGAAAACTAAGGATAGTTAAAAAATGGGTGTTCTTGAGTTTTTTTTAGAATGGAAAGGAGTAGGAGGAGTTAGGAGAGATTAAATTAACATAGATTATCCTTAGTTTTAGCATAGTTATCCTTTCCTTTCCTCTAATTAACATAGATTAAACTAAGTTATCCTCCAAAAAATGAGATGATTACTAAGGATAACTATTTTTTAACATAGTTATCTTTTCCTTTCCTCTAATTTCCTTCCGACTCAAGAACACACCTAATTAAAAAAAAATTCCTTCCCTACTCTTCCCTTTCTTATCCTTCCCTCTCCTTTCATTTTCTTTCCTTGGTTAAAAAACTCAAGAACAAGACGTGAGGCCATAAGGACAACTCCCCCCCTCCCCTTTTCCCAACCCCAACCCCAAACCAAAAAAAAACGGAGGTAAAGTTTCTAAACACTTTCTAAAAGACTATAACCTTAATATGACGTTTCTAATAACTCATATTCCAGATCATGACCTTAAATAGATGCAAGTGTTGCAAATTTTGTCTAGTTTGCTCATTCCATCAGTTTGGGTATGGCTTTGCTCGTCCTCTCCTCCACTGTGATAGTTTCCACTCTTCTAAATGGGAAAGTCATATGTCTCCTCTTTACTTGCTAAACCGTCTTAACCTCCATCTCTTATCTTATCCAAGCTACAAGTCACCCTCAGTCTCTCTTAAAAAACTTCATTTCTTATTCGATTTGCCCTTGTGTGCTCACAATCCACATCGGTATCCTCATCTCCACCACCACAAATGCTCAACGCATGTCTACATGATGACCCAATGATCATTTCCATTAGTAGTGTAGTTTTTAAATATCTTAGTTTTTATAATTAGTTTTTATCTATGTTTTCATATAAACTTTGTTCAAAATTGACCCACTACCATGTTCTTAATTTTATTAAAATATTTACTTGATATTTTTTTCGAGGTTAATACATAAAACTGATGTAAAAATCATCAAAACTGGCATAGTCATAACAATATTTCAAACCCGTCATGAAGTGTGAACAATTACTCACAAGGTCATATATATATTTTTTTTGAACGACTAACTAAGTAACATCGGGTACTCAGTACGTGTCCCCTATTGGCTAAAGGTAGCCCGAGCCGGCCACTAGTCCGGACGGACGGAGCCCCTAGCGGTCCACCTATTGAGGGATTCACCAGATAAAACCCGACCCACACGCCCGCCAAATGACACGACAGCGAGTAGCCGGTAAAACCGGGTGAGATCAGGACTCGAACCCTGGCAAGCCAGGGTCATTCCTCATATCTCCCATATAAATTGGTGATAGTGAAGTTTGACCCCCCTACCTCTCACTAGTAAAGTGAATGCTCTACCATTGAGCCACATCCAATTTATCTCATCAGGTCGTATTAATTAATTAATTGTTATCGATTCATTATGTTATATTAATAATAATATAGCCAACCAAAGGCAAATTAGTCTGATGGTAGTCTCATGAGTTTCCTTACGTGAGGTCGTTGGTTCAAGTCTTATTTGTGATAAAATATCAGATGCGAGCAAGAGTTTTACCACATTGGGCTTTCGGGTGGTGTGTGTCTTTTGAAATCGTGGTGGGTCGGGTCAACGAAGTCTCTGATCACAGACATGAGTAATCTTTTGCTAATAGATGTAATCGGGTAATTAGTAGGTCGTTAAGAAAATGTAATAATAACATACACTCCATAAAGCTATACGGAGAAAAAATGTCCGTACCTCTGAATCTTTTCCATCATTTCAAATTTAAAAACAACATTATTATACTCTGTATTTTTCACAATAATTGTCTTTCCCAAAAGATGGAGTGGAAAGTGTTTTTATTTGAGATGAAAAATAACTTTATTTTTTTTAGAAAAACTAATATTTTTATCTCAATTTTTTTTCGTGTGTTAGTCTTGAATCATAGTATTTGTCAGGTAACATCACCACCTTTATCATGACGGTATGTTTTTGTTTTCTTTTATTTCAAGGGTTTTAAAATTTAAATTATATTTTTTGGAAAAAAATTCATTTAAGTTTTTGTGTTAAAAGATTATATACTGTATTTTGATATACTTATAGTGAAACATATTTGTGAACCATCAATTAATTTTATAGGAATATAATCCCACAAGTACAAGTAAAATGTATAGTGTTGGGTTGATGGTTAAGTGACAGAGACAAATTCTCTTAAACACATGAAAATCTTGAGTTCAAGTCCCGAGAAGTATGAATTTTACTGTTAAAAAAGTGCAATGTATAAAATCAAAATATTACACTCATCGAAAAATACACTACCATATGAATAAAATTTTGATAGAAACAAACTAAACATTACCTGATGGGATTAAGACATTCTGTATAAAAAAAGAAAAAAAGGATTTTGATTTAATTAAGTGCAAACCAAACTTATACGAGCTCAAACTAAGATCAAGTCAAAATTTAGTGGTGTGGATTAAAATTTAGTATCTTTTACTTTGAAGTCATCTTAATATTCTACATGTGCCCCAATAGACCAATTGCATGAGATGTTTGCTTTAACCTATGAGGGCATCCATAACGGGCGTGAACCCACTTCCATCTCGCCATTTAAACACCCCATCATCGATATGTGAGGGTTTTCAAGGGTCTTGGGATAGCAACGTTGGTGGGAGCACAACGCTGGGTGCAAACTGAAAAATGTCACCTCTCATCTGCATCACCCATTTTCTTAATTAATAATTTATTTATATAACTTCATTTTTATTTTAACTATATTGGATGGGTAAAATCATTATACATCTTTTTTTAGACTTATTCTTATTTATGTGACCGTGACATGACAAAACGTTTTAAATTTTTTATTAAACAACTAAAAAGAAGCCGCAACACTAAATTCACCCTGTGAGAAATCAGCCAACCCATATTTTTATAATCGTTCACTATATTTCACATACTTCACATACTATGTAGTTTCATATCCAAAAGGTAAAAATTAATAACTAAAATGCACAAAAGGAGTTGTGATTAATTTTATAAACTTTTGTGAGAGGTGTGGTACTTTATAAGTTAATTAAACAAGCTAAAATGTGTAAAACATATTTAATGACATAATTGCTCAGAATAAACTTATATGAAGGATTGTTGAATAACTCGGGTTGCTTGAACTAGAAGGAGCTAATAACAATTCCATCCCCTCTTTAGGCAACCGAGGATGATCCCGGTCTTGTAAATTTCGCGAACCAAGCGGAGTCTAACAGTTTCCAAATCTAGTTTTATTATTGGTAAGAACAGTTTGGTCCAAACTTAAATGTGGTTAGGAATTGTGATGTAAACACTCGTATAAGTTAATCAAAAATTCAAACCTAGTGTCACTCTTTGGTCAAGGGTGTCCAAACTTAAAATGTGGTTAGGAATTGTGATGTAAACACTCGTATAAGTTAATCAAAATTTCAAACCTAGTGTCACTCTTTGGTCAAGGGTTAATGATGAAGTTCATTATTTTAGGGAATATCTCATAGAATAGTAACTAACTTTGTAAATGTAGTCGGCTCAGGAGACACCCCAATTCTCATTTGATGTTTTTAATTGAATTCAATTGAACTTTAAAACCATATACATACTTGATAGTCTATAAGATAAGTTTATTTAATGAATCACCTTAAAAATCAGTTAAATACAAATGTAACCTCATTCATTATTAAATTATTATATTAAGAAAAGTAGTTGGATTTGCCGTAATTTTACTGGGCTTTCATGTTTTGGGCTCCAACCCATGATAAGTTGATAACAAGATACTGGATCAATTAAATTCATCAACAACGATAATGGGCTAATGCTCTTCGACGCTTCGTTAATGGTGCTGTTTTCATTTAACTGGAAATTTCATATGTATAAACTTTCTTTTCTATATGTTATGTTTAAACTATTTGTCTGACCCGTGAGTTGCGTGGGACTATTGAACTCTTTAAAACGTTGAACCACATACACACGTTACTTCATAAAAATTAGATTGAAATGTAACCATCAATATATTTAACAAGTTACAAACAAAACCAGATATATAATTAGGTTAGAATATCTAACAACCAATGGTCAAATCTTAAACCAGACACATCTGAAGCTAAGGTAGTGTTTGGTATGAAGAAATGAAAGGTGGAATGGAATAGATCATTTCAAGGGAATGAAATTAACCATGTTTGGTTTTCATGAAGTAATGGAATTGATCATTCTTAAGGAATGAAATTCTTTCCTTTTTAAGCATTTTCATTCTTTGATAAAAGGTGTTTTTTTCCATTCTTTCAAGAAATGGAAAAGTCAATAATAATAATTATTATTATTATCATTATCATCGTTGTATTTTTAATATTATTAATTTGTATAATACAATGTAATATTATTATTATATTATCGACATTATTATTATTATTGATTTAAATTTGGTGAATTAAAAACATTTCATAACGTGCATACGTGATTCACGTTTTTACGATTATTTTTATTTGGTTTGGTAATATCACCACAATGCATAGGTTCAAAAACTAGTTATTACTAATTGTATTATTATTTATTATTATTAATATTAATAAAGTGATGAATCATTTCATTTCCATATGGAAACCAAACAAGACAATGGAATGGTAATGATTCATTTCATTCCATTGTCCATTCCATTACCTCATCCATTCCATTCCTCCACTTATTTTATTACTTCATACCAAACAGACCCTAACCTTTGGAAGAGATTCTCATAATCATATATATATATATATATATATATATATGATTGATTTATTTTGAGAACCACTTTGAGTTTTAAGAACTCGAAAGAACTCAACGAAACAATTTTTTTTTTGAATTTTTTTTACACATGTGTAATACGTAAGTGTAAGTGATGTACAAAAAATTACGGTATTTTTTACACACCGAATCGACTTTACACATGTGTAACTAACGTTTAAACTTGTGTAATTATCAAAAATACTTATTCTCTCTTCTGCTTCATTTTTTAATTAAATTTAATCTCAGTCACATATATCAAATCATTTAATTAAATGTGTGGTTCAAAATTAAGTTCTTAAAACTCACAATGGTTCTCAAAATAACCCTTCCATATATATATATATATATATATATATATATATATATATATATATAGGGGAGAGATAAATTGAGAACCTCTTGAGTTGTTAGAACTTTGAGAACTCAATATGGACCACACATTTAATTAAATGAGTATGGAATATGTGGCTGAGAATAAATCTGATTAAAAAATTAATCAGGAGAGAGAATAAGTATATTTGATAATTACACAAGTTTAAATGTTAGTTACACATGTGTAATAAGTTGATTCAGTGTGTAAAAAAATACTGTAATTATTTGTACATTACTTACATTTACGTATTACACATGTGCAAAAATTTTTTTGAAAAAAGAAGTTGTTAAGTTGAGTTCTTTCGAGTTCTTAAAACTCAAACTGGTTCTCAAAGAAATCAATCCTAGTGAAGGATAAGTAATTAGGTCTCACACGATTAGCAGCCTAGAGACTTCAAGTAGAATATCGTAAAGCAATAAAACTAACGATCACTAATAAATATGTTATATGTTTGGTACAAGATTTTCAATATATTTTCAACATATTTTCTTCAAAAGCATATATCACAATTATGAACATTTTCGAAATTCGTTGTTAAGGATCCATATTTATGCAATTTAAGAAGCTAAACACGTGTAGCAAGGAGCCGCAACGTTAACTTTGCCCCTACTAATAAAAAGACTTATGTTGTCCAAAATATAGTTTAGGCTCCAGGTGGTGAGATGCTCTCCGATTGCACCACTCTCCTAGTTAGCTCTCCTCGCAACTCCGATCGACAAATATATTTCAGGGCTGGAGGTGGCGAGATGGTCTCCGATTACACCACTCTCTCCTAGTAATTCGCATCTTGCGCATTCCCAATTTATCTCTTTATATTGCATGTGTGTGCTTGTTAAATATAAGGTATGCTTACACATTGAAACTTGAACAAGGTTGTAAGGAAATTATTTTTACTTAATCCTTAACAGTTGTCATATTTCAAGTTATTTTGCGATATTCTGAATATGCTGACACGTGCCTTGGCATTTCATTATTCCTCTTTTGCGCGACGTTATCGTGCATTTATTATAGGGAATTATGAATGAGTTTTTTAGCCTTTACGTGTCAGTATGTGTTACTCTGCCTATATCCATTATAATCCCATGCGCGGCCCCGACCTGAGACCTTAACAACTATGCTTTGGCATGTGCTTTGCCTTAGTTGTGCTTAGGTATTTTTATGGTCCAGCTGCGCAATACGTAGGATGGATGCTATGAGTAATTTGAGCTAAGCCTCATATTATTGGGCTAAGGCCCTGACGTTTTAGAGTTAAAACTCGTTAACGCGTCTGAGCTTGAAGCTCGCGCATGTATGTTTTACTTCGTTTTATTTTTAGTTTGATGTCAATACAATGTTGTCATATTGCTCAAAATTAATAAATGGAAGTGTGAAACATGTATGCAAAAGGTAGTAGAACGCATATTAAGAAAAAATAGAGCGTATCATTATTCATAATGGCTTAAAAAGCCTTGATTACAAACTTGACAACTTTTACATGAAACATTTTCTAAGTTGTGCTGCGTTCCATGTGCGCGGGATCTTCTTTCCATTTAAATCTTTTAAAGCGTATGCGCCTTTTCCCAATTCTTCCGAGACTTGATAAGGTCCCTCCCAGTTGGGAGACATCTTTCCCGGGGGTATTGCGCGACTAGCTTTATTGTTCCGAAGGACAAAATCATTCTTCTTGAAGTGGCATTCTTTCACGCGCTGATTGTAGTATTTTTCTAGCTTTTTCTTGTATTTGGCTTCACTGATGATATCCGCCTCTCTGCGTCCCTCAAGTAAATTGAGATTCAACCTCCTTTCTTGCTCGTTATCCGTCTTACTCATCATGAGCACTCTATAGGATGGGCATCCAATCTCTGCTGGAATCATAGCCTCCGTTCCATAGGTTAGGCTGAACGGGGACTCGCCATTGCTGGTTTTTCTTAATGTCCTGTGCGCCCACAGGACATTAGGTAACTCCTCGACCCATGCATGGGACTCTCCCTCCAACCTTTTCTTCAGCCCATTCAACAAGTTTGGTTCGCGCGTTCCACTTGGCCATTCCCTTGAGGGTGGTATACTGAAGTGAAGACCTGATTGATGTGCAATTCCTTGAACCAACTGGATATCTTCCTGTCAGTGAATTGTTTGCCATTGTCGCTCACGATTTCCATGGGCAGGCCAAAACGGCATACGATGTGGCTCCAAATAAATTGCTTCATTGCCTCGGCTGTGATTTTTGCCAGTAGCTTGGCTTCAACCCATTTTGTGAAATAGTCTACTGCCACTACCAAAAACTTTACTCGCCCTGGCGCTTGTGGTAAGGGACCCACAATATCGATTGCCCACTTGTGGAAAGGCCATGCAGAGGTCACCGGAATCAAGTTGTTCTTTGGCCGCATGGTATTTGGCGCATAGCTCTGACACGCTTTGCATTTTTGGATCTCTTTTAACGCGTCCAAGTACATGCCTGGCCAATAGTAACCTGCGTTCATTGCCTTGGCGATCACCATGCGCGGGCCAGCATGTATTCCACAGATTCCTTCGTGTATCTCTCTGATCACATAGCTTGCTTCCTCAGCGTCTAGGCAATTCATGAGTGGTCCAAGATAAGAGCGTCGATATAACGTACCATCGAGCATTTCGTAGTTCTACGACTTGTGTCTTATCTACCTCGCCTGTGCGCGATCGTCTGGTACCTTTCCCTCTTTCAAGAATTCCATTATTGGAGTTATCCATGATGAAGGTGTTGTATGAATTACAAGAACAGACTTCGCTCCCACTGACGGGTTGCTCATTACTTCCACCCTGACATCTTTGCCAAAATGATCAAAGCTGGTTGATGCCATCTTGCTTAGCGCGTCGGCAGACTTATTTTCACTGCGCGGAATGTGTATGATTCTGAAAAAGTCAAATTGTTCGGTGAGTTTCTTCGCATGCTCTAGATACAGAGGCATGGTGTTCTCCTTGGCATCATAAAGGCCATTGACTTATGCTGCTACCAGGTATGAATCTACATGAGCCTCTAGCTTTTTAACTCCGAACTTGTGCGCGATGCGCAAACCAGCCAGCAGGGCTTCATACTCAGCTTCATTGTTGGTGCTCTTGAAATCCAACCTGATTGCGTAAGTATACTCATGATTTTTTGGATCCACCAGTTTGAGGCCTGCGCCGGACCCTTCGTTGTTTGAAGCTCCATCATAGAATAATCTCCAAACGTTTTTTTCATTATTGGCTTGCGGAGGGTCTACTTCGCGCTGAGCCTCTTCGACTTTTCTTTTAGGGATTTCTGCGATGAAATCAGCTAAGACTTGTCCCTTGATTGCTGGACGAGGCTTATAGGTGATCGTGTGCTCCCCTAATTCCAGCGCCCATTTTGTCAGCCTTCCTGAGAGCGCGGGACGTCGCAAGACTTGCTGGATGTTGTAATCAGTCAGGACTTCAATAGGATGACCATTGAAATATCTGTGAAGCTTGCACGACGCATGCGTTAGTGATAAAACTAACTTTTCTATGATGGTGTAGCGCGTCTCAGGATTTGTCAGCACCCGACTTACATAATAAATTGGTGTTTGGATTCCCTTGCGATCCACCAATAATACTGCGCAAATGGCGCGCTCTCCTGCTGACAGGTACAACGTTAAAGTTTCATCAGGTAGTGGAGCTGTGAGCGCAGGCAGATTTATCAGACATTCTTTTATCTCACTGAAAGCTTGCTCGGCCTCAGGCGTCCACTTGAATTGGCTTTTCTTTAAGCAATTTCTCAATGTGTTAATGAATGGGGTAGATTTGCTTGCATGGTTTGCTAGGAACCTGTTAATTGATACCAATCTACCATTCAACTTTTGAACTTCCTTCATGGTGGATGGTGAGGGCATGCCGAGGATAGCCTCCACCTTCTCTGGGTTCACCTTGAAACCATCCTTGGTGACCATTATGCCGAGAAATTTCCCTTCTTCCACGCCGAATGTGCATTTGCTCGGGTTGAGCTTCATGTTTACTTCCTTTAGGCGCCAAAGGGTTTCTTCGATGTCTTTGAGCATTTGTTTTTCCTCCCTGCTTTTAATCACCAAATCATCCACGTAGACTTCTAAGTTTTTTCCAATCTGCTCGTTGAAAATTACATCCATGAGTCTTTGGTAAGTGGCTCCTGCATTCTTCAAACCAAAGGGCATTTTTGTGTAACAGAAAACACCCTTGTCAGTTCTGAAAGCAGTCTTGTCTTCATCCTGTGGTGCCATTTGAATTTGGTGATAGCCCTTATAGGCATCCAGGAAACATTTGAGCTTAAATGGCACCACAGAGTCCACCTTCATGTCAATGTTTGGGAGGGGGTAACAATCTTTTGGACACGCCTTGTTGAGGTCCTTGAAATCAATGCACATTCTCTATGACCCATTGCTCTTCTTTACCATCACAGGATTGGCTACCCATGTTTGATATCGTATTGGGCGAATGATATTCGCGCGCAGTAGATCTTCTACTTGCTCATTCATGGCCTCTGTCTTCTCGTTTCCCATGACTCTTTTCTTTTTAGCAATTGGCTCCACGGACTTGAATGTGTTGAGAGAGTGCTGCGCCAGGTCTCGCGGAACCCCAGTCATATCAGAATGTTGCCACGCGAAGACTGACATATACGTTGTGAGCAATCTTTTCATTCTCACTCTTGTGTCATCTGATATCTTAGCTCCGATTGTGATTGTTTGTTCTGGGAATTTTGGGTTGAGAATCCATTCCTCTGGCGCGTTGTTTGCCACTGGAAGCTTCATTCTCCCCTCTCGAGGTATACTTATTACTGCGCATAAATGATCTCGGTACACAAATGTTACTCCTGTTGGTGTTGGGAACCCCAACGCGCCACGCGCTGGTGACGGTATGGCGTTGAATTGGGCAATCGTTCCTCTACCCAAGATCATACTATGGCATGAAGTGGTGGGCAAGACCAGGAAGTTGACAATTTCAGCTCGCTTGTGCTTCTCATCCCCCATAGTTAGTTCGAATTGTATCTGACCTAGGGGGTGAATAATTTCGTTTGAGACACCCGAGATTGGTGCATTCACAACTTCGAGCCTTGCTTGGTCTGCTGGATCCAACTTCCTGAAACATTGCTCATACATGATGTCTGACTCACTACCGGTGTCCACCAGGACTCTTGACACCTCATAATGAGTGATGTGTGCAGTGATGACTAGAGGACTGCTGATAGACGGGCCTCCTCTGATTCTTGGAAAGATTACTTGTTGCTCGCGCCAATCCCCTTGGATTTGCGCGCTTCTCTTCCTCGATCCTTGCCCTTGCCTTCTTTCTTCAGCTACACAGATTCTTTTGAATTTTTTACTGGCTGAGGCTCCGTCTGGTTGTTCGTTCTCTGGTCTTGGATTTTTTACCAGGTGAGCCAACTTGCCTGATTTCACATCTTTTTCGATCGCATACTTCAAATGATGGCATGCATCGGTGTTGTGCCCTGTGGATTTGTGAAACTCACAATATTTGCCACTGTTCGGTGGTCCCTTATGGAGTAATGGCCTGGGGTTTTTAAACTGGACATTCTCTGTGCTTAACACTTGCGAGGGCGTTTTGGTGAGGGGAGTCCATATTCTTGGTAGAGGTCTGTTAGGCTCTCTGCCGCCTTCCTTCTTGTCACTTTCTCCGCGATTAAGAATGTATTTTTTGGGTTGGGGTGAACTTTGTTGCGCTTGCTTTTCTGCATGAGAATAATTGGTTTGTTGCAACCTGGACCATACGGAGTTTTGTTTGCCCCTCCTTTCATTGTTGCGTGGTGCTTCTGTTTGATGCCCTTTATCTCTTGCTCTGTCTTAGGCAATTTGTTTTTCATTTCGCGCGAAGATTCGCGATGCTTCCATAAGCTTAGCCCAAGTGGTTGGCATGCCTTCTCTGCTCACGAGAGCTCTGCGGAGTTGATCACTGCGCGCACCTTGTATAAAGGCCACGCGTAAGAGTTGTTCAGTGATGCCTCCAATTGCAAGAGATTCCTGATTGAAACGAGTTACGCAGTGCATGATGTCATCGGGGTCGCGCGTGTGTCTGCGCTGCTGTACAAAGTGAGCCTGGAACTTTTCCAATAGCTCTTCGAACCCATCGATTTGTCCTGTCGGCAAGCTTTCGAACCAGACACGCGCTGCACCCGTGAGACAGCGAGCAAACATGTGACATCATGTTGGCATCGTCCAGCTTTCTAAGTTTCCAGTGTTATAAAAACCTTGTAAGAAATCATCTGGATCTGTTGTACCATCGTACTTGCCTAAACCACTTGGCATCTTGGTTTTGTGTTGAATGGGAGCCTTCGCAATGCGCTCAACGAATTTTGAATGTTTTACCAAGATGGTTGGCCTATATGGTGTGGTTACGTCCACTTGCCCTTTCGCTTGTGGGTTGTATGGTGTGTATAAATCCATATCAGCTTTGGCTCCAGGTGCTATGTGCATGTGTGTGCGAAGCTGTGAACCTCCTGCATGAGTATCTCGCGTCTTCTTCATGCTGTGCACCTCTTCCTCATCACTAATATCAGCTTGTTCGGTGTGAACAGAATGACCGTCTTCCTGCGCGCGCGTCTTTTTTGTTGTTCCCTGAATGGTTTGTTTATCAAATGCGAGCCTTTGCGTTAAATCGGCTAACTTTTTGTGTTTTACCAACTCATTGTATTTGTCCATTAAACGCCGTTGTTCGTTTATGAGCCATTCTTTAGGGTCATTGGTTTCAACTTCCGGGCCCATTGGTCCTTTTTGTTTTGTACCAGTCAGATTTTGGAACGTGAGATCGTCTGGGGGAGTTTAAGTTTGACTATGAGGTGTTGTGTTGAAGGGATGGTTACTGGTGGTGCACGCAGTGTCACGCGGCGCCCTCAGAACCTGATGTCCCTCATTAACATCCTCAAGCTCATTATCCTCCAAAACTTGATCGTTGTTTCGAACACCGGAAACCATGGTGAAGATTTTCAGAGAGAAAATTGATGAAATAGTGGTTTTGTTGCCGTTGTAACAGGTGATGGCGCCAATGAAGAAGCGTGTATCGACTTACTTGTATACGATCAACGTTCCTCGGGTACGAGTGTGCTATATCACCGATGGTTTTCCGAGATACGAGTTCTTCCACCTACAAAACGAACAGCACCGTGAGCTTACCCCTCAGAAAGGGACAGAGGGGTCCTCTTTGGAGTAACCCTCCGGTGTGAGAATCAGATATTGTAGGAGAGGATCATCAGAAGGTGAAAATGAGTAAAGGACTTAGAATATATTTTCTTGCCTGCCTCCAACTGTGGAGGTGGTGTGGTATTTATAGTATTAGGGTTTCCATTGATTGGGCTCAGACCCAATTAGGGCCTTTTTGGCCTCCTCCTATTGCTTCACGCCACGTGTACTTAGGACACATGGTGCTTTTTCATTGATTATTCTCTGACCAAGGTATTTCACCTGACCCATGTGCCATCACGCGGTGGCACATGGGCTTTGCTGAGTTGTCCACCCTTCATTGGCAGCTGTCAACATCAGCACATTCTTTATTCCTTAAAAGATACCTTCTGGAAGGTTGTCTGATGAGTACAATCATGGTTGTCCTTATCCTGATTTGGATTAGACTATTGTCTCATTTGTTGTGTGTCGCTTACGCGCGGCCTTTATGCGCCTATCCCGGGGATGCGCAAGGTCTTCTCTTTATTCTCACACTAAATGTGTGTGTTGTGTGCATATGTGATATGCGCCACGCGCAGATGTTTCATGCGCTTGTGCATAGGTTTTGGCTTTGTGTCTTCATGACATCCTGATTTCAAGCCTCTTGTCTATATCTTGTGGGTTGACCCGTCCCGCTCGATGTTAAGGCGGGTGCATACCCCTTCAAATACTAAGAGTGATGATATGATGGTTGTGGATGAGGAGGATGATGATAACAACAATAATAATAATAATAGTTCGATGATGATGCGGTCAAGATCGGTGGCGGTCGGTGGCGGAAACCGGTTAGCTCCGGCGAGTTCGAAGCATAAAGGGTGGTACTTTCCAAGTCCGATCAACGCATTTCGTCATTCCAAGTCTCCATTATCTGTCACTGTTACATAATAGTCTTGATTTTTTCTTCAACAAATTATTATTATTATTATCAAATTAATAAAAATATAACAGATTTGTTATATTTTCCTTTTGTTTCTAGTTCAAAATAAATTTTGATCCATAATTACTTAGGTTTATGTATACAATAATTATCATGTACTTTCAAATTATCCCCAACGTCTTGCTTTAAGATGTTTCTAAGCTTACGTGAAGGAAAGAGGGAAAATACGTTTGTGTGAAAGATTTTCATCGAAGAAGTTATGGGAGAGGTGAAAAAGGGGGGAAGAGGAGTGTTCACATAGTATATTTTTGGAATATTGGATTTTAATAATTCCTATTATATGATATTGGCCGATAATAATTCCTATTCGTTTTATCGCCACTGGCGGCCCAAATTCAAAAAAGTTGGCCCCCAATGGTCCCCCGTTAAAAATGACTTAACGGCGTTATAGTTTTTTCTAAATTTCAAACCAATGTTTTAGGGCTTTTGATCGTTAGGAGGATAGGAGTCGATTAGTGTAAAACTTAGCTCGAAACAATAATCCAAACGACTTGATTTTGGTTAATTGTAAGTTCAAACACCCGAATTGAAGCATTGTTTCGCCATTTTGAAGCTGCTTCAAAATGGCGAAACAGTGCTTCAATTCGGGTGTTTGAACTTACAATTAACCAAAATCAAGTCGTTTGGATTATTGTTTCGAGCTAAGTTTTACACTAATCGACTCCTATCCTCCTAACGATCAAAAGCCCTAAAACATTGGTTTGAAATTTAGAAAAAACTATAACGCCGTTAAGTCATTTTTAACGGGGGACCATTGGGGGCCAACTTTTTTGAATTTGGGACCGCCAGTGGCGATAAAACGAATAGGAATTATTATCGGCCAATATCATTTAATAGGAATTATTAAAATCCAATATTCCTATATTTTTAATGAATATTATTGTAACAAGTTTGTAATTATATATATATATTATTGTAATGTCAAGTAAATTTGTAACTATACATTATTGCAATGACACATAAAAGTTTTGTAATATTGTAATTGGCTGCTAATTCTTGTCAAGAATGAAAGAGGACAATAGTTTTGGTGTTTGTGATGTCACGTTTCTTGATCAGGATTAGAAAGCAGTTAGATTAATTTGAGATGGAATTCGTTGACACATTAGTTTGAATATGTTCAACTTATATATGATTATGGCTTTTTTGCATTATTGTGCGCAGGATATATGTTTTTTATTTAATGTTATATTAACATGTGGGCTGTGGCAACATAAATATATGTAACATGTTACAATCATTGAGTATATCATATGTTATAGTACAGATTAGGTTTTTCATGTGGTTAATATTTTTTTAACCACATTATAATTTCAAGGTGGTACTTGTTCAAATAATCTTAAACTATTATAAAGATTTGATGTGATCTTGTCGCCTTTTGTTTTTTTTACACCAAGTGTTCATCATATTCCCTCTGTAATTTATTTATTAAATATATATATATAGTATATGAGTTTGATTGTTAAATAATATAGGAGATTAGGAGTTGATGATATATATAGTATTTAACAAATAGAACAACTAATTTTACTTACTTCTATACTACTTTAAAAGTGTCTCATGTTCTAATGATCTCGTAATACTTAAGAATACTTAATATGTGTTTTTTTAATATAAGATTTGAATTTAACAGCCTCTTGTTCACACATGAAAAGCGTTTATTAACTAATATAAGATGTTTATGTTGTATTTCTAATTAAAAATCTAAATTATATATTCTTAAACAAATTATTCTTTTGATCATTTAACAGTAAGTTTCTGCTATGCTAAATATAAAACATTTATGTGTAAACACATTCCGAATTTAATTAGTTATGATGTCGCCGGTCGGCCAACTGGCGAACCCGTGATATGGTTGGTTCATAACGGATTCAAATTTCAAAAACGTTGGTTGCAAAATATTATAATGAGTTATGGTAATAAAATTAAATCAGGGTGAAGTTCTTTAAGCTATATGATTTACTATATTTAGGGTGCATCGTTCTATGTTGATCGTGGGAGCAATATCTTTTGGTCACAAGCTCAAGAAAATTTCTAGGGCTATGTGTGTTACATGCACCTCTATATTTGAACTCTTAATTGATCGCCCTTTTAGCAAGTATTACAACATTCATTGTCCCAATCTACTTTACACATATGGAATTATTATGGTATCTTACTTGAAACTTGAAAGGTAAGGTGAGTCAATTTATGTATGATTGTGTAGCCAGAAATGTATAAACCTATAATGAAAAGTATATATATATACGCGTGTATATATATATAGGCTGTGTATGCAATTTTCAATATATGTATTCAATAGGGTTGGGAGGGCGACGGTATCACTAAGTAATATGTGATCTTATTTAACCCAAATTATCAATCAATCAATCATACCTAATGGAATCCCATCAATAGCAAAATTATAAGTAGGGTTTGAGGAGGGTGGGATGTATGCACACCGTACCTCTATCCAATAGAATAGAGAGATGGCTTCCAGGGAGACCCTCAGCTCAAAGAAACATATGTATGAGAGAAATAAGAGGGCATGAAAGTTCAATAGTAATATAATTGATAATAGCACGTCGTAAAATTAATAATACTAATACATGAGTAGATAACAATATAGAGATATATGAAAAGAGAAAAACATAATTGTGTGTGACAAAAATAAGGTAAAGAAAAACCCCTAAGGTATTCATTTATCCCTAAAAATCCTTAACCTTAATTCTAAGTCTCCAAAAATTCATATCCTCACCCATGTCCTCTGAGAGGTTTAGGTCTAACAAATCATGTCTAATCCTCTCATCCTAAGTCAATTTAGGTCGGCCTCTACCCCTCTTCCCCTCTACAGTAATGTTTTCTACGGATCTAACAGGGTTCGTCGTCTGTCTTCTCTTCACATGTCCAAACCATCTCAATCTCCACTCTCTTATCTTGTCGGATATGTTAGCTACCCCTAATCTATCCCGAAACACACTGTTTCTTATTCGGTATAACCTTGTGTGCCCACACATCCAGCGTAACATTCTCATCTCTGCTACCTCCATTTTCCGCTCTTGTGCCTTCTTGATGGCCCAACAATCTGTTCCATATAACATTGCAGGTTTAACTGCGACTCTATAACATTTTCCCTTAAGTTTAGTTGGAAATCTCTTGTCGCACAATATACCTGTGGCTGCTTTCCATCTACACCATCCTACTTGAACTCGATGGGCCACATCGTTGTCTAATTCTCCATTGCTCTGAACAAATGATCCTAGATACTTGAACTTCGTTACCTGCGTAACCACTTGCCCTTCAATGGTGATCTGAACGCCTCATTGTCATTTACCCCACTAAAATCACAGTGGAGGTACTCCGTCTTAGATCGACTAATCCTTAAACCTTTGGTCTCCAAGGCTGTTCGCCACTCCTCTAGCCTCCCGCTTAGATCTTGTTTACTCGCAGCAACTAACACAATATCGTCTGCGAACATCATGCACCATGGGAGTGTCTCTTGAATCGACGTTGATAGCTCATCCAAGACTACTGCAAAAAGAAACGGACTCAACGCTGACTCCTGGTGAAGGCCTACCTCCATAGGAAGAAATCGGTATCCCCCATGGGCGCACAGACACTTGTTGCACTCCTGGTATACATATCTATAATTATCTCTATATATTTCCTCGGGACCCCTCTACCCTGTAGGCACTTCCAAAGCACTTGCGTGGCACACTGTCGTACGCCTTTTCTAGGTCAATGAACACCATATGAAGGTCGCACTTCTTCTCCCTATACTTTTCCATCAATCTTCTTATAATGTGTATTGCCTCTGTGGTGGAACGCCCCAGCATGAATCCAAAATAGTTCAACATAACCTGAGTTTCCCGTCTAAGTCTAGCCTCAATCACTCTTTCCCATAGCTTCATAGTATGGCTTAGTAGCTTGATTCCACGGTAGTTACCATAACATTGAGCGTCTCCTTTGTTCTTATATATTGGAACTATGACACTGGTCCTCCACTGGTCTGACATCTTAGCAGATTTGAGGATAATATTGAACAAAGTAGTTAACCACATGACTCATCTTCTCCCATACACTTCCACACCTCGATGGGTATGTTGTCTGGGCCAACAGTCTTAGCCCTTCCCATCCTCCTAAGTGCAGTCTGCACCTCTTCTCGTGTGATCCGTTGGCAGTAGCAGTTATTCGGTTGTTGTCGTTGGGAGGTTGTGTTGTCATGTTCTTCTTGGTAGACTCTCCCATTGTTAAAAAGATTGTGGAAGTAATTTGCCATCTTAGCTTGATGCTGCTCCTTAACAAGTACATGACCCTCTGTATCCTTTATAAACTTCACAGGCCTTAGATCTTGTCTTCTATGCTCCCTGGCTTTGGCAATCTTAAACATAGCATGTTCCCCCTGTTTTGTTTCTAAACGTTCATACATTCGTTTATAGGCCTCGTTTTTTGCTTCCGACACCGCCTTCTTCGCCTCTCTCTTGGCCGTTTTGTAAGTCTCCCTCAATTCCACTCGCTCCTCCTCATGCGTGCACCTCATAAGCTCCCTAAAGCTTACTTGTGTTTCCCTTATCTTGTTTGTACGACCTCATTCCACCACCAAGACTACTTATGCCCACATGTCTTTCCTGTTGTGACCTCGAGAGTCTCCTTTGCTACTTGAATGATCTTTGTCGTCATAGCTTCCCATATCTGAGTTGAGTCCTCATTTAGTCTAGCTAATGTTTATAACATGAGTTTATCCTTAAATAGTGGAAGATTTTCGTCCTTCAAGTATCCCCAACAAATTCTAGGTGTACATTTCCTTTCTCAAAACGTCAGCTTATTTCTGAAGCCTATATCTGCTACCAGCAGTAGATGTTGAGCCACAACCGTCTCCCTAGGTATGACTTTGCAGTCCTTCCACCAACGTCGGTCTCCTTGCCTTATCAAAAGGTAGTTAATTTGCGTGTTGCGTCCGCCACTGCTGAAAGTGAATGGGGATCTATTTTCTTAAAATACGAATTTAAAATACCTAGGTCATGGGCCACCGCAAACTCTAGAAGCTCTGTTCCGGTCTCATTCCTATCACCAAAACCGAAACCCCCATGTACGGCTTGAAAACCATCGTTAACTCTACCAATGTGTCCATTAAAATCCCCTCCTATACGAATTCTCTCACCCCTAGGTATGCCCCCTACCACTGCGTCTAGGCAATCCCAAAATTCTCTCTTTTCCTGATCCCCTAAGCCTATATGAGGTGCGTAAGCGCAAACTATCGCTACTACTTCCTCTCCTAATACTAATCTCAGCACCATAATCCTGTCGTTATGTCTTGTCACCTCCACCACACTAGTTTGTAGTTCCTTAGCCACTAGAAACCCCACTCCATTCCTAGCTCCATCAGACCACGAGTACCACAACTTATATCCATTACACTCGGCTCCTCTATGCCCTTTCCACTTAGTCTCCTGAAGGCATGCTATCTGAACCTTACGTCTTTTAAGTACATCTACCAATTCTAGCAACTTACTATTTAGTGTTCCTACATTCCAAGAAGCCAAATGCAATATATGCGCCTTATATTTACCCTTACCCACACCCCTCGTTTCAGGACATGGTCTCAAATAATAGTCATGGTTCATACGCTCTATGATTTCAACTGCTCACACAAATACAAGCAATTGAACACCCAATGTAAATATGTAAAACCACGTGTTGCAAGTCAATGAACACCTTGTCCCACCCCAAAACGAGCCACAACAATGAACCCAAATGCACCCACAAAAGCCCCCGGTGTGTTATAAAATATTGTTTATGACTAGTATTGAATTTTAGTATGAACTTTTAGAATACAAGATAATATTTTAAGTTTAAAGAGTGTATGTAAACAGATTGTATAATACTTAATATTTAATCACTAGAGGTCTTTTAGTATAGTACGTGTCGTGTTCATAGAAGTATTAAAAGTTTAAAGGTGTCGGATTGAATGCACATGGGTGTTTGTTATACAAGCCGGAGGTCTGTGATACAAGCCTAGTGTTCGGAGATGTCACACCCCTACTTAGGGCCTAGGCGTGTGACCCAATAGTTGGTACCACATTTGTATATAAATCAGAGTTACGTTTGATTAGCGGAAGTCTTAAAATATATGGATCAAAGTTGTAATATTACAAAATACGGGATTATAAAAGATTCCCGTTTAAGTTCAAAAGATTACTTGTTTTAATTACAAACCACAATTTTTACATATTAAGGTTTATACAAAACAAATCCGAGCCATCGGATATAAGTAGCACTTCGACATCCCAAGCGCTAATCTTGTTCACCTGCAAAATGTAAATAAAATACGTCATCAACGAATGCTGGTGAACACGCTGACGCTAAAATATTTTCTTTTACTTTATTACCCCTCGAGACTACGCCTACCTCGGCCCATCGTGGCTTAGGAATAACAAAGTCAAATAACACATTTATAAATTCAAGTCTCTACTCTAGGTCATCTCAGCAAACACCGCAGCGTTTGACTTAGTTAAGTACTTGTAAATATACACAACGATCGTACTTCCCGCTGGAAAGCGTCCTACGATCAGGGTGGTGCGATGTGCCCATCGCGTAGTACCACCTATGTAAGGATCCAGACATATGTATACCACAGCCTGAGGGCTAGGTTTATACTTTCATTTATAATGGTTTTAGGAACACGTAGTTCCTTGTAAACAATTTTCATATAACATGTTTGACTCGTTTGAAAACAAATTTATAAAAGTTTGGGGCGTATTCACCTTATCGCTTTGGGATCGGCTTCACTCACCGTCCGAGGGTCTTTCCCTTTTTATCTCGCACCTATAGTACGAGTATAAACATTTGTTAGTCGGATATACAATCCGGCTTAAGACCTTTAGTCTTATTTTATATCTCTATCTCGATGAACCTTTAGTTTATATATTTCTTTTACTTGAAAACCTTTAGTTTAAAAGTAAATTATAAACCTTTAGTTTATATAAAAACCCAACGTTTCTTCTTCTCAAAGAAACGTATTCTTTTCTTTTATTATTTAAGAATACTCATTATTACTTAAATAATAATTTCATAACAAAGAATATACATATATACTTACACACGTATATACGTATTTACACTTCATTCTTTTATTCTTTTCTTTGTTATGTTTATTTCTCTTTTATCGAGGTATCGAGTATAACATCGACTTAAGGCTTAAGCCTAATATTATATTATATTCATTTGTCATTACGCCTAACCTTGTTGGCGTTTAGAAAACCTTAGAACTTGAGCAGCACTCCAACGCCGCTTCGCTTTCTCGATAATTTGGACACGCCAATGACAACACCAATCTTTGAAAATTGATGACACGCCTTCCGAGAACAAACACCTTACTTGGTCGTATGTGAGTGGAGGGTGGCACGTACTTCGAGGAAATGTTGGCACGCAAATCGAGGAATCGGGGCATGTTTTACGAGACGGATCGAGGGTATGATTGTGGAATTGTAGAGAGATGTTAGAGAGATGATTGTGTGTGTGAATTGAGGTATGAATGGACTGAACCCGTAACCTTCTATTTATAGTAAAAAATTGGAGCCTATCGCGATACGCGATGGCTCTCTGGCCTGGCCCGTCGCGTATCGCGATGTAGGCAATATGTGTCACCATATAGACCTGCCACGTGGAGACACGTGGCTGACGTGTTGCCACGTGGCGGCAGACGGTGCCACCGTGTGCCACGCGGTACACGTGTCACAATGTGTCAGGCCACGTCATCGCGATACGCGATGACTTTTGGTTCAACAGCGATACGCGTATCGCTGTTGACTACTTCCAGAACCTTTGACCAAGCCCCATCGCGATACACAATGGGATTTTACTTTGTCCCATCGCGTATCGCGATAGGACAAGAAAACAGAATTTTCACTTTAAACCCTAAGGTTTGGAATTTGGCATGTTTGGTCCCTTGACTTTGGAAAGTTGACATTTAGATCTCGAAATTTTCTCGATGTTACATCCTCCCCACCTTGAAACAAATCTCGTCCTCAAGATTGCTTTACAAGAACAACTGGGGGTATTTTTTTCTCATTTCCGATTCAAGTTCCCAAGTATATTCGGGCTCTCTACGCGAGACCCATTTTACTTTCACAATTTTCAATGTTCTTCTTTGTTTTCGAATCTTCAATTTGAATTGGACGTTCTACAAATTTTAAATTTTCATTTATTTCAACGTCTTTTAATGGCATAGCTAATGATTCATCAGTTAAGCATTTACGCAGATTCGAAACGTGGAACACATCGTGTATCCCTTGCATTTCCTCGGGCAGTCGCAAACGGTATGCAACAGTGCCGATTCGTTCAAGTACCTCAAAAGGTCAAACGAATCGAGGACTCAATTTTCCTTTCTTACCGAAGCGAACAACGCCTCTCCAAGGAGAGACTTTCAATAATACTTTGTCACCAACATTGAATTCCAACGGCTTACGACGGACATCGGCGTAACTCTTTTGGCGATCACGTGCCGTCTTAAGTCGTTCTCATATTTGTAGAATCTTGTCGGTGGTTTCTTAGACTATCTCGGGTCCAGATAATTGGCTGTATCCGATTTCAGACCAACACACGGGCGTCCTACATTTTCAACCATATAACGCCTCAAATGGTGCGGCTTGAATACTTGTGTCATAGCTATTGTTATACGAAAATTCCATTAGGGGTAAGTGGTCATCCCAACTTCCTCCTAAGTCAATCACACAAGCCCGAAGCATATCTTCCAACGTTTGAATTGTCCGTTCGCTTTGACCATCAGTTTGTGGGTGATAGGCGGTGTTAAGGTTTAACTTCGTACCAAGCATTTGTTGGAAGCTATTCCAAAAATGAGACGTAAAACGACTGTCTCGATCAGAGATTATAGACAGCGGTACTCCATGCAAAGCAACGATAGTGTTTACATAGATACGTGCTAATCTATCCATAGAGTATGATTCGTTAATGGGTATGAAATGTACGGACTTTGTCAATCGGTCCACGATAACCCAAATTGGGTTGTGTTGTCGAGTCATTTTAGGGAGTTTGGTAATGAAATCCATGGTTATCAACTCCCACTTCCATACGGGAAGTTCGGGTTGCTGAAGCAATCCCGAAGGCTTTTGGTGTTCAGCCTTGACTTTCAAACATGTTAAACATTTCGCCACATGCGAAGCGACATCCCTTTTCATCCCATTCCACCAATAGTTTGCTTTGAGGTTATGGTACATTTTGTCGCTTCCGGGATGCATCATATACTTGGATTTGTGAGCTTCGTTCAAAATTTTCTCACGCAAACCTCCAACGATTGGTACCCAAATCCTTTTACCAAGTCTAAGGATACCATTGTCACCCTTGACTAGCGAGTCAATGGTGCCGTTACGTTTTTCGTAGGAGATTTGGTTTTCATTGATCGCTTGGATTTGAGCAGATTTGATTTGTTCGAAGATATCAACTTGGAGTTCTAGCCTCAATGCTCCGACTCTTTTTGGATTCTCATGCTCTTTACGACTTAAGGCATCAGCCACGACGTTGGCTTTGCCTTCATGATAGACAATCTCACAATCATAGTCGTTGAGAGTCTCCATCCAGCGTCGTTGACGCATATTGAGCTCTTTTTGATCAAAGATGTGTTTTAAGCTCTTATGATCGGTGTACATGTTAAATCTTACTCCATAGAGATAATGCCTCCATATCTTAAGTGCAAACATTATGGCGCCTAACTCTAGATCGTGAGTCGTATAATTCTTCTCGTGTAATTTGAGTTGACGAGAGGCTTAAGAGATTACTTTCTTGCGTTGCATTAGTACACATCCCAAACCAGAGTGAGATGCGTCACTAAATACAACAAAAATCTTCAGTACCTTCTGGCAAGGCCAGTATCGGTGCTTGAGTAAGCTTTTGTTTAAGTATATCGAACGCCTCTTGTTGCATTGTTCCCCATTCATACTTGATGTTCTTACGAGTTAAGGAGGTTAAGGGAACATCGATTCGGGAAAAGTTTTCAATGAACCTACGGTAATAGCCGGCCAAAACTAGGAAACTTCTGACCTCGGTTGGCGATTTTGGAATCTCCCACTTAGAGATAGCTTCAATCTTAGCGGGATCGACTTGGATACCGTTGATGTTGATGATGTGACCAAGAAATTGTACCTCATGTAACCAAAATTCGCATTTGGAAAATTTAGCATACAATTTCTCGGTTCTAAGAATTTCGAGTAGAGTTCGAAGAAGGACTTCATGATCAGCCTTAGACTTAGAATAAATAAGTATATCGTCGATGAATACGATTCATCATGTCCATGAACGTGGCTGGAGCATTAGTAAGTCTAAACGGCATAACCGTGAACTCATAATGTCCATACCTTGTTCGGAACGCAGTCTTTGGAATATTTTCGGATTGGACTTTGAGTTGGTGATAGCCGGAACGAAGATCGATTTTAGAAAAGAAGCTAGCACCTTGAAGTTGATCGAAAAGATCATCGATTCGAGGGAGTGGATAACAGTTCTTGATAGTGACTTTGTTCAACGCATGATAATCGATACACATACGCATGGAACCATCCTTCTTCTTGACAAATAGGATTGGCGCTCCCCAAGGTGACGAACTTGGTCGGATGAAACCTTTCTCCATGAGCTCATCGAGTTGTTTCTTTAATTCTTTCATCTATGTCGGAGCAAGGCGATATGGTGCTTTTGCGATCGGAGCGGTACCAGGAATAAGATCGATCCTAAACTCTACTTCGCGATCGGGAGGGATTCCGGGAAGTTCATCAGGAAAGACATCGGAAAAGTCGGAGACTATAGGTACGTCCTTTATCTCCTTTGGCTTTGACTCTTCAGTGACGTAGGCCATGAATGCTAAGCATCCTTGATTTAAATATTTGTTAGCCCTAATAATAGAAATTAGGCTAACTTGGCCAGCGTCTTTGTCCCCTTCAATTCGAATTGTTCGTTTATTGGGGGCTTGAAGTTCAACGGTTTTGCTATTGCAGATGATACGGGCATGGTTATTGGATAACCAATCCATACCAAGTACAATATCAAAACCAGCTAGTCTCATGGGCAACAAACAGATAGGCAGAATATAACCAGCTAAAAGAACCTTTCCATTTTCAAGGGCTTCGGAGATCTTAATGATTTCGCCACTAGCAGTCTCGACGCTTAGAGTTTTATCTAACTTTGTTAAATGTTCGTTTAATAGACTACAAAATTTATAATCTATAAAACTTAAATTGGCCCCGAATCAAATAAAACTCTAGCATAGGTGCGTTGACTAGAAACGTATCGGTAATGGTTTCCGGCATGTCAGCGGCTTTCTTTGTGTCGAGTATGAAGACTAGAGCATTTCCCTTCTTATCTTTGCCACTTCCACCCGCACCACCAGTTGCGGGTTTGTTCTTGGGGCATTCAAAACTCAAGCGTCCCATCTCCTTACAATTGTAGCACGTCATTTTCTTCTTCCGACAGTCAGCAGCCGCATGACCCGTACGATTGCATGACTCACACACTTTAGGAGGCGGGGCGAAGTTACATCATCCCTTGTTGTAACATCCCCAAAATTTCGATCCAAAATTTGACAACTAAGTAAT
This sequence comes from Bidens hawaiensis, assembly GCF_021521415.1. Taxonomy (NCBI): domain Eukaryota; kingdom Viridiplantae; phylum Streptophyta; class Magnoliopsida; order Asterales; family Asteraceae; genus Bidens; species Bidens hawaiensis. The sequence goes on along the minus strand of NW_027491459.1, from coordinate 793,299 downwards.
GTTGAAAGATTAAAATAATTCCCTAAAATAAGTGTTGGGAAAATTTAAATAAAGTTACCATATGTTAAGGATATGGGATAAAAAAATTCCATCCCACATTGAAAGATGTAATAAAGTGAAAGCATCCACATGGGTATAAATAAGGAAATTAAAACTCATCCCACATGGAAAGTGGTAAAGCAATGGAAGCTCTTTATAAGGAAGAGATTTTCCATAATAATATTCTTATATGCCTAGCATGCACCCAGTGGTCCTAGCGGAGAGTGCGAAGCACCCAACGCGCACGCACACGGGCGCGGGCTTGGGCAAAGGGCGTTGGGCAATGGGCGCAATGTGGCGCTTTGATGGCACACTTTCCACTTCGCACGCTCGCATCGTCGCGAGCCGCTTGAGAGCCGCCTTAGTATTTTTGGACAATGGGAGTTAGGCCTAGAAATGACAAGCTATCAAAGACAAGGGACTAAAAAAATGAAAAATGGTATATAGGGACCCATCGCGCTACGCGATGAGTCCAAGAACATGGCCATCGCGGTACGCGATTACCCGTGATGACTCAGGGACACGTGTCACACTCTGGTGACACGTGGCAGCAGGGAAGGACACGTGGCAGGCCACGTGTCAACACGTGGCGCCCATGCAGAAATAGTGGCGTCGCGATACGCGACGGCCAAGGAAGAGGACCCATCGCGTACCGCGATGGGACCCAAAATCATCCTATAAAGGGAGGGCTCACGGCTCATTCATTCTCACACCAAACTTTCTCTCTCTATAAATCACTCTCTCATTACCTCAAAGTGCGTGCCACCCGAAAATAACCCGACAATCTATATCGAAGTACGTGCACAACACGACGGCCACCATATGTTGCCACGTTTTGCATGCCAACCTCAAAGTTCGTGCTAAGCCCCGAAGTTCTGACAATTTAAGCACCAGTACGCGACATAAAGTAGAAGTTCTGCTCATACAAACTTAGGTATATAACTTCGAATATCCGTGTAAGGTAAGGGTTCTGACCTAAGTCATTATTTTATTATTATTATATGGCTTAGACCATAGTCAGGGGTATAGCCCAAACCTTGATCATAATTATGTTTACATAAGCTTTAAACATACAAATGATTATAATAGTGTTTCTTTACAATTAAGAAACATCAGTTTGACATTCATAAGGAAATATAGCTTTCTTCATGATTAAGAAACATAGCATTCATATACAAAGAATATAGTTAAAACATTGTTTCTTCATGTGTAAGAAACATAAGATTTTACATTGTAACATCCTAAAATTTATAATGTTGAATAAAGAAAGTTACGTTTAGTGATTTTGCGTTATTAATTAATTAATATCGAGTAAAGAACGGATCATGGACTTAGATTAATTGAGATGGGTTAAATGAGAATGGGCCTTAGGTCCATGGGCTTTAAGGGATATAAATATCCCCTAAACCAAGCTAAAACCCTAAACCCTCATTTCATTTCCATCTTATTCTCTAACACACTCCAAACACACACACACACACACCATATTTCGGCCGAGAGAGAGACGTCCAAGACCAAAATCGAGCCAACCATTATTAGATCTTCTATATACGAGATAACCAAGCAAACCGCGACCACACCGAACGTATAAAAGGTATGTTCTTGACCTTTAAAGTTTACGTTTTATTGAACGATTAGCCTTTTGAATGTCCTTAAGCTTAAAGATCCAAGCTTTATAGTATATACGGGATATATATACGACCGAAAATGGTTAGGGAACGTTTGGGTGATGTCGAACCATAACAAGGGTATTAAAATCGCCAAAATGCTTGATAAAAACCAAACCCGTAGCTGAACTGGGCAACTTCGCCTGCAAACTGATAACTTCGCCTGCAAAAGCTTAACTTCTCCTTCAAAGCTTAACTTCGCCTTCAAAGCTTAACTTCGCCTACGGCCAAGTTCGCCTAACTGGTAACTTCGCCTAAGGCCAAGTTCGCCTAATTGATAACTTCGCCTACGGCCAAGTTCGCCTAATTGATAACTTCGCCTAATGCCAAGTTCGCCTAACTGATAACTTCGCCTAAAGCTAAGTTCGCTTAAGGTTTAACTTCGCCTAAACTTAAGTACGCTTAGAAAATAAAGTAAAAACCTAATGGAAAATGTGTTAAGACAGTTAATGGAAATAAAATTTTTCCAAGCTGACCTGGCAGCTCGACCCCAGCTAGGGGCTCTGCCCCTTGGACCCTGCTAGGGGCTGCCGCTCCTAGACCCCGCTGCCAGGGGCGCTGCCCCCGGACCCCCGTTCGTTGTGGGTCATATAAAGATAGAAATACAACATGGGTAGTAGTAGTTAATTGATACGTGTAAATATTATACAGTTAGCCGTGCACAGCTCAAGAAGGGAATAACTATTAACGGAGAGCGTAACAGGATTCAGGTGAGTTTCTAGCCCCATTTATGTGTTATGTTTTCGGGGCTGTGTGCATACTCGATATGTTTGTTAATACGCTTATCCTAAGAGATAAGTGTATGCCTTATGTGAATAATGTGATATGTATGAATGATGGCTTGACGGTACGTGAACGATCTTCGGATATTGTACATACTGTCAGGTTGTAACGCTAAGTATAAGGTAAGTATGATATGTATGCTTATGTGTAAGAATGTGATAAAGTTAATAAAAGAAGGAAAGGATGGTTGTATGGTTACGAAGAGGATACCGGGCCCTAATAATACTCGAGGTATGATGTATGGTTGTATGGTAACGAAGAGGGAATCGAACCCTACTAATATTCGAGGAAAGAGGGTACCGAGCCCTAATAATACTCGAGGTATGATGTATGGTTGTATGGTAACGAAGAGGGAATCGAACCCTACTAATATTCGAGAACTAGGGAACCGAACCCTACTAATATTCGAGGAAAGAGGGTACCGAGCCCTAATAATACTCGAGGAAGGAGGGTACCGAGCCCTAATAATACTCGAGGAATGTAGGGCGTAATGCTCTTTATAACGTAAGATATGAAAGTAAGTTAATACAAAAGAAAGTATGAAAGTATGAAAGTATGAATGAAAGAAAATAAGTTTATGTGTATTGTATAATGTATGATTAACTAGAACTCACTCAGCGTAGCTGACTTTTAGTATGCACGCAGGTGAGTAGGATGAGGCAGCTCGCTTGAGGAGACACGTGGCACTGAATAAGAGGCTGGCATCGGAAGACTCAAGACGTTTAAGTTTAATGTTTCGTTTATTTTGAAAGACAAAATGATGTTTTAAGACAAGACGTGTTTTGTTATGAAATGTTTTATGAAAGCTTTTATATTCCGCGAATGTTTTAATTAACTCTGATATTTAGAACTGCGTTTATGAGTAAATCCAACATGAAAGTAGGGCTACCGGTAACAGGGCCTTACATACATGCATAGCAATCAATGAATGTTCTTCTTGAAGAAGAAACATATTATAGATGTTTCTTCATGAAGAAGAAACTCATCATATGATTTGGTAAATAAACATAAAGACTACAGGTCTAAATATTTTATTCAAACAAATGATCAATCAAGGTTTAAAACTATTTAAACCAGACTAAAGGTCTATAGCCGGATCAAAAGACGATCCGGATATTTATATACCTATTTTATTATAGGTCAATCAATCAATCAATCAGTCAGTCAATCAATCATTCATTCACAGTCAAGGTTTCCAACGAAATCACCATATCATTCAGAACAGACAATCACAGGTGAATACGTTCAAACCTTTTATAACGTGAATACGTTAATCTTTTTAATCAGTCAAAGCATATTTATACTCATTAAGAAGAACGGGTGTTTGTCTTAAACGAGTCAATCAAATATCTACGTGAGATCAAGTAATCTCTAAAACTTTATAATACAAAGTAGAAAATAAAGTCAACTCAGATCGAATACACATGTGTCTGGATCCAAACATAACCGTTTAGCCTAATCATTCTAAGGCTACGTGGCCGCGGGCTAATGGTCATAACTAGTCTCCCAGTAAGGGCTACGTGGCTCGGGAACAATTGTGTGTGTAGGGCAGTGGTACATAGACCAGAAGTAGAAATGCTTCTGCTGAGCTTATAGAGAAAACTATATTTGTATTATATTGTCATTCAAATGTTTTATAGAGTCATACGTGTTCACCAGCATATAGCTGACGTATTTTTCCCTACATTTCAGGGAATACAGATTAGTACAGGTAACAACACATTCATGGAGTTAGATGCTCGCAAGGTAATGATGGCTCAGTTTTTAATTATTAAAATACTACAAACGGTATTCAACAAGCTTTATAAATCAAACACCGGGTATTTATTATCCGAGAAGTTTTCAAATAAATTAATATTCTATTCAACCAAAGTCTTCCGCTAAAATAACCCGCAACTCTGATGTATTTACAAAACAGGTACCAACTTGTGGTCACACGCCTAGGCCCTAAATCGGGGTGTGACAGGTTGGTATCAGAGCCATCGATCTTAGAGAATTAGGTATAAGTTATACCTAGGATTCGGTCATAGATAAATATCAATCATATTATAGAGCCATCAGTTTCAGCGAATTAGGTATTAATATATTAGTACCTAAGCTATAACTTCTTGTTGAATAAGTAGGGATAAGCAAAGATTGAAAGTTTATATACCCCTAAACATAATCTGTAGAAATGTCTTATAGAAAACTACTTTAGGAACATACGCCAAGTAGCTAGACATTCAATCACTGCATTCGAATCTGAGCCATCAGATATGGCCAGTAATAACAGCTACTATACAATCTTTATCAGTCAAGAACAATTAACGGTTCCTAATTTGCCATATAGAGGGCAAACAAAGAATCTTCCTGACAATCAATAAATAGAAAGAGCAATCTTATTACATAAATCATCAGTCATGATAAATTAGATATTTAACAGAAAAATATCTAAACACTCAAATACTACGGATAAGGTAAATTGTACAAATAAGATAGGAACGCATTCCTACTTTCAATCAAAACTCACGCAGATTTCTAATCACAATAGTTATACCATTCAAACCTCAATCCGGTAAAGGAAAGGGATATATTGGAACATCTCTACTCCCAATTTCTGTGTCCAGTAATGAAGACTTATATCAAACGACAATGGAAGAAAATTCAGATTCATATGACACTGAGACTCCATTAGTTCTGATAAGCATAAATCAGAATATACAAGGAGCAGGATCGAATGTTGTCAAAAGGAAAAAGAGTAATGGCTAATCCAAAAGACAATTATCGGGAACAACAATATCCAGCATTTCAAAATCTTTATTTTGGTCACACAGAAGGCGAATGCTTGAATACGGATAAAAATTCCTTAGAAGGAATATATGACATTGAAGGTAATTCTACTCAGTATGAAATCAATTTCATCAAATTAGCAGAAGTAATGCTTAAAGAAGAAATGGAAAACGAGGAAAGACAAAACGAAGAGGAGATAAGCAAAAACACTAAGAAGGAAAACAAGAACAAGAAATCAATCATCTGCTAGAAGAAGTAGACAATAAGTTGAAATAAATATAACAATAGTAGTTTTGTGCATTCTTACTACTACAACATAAATAAAAGATATATTTTACTTTCTTCGAAATACTAAACTTATCTTTAAATTATGGAATAGAAAGCATAAAACTCTTTCCCAACAAGTCTGGAAGAAAACATCAGCTTAAAAGGAAAAGTCCAAGTGGACAAAATTCAGAGAATAAATAACTCCAAATCAATGCCAAAGAAGTATTTAGCAAAAGAGACATAAATAAACCTAGAAAGAGAATTGGAAATTCTCATACACAAGGTATGTACTAGTCATTTCAAGAACATACAATAAAGGACACACTAGTAATATCTAAGTAGAACCTTATCAACAATCATTAAGATATTCTGAAAGAGCTATGGTAATTAAGAGGTATATGAATATATCATCTTATAAAAAAGTTCTTTAATATCATTCTCAGTCAAAAGGGTAAACATATGGATTGTGCCCAACGCAAAACAAATAAGCCTTAAGGAAAGGTTAGGTCCGAGAAAAGTTGGAAAGGAAATTCCTCTAAGGATACGACAAGTCTATGAAACGATTTCTGGTAGCATTAAGTTCACATGTCACGCAGTTTATCATCAGTATCTAAGTTTCTTTCATAACTGATGTAATTCCATTTACAGAAGGTTGAACCTAACAGTCAGTAAATAATAATGAAATTTCCAAATCAGAGAAGCAATAAGAATATGACACAACCTGACCATGAGATTTCTAAACAATATTTAGTCAAAATGCAAGAGAGAATTCATGACACAATGATCTCTCTTATCGTTATAATGAAAGGAGAGATATACAAAAATAAGTATTCAAATAAAATTGTTAGTACCCATCTAAGCCAAAATCCTTCTAAAAACCATCATAGTTCCAATACGGATAGCAAGAACTTCAAGAATCATTTAAGTAACTCAAGATTGTAGTTTTAAGGACTTCAATACCTTTGAACCAAAAGAATTTTCTGGCAATTAAAGTGTTATATCAACTTTACGATGACTTGAAGAGATCGAGTCCATCGTTATCATTAGTCAATGTACTAAGATTCAAAGGATTTAGTACACATCTTTCAAATTCAAAGGTAAAGCTCTAGAATAGTGGGATATTCTAGTCACTAGAAAGGATAGATAAACCTTGCATCAAATGAAATGGGAAGTATTAAAAGAACTCGTATTATAGAAGTTTTTCCCCATACATGAAGACAATCATATTCAAACCAAGTCTCTAAACCATAATATGGGTGCTACAAATCTCATAGATTATAATACTAAGTTTCTTGAACATTATCAATCAACTCCATGTCTAAACAACTCAGAATACAACAAAGTTATTTAGTATATATATAGATTACTCAAAGAGATAGTAGATATAGTGAAAACCTATATGCCACAAACTACCTCCTCGGCCATGGAATTGGCCAGATATTTGATAAATAGTATGGTAAGAAATACGGAGGTTAAAGAGAAAAATAGTGTGCGAAAGAAGGAAAAGGCAACAAACAAACAAAAGAATAACATCAACAAGGAGAAACCATTTAAATTCAAAAGACCAATATGTCAGAACTGTGATAAACGACATGATGGAAAGTGTCAAAAACAGAACAAGAACAATACATCAGTCACGTGTACATTCTATAACAAAACCAGTCATTCTGAATACGACTGTAAAAGGAAAGCGGTTGCATGTTTCATCTTTGGAGAAAAGGACATTATAAAGAGAATGTTCAAAGATGCAATTAAAGGATCAACAACAATAGGATGGAAGGAAACACAAGGAGTATCTGGCAATCAAGAATAGAAACAAACAAGAGTAGTCCGAAACTCAAAAGCATAAAAAAATAGTTAGTTAACTCTTATAAACTACTTGTTAACTCGTGTTTAAACAAGAAGATTTGTAACAATAAAATGATAAGTTAAATCCCTTAGCATACATATCGTGATAAAGAATACTTACAAGAAAAGAGCTAGTTAAATTTCAAAAGTTTTCGAAATATAAGAATCTTTGTTATTTAATCATCATCTATAGAAAGATGAAATAAAGAGAATGATAAATAAAAGAATGTCTTTTCAAAGGAAAATCAGTTAACAGACCTTTAAAAGTTCAAGGGTATAATCAACGGAAATAAACGGAAGGAATCTGTCAAGATCATAAGTAAAGGATATCATTATTCAAGAATGAATATCTTGAAAGTTATCGAGATGAATAAAGGATTCGGTAGACTGAATTCAAGATACAATCTAGTTAACATCAGTAAATGTTTAGAATACACAAGGTAAGGTAAATAGTTAAACACAACTGGCCATTGTGCTTAGCAATTTACAGTTACTTATGACATTCTTAACTATTAACTGGATACAACGTCTAAAGATGTGAGTTAACAAAACTTCAAGGATTTCTACCATTCAAACAGTTTGAGTTAAACTTGAGAACCAGATTAGAAAGAATCTGCTAGTAAAGCAAATGAGCGAGAAATCATTCACTATGAATTTCAAGGACGGGATTCATTCCAAGGTGGGGAGGATGTAACATCCCCAAAATTTCGATCCAAAATTTGACAACTAAGTAAAGTTGAAGGATCAAAATAATTCCCTAAAATAAGTGTTGGGAAAATTTAAATAAAGTTACCATATGTTAAGGATATGGGATAAAGAAAATTCCATCCCCTATTGAAAGATGTAAGAAAGTGGAAGCATTCCACATGAGTATAAATAAGGAAATTAAAATACATTCCACATGGAAAGTGGTAAAGAAATGGAAGCTCATTATAAGGAAGAGATTTTCCATAATAATATTCTTATATGACTAGCATGCACCCAGTGGTCCTAGCGGAGGGTGCGAAGCACCCGACGCGCACGCGCACAGGCACGGGCTCGGGCGAAGGGCGTTGGGCAATGGGCGCAGTGTGGCGCTTTGATGGCACACTTTGCACTTCGCACGCTCGCATCGCCGCGAGCTTCTTGAGAGCCGCCTTAGTATTATTGGACAATGAGAGTTAGGCCTAGAAATGACAAGCTATCAAAGACAAGGGACTAAAAAAATGAAAAATGGTATATAGGGACCCATCGTGCTACGCGATGAGTCCAAGAACACGGCTATCGCGGTACGCGATGACCCGTGATGACTCAAGGACACGTGTCACACTCTGGTGACACGTGGAAGCAGGGAATGACACGTGGCAAGCCACGTGTCAACACGTGGCGCCCATGCAAAAATAGTGGTGTCGCGGTACGCGACGGCCAAGGAAGAGGACCCATCGCGTACCGCGATGGGACCCAAAATCAGCAAATAAAGGGAGGGCTCACGGCTCATTCATTGTCACACCAAACTTTCTCTCTCTAGATTCTCTCTCTAGAAATCACTCTCTCATTACCTCGAAGTGCGTTCCACCTGAAAATAACCCGACAATCTATATCGAAGTACGTGCACAATACGACGACCACCATATGTCGCCTCGTTTTGCATGCCAACCTCGAAGTTCGTGCTAAGCCCCGAAGTTTTGACAATTTAAGCACCATTACGCGACATAGAGTAGAAGTTCTGCTCGTACAAACTTAGGTATATAACTTCGAATATCCGTGTAAGGTAAGGTGTCACACCCCCATCTTAGGCCTAGGTGTGTGACTCGATAGTTGGTACCACATTTGTAAATAAATCAGAGTTGCGGGTTAATGCGGAAGACTTTAATAAACATGTGGATTTAAAGTTAAAATATTTACATTATAAAAGACGAGACGAAAGTCTCGTTTAATTTTACTTGTTTATATGTTTTACAAAACCACCATATTTTAATATTTACACAAAGTTATCCGAGCCATCGGATTCTTGAGCTCTTCGTCTTTCAAGCTCTAATCTTGGTTACCTGCAAATGTTAATAAAATACGTCAGCAACGAATGCTGGTGAATATGCTGACGCTAAAAATATTTTCTTTACTTAATCACCCCTCGAGACCACGTAAGCCTCGGCCCATCTTGGCTTAGGAATAATCAAGTTAAACAATCATTATAAACTTGAGTCTCTACACTAGGCCACCTCAGCAAAACACCGCAGCGTTTCGACATAACTTAGGTACCATAAATATACACATGGTCAGTCTCACTCGGACGCAACTTAGGTCTGGCCCATCGTGGCTGGAGGTCGTGACCAGGCGTGGTGCGATGTGCCCACCGCATACCACATATGTAAGGATCTAGACAAACGTATACTACAGCCTGAGAGATAGGCTTATACTCTTATTTACAATGTTTTTAGAGACACGTAGCCTCATGTAAAGTTTTACACATAACATGTTTGATTGTTTGAAAACAAGTTTATAAAAGTGGGGCGTATTCACCTTTTGATAGGGATCGGTTTCCAACACCGTCCGTGAGTTCTTCTCTTGCTATCTCGCACCTATAGTACGAGTATAACTTTTGTTAGTCGGATACACGATCCGGCTTAAGACCTTTAGTCTTATGATGAACCTTTACTTTATAATCTCTTTTTACTTTAAAACCTTTAGTTTTAATAGTAGTTTATAAACCTTTAGTTTATTTTTAAAACCCGACATTTCTTCTTCTTTAATAAACGTATTCTTTTTTTTTATTATTTAAGAATACTCATTATTCTTAAATAATATATTTTATAACAAAGATTAATCATATTCATATATATAGTCACATATATGTTTTCAATTTTCTTTTCTTTATTTTCTTTGTTATATGTTTCTTCGTTTATCGAGAATAACTTTGACTTGGGTATTGAGCATTTATAATATTTTAATATATTTTGATCGGGCATCATGCCTACCTTGGTTGGCTTAGAAATACCCTAGTCACTTGGGCAACACTTCGACACCAATTGCTCTTTTCTACTCTTGGCACGCTTCTCGAGACACCAACACTTCTTGGCACATACTTCGAGACGATTGTCGGGATGTTGGAACAACACTTCTTTCTTGTTTGGAATATCGTCGGGGGAATGGCACGTTTATCGAGGTTTCAGGGCACGTAAAACGAGGTAGATCAATGGCACGCTTTTCGAGGTTTAGAGAGAGAGTAATGTGTGTGTTTCGGGATGAGATGGATCTGAATTCGTAGCTGCCTATTTATAGGCTGAAATTGAATCCCGTCGTGGTACGCGACAGGTCCCTTGGCAAGCCCGTCGCGTACCGCGACGTAGGCTTGATGAATCAGTGAGTAGACCTGCCACGTGGTGACACGTGGCAGCAGACGATGCCACCGTGTGCCACGTGGCACACATGTCACAACGTGTCAGACACCCCATCGCGGTACGCGATGGAGTTCTCTTCTGATCCATCGCGTAGCGCGATGGGTCAGGAAATCAGAATTTACAATTTAACCCCTTGGGTTTGGAATTTGGTAAAACTGGTCCCTTGACTTTAGAAACTTGACATTTTTGACCCGAAAATTATGTGATGTTACATCCTCCCCACCTTGAAACAAATATTTTCCTCGAGATTGCTTCACGAAAACAAGTGGGGTATTTCTTTCTCATTTCGGGCTCGAGTTCCCATGTGTACTCGGGTCCTCTTCGGGAATCCCATTTTACCTTCTTCAAAGATCGTCGTTTAAGTTTCTTTAATTTTGAATCTTCGATTTGAATTGGACGTTCTATGAATTTCAAGTTTTCATTAATTTCCACGTCTTTTAATGGCATTGAAAGAGATTCATCGGCTTGACACTTTCGTAGATTCGAGATATGGAATACGTCGTGTATTCCTTGCATTTCCTCGGGTAGTTGCAAATGATATGCAACGGTACCAATTCGTTCGAGTACCTCGAAGGGTCCAACGAATCGAGGACTTAGTTTGCCTTTCTTACCGAATCAACTACGCCTTTCCATGGCGCGACTTTCAAAAGTATCTTGTCACCGACATTGAACTCTAGTGGCTTACGACGAACATCGGCGTAACTCTTTTGGCGATCACGTGCTGTCTTAAGTTGTTCTCGGATTTGAATGACTTTGTCGATGGTTTCTTGGACTATTTCGGGTCCAGATAATTGACTGTCTCCGGTTTCAAACCAGCACACTGGCGTCCTACACTTTCGACCATATAACGTCTCAAATGGTGCGGTTTGAATGCTCGTGTGATAACTATTGTTATACGAGAATTCCATTAGGGGTAAGTGTTCATCCCAACTTCCACCTAAGTCTATCACACATGTGCGGAGCATATCTTCCAACGTTTGAATTGTCCTTTCGCTTTGCCCATCGGTTTGTGGGTGATAGGCGGTGCTAAGGTTAAGCTTTGTGCCGAGTGCTTGTTGGAAGCTTTTCCAAAAGTGAGACATGAAACGACTGTCTCGATCGGATATTATAGATAGCGGTACTCCATGCAAAGCAACGATGTTGTTTACATAAATACGCGCTAATATATCCATTGAGTATGACTCATTAATAGGTATGAAATGTGCGGACTTTGTTAATCGGTCCACAATCACCCATATAGCATTATGTTGCCGAGTCGTTTTAAGGAGTTTGGTAATAAAATCCATAGTGATTAACTCCCACTTCCATACGGGAAGTTCGGGTTGTTGAAGCAGTCCCGAAGGCTTTTGGTGTTCAGCCTTGACTTTCAAACAAGTAAGACATTTTGCAACATGCGAAGCGACATCTCTTTTCATTCCATTCCACCAGTAATTTGACTTGAGGTTTTGATACATTTTGTTGCTTCCGGGATGCATCGTGTATTTGGATTTATGTGCTTCGTTCGTAATCTTCTCACGTAAATTTTCAATGATTGGTACCCAAATCCGGTTTCCCATTCTAAGAATACCATCGTCACCTTTGACTAACGAGTCAATAGTGCCATTACGTTTCTCATCGGAGATTTGGTTTTCGTTGATTGCTTGAGTTTGAGCGGATTTGATTTGGCCAATAAGATCGATTTGAAGTTCTAGCCTTAACGCTCAGACTCTTTTTGGCTTTTCGTGCTCTTTACGACTTAAGGCGTCAGCCACCACGTTGGCTTTACCTTCGTGATAGACAATTTCGCAGTCGTAGTCGTTTAGAGTTTCCATCCAGCGTCGTTGGCGCATGTTAAGTTCTTTTTGATCGAATATGTGTTTCAAGCTTTTGTGATCAGTGTACACAACAAATCTTACTCCATAGAGATAGTGCCTCGATATCTTAAGTGCAAAGATTATGGCGCCTAACTCTTGATCGTGAGTCGTATAGTTCTTTTCATGCACTTTGAGTTGATGAGAGGCGTAAGCAATTACTTTCTTTTGTTGCAATAATACACATCCCAAGCCGGAATGAGATGCATCACAAAAGACAACGAAATCTTCAATACCTTCTGGCAAAGCCAGTATAGGAGCTTGGGTAAGCTTTTGTTTAAGTATATCGAACGCCTCTTGTTGCTTTGTCCCCCGTTCATATTTAATGTTCTTACGAGTTAAGGAGGTTAAGGGAACAACAATTCAGGAAAATTTTTCGATGAATCTTCGGTAGTAGCCGGCCAATCCTAAGAAACTTCGAATCTCGGTTGGCGACTTTGGGATCTCCCACTTAGAGATAGCTTCAATATTAGCGGGATCCACTTGAATACCGTTTACGTTAATGATGTGACCAAGAAATTGCACTTCGTGTAACCAGAACTCGCATTTCGAGAACTTGGCGTACAACTTCTCGGTTCTAAGAACTTCAAGTAAATTTCGAAGATGATTTTCATGATCGTCCTTAGACTTAGAGTAAATGAGTATGTCGTCAATGAAAACGATCACAAATTTATCTAAGTAAGGCTTACAAATTCAGTTCATCATGTCCATGAATGCGGATGGCACATTAGTTAGTCCGAATGGTATAACGGTGAACTCATAATGGCCATACCTTGTTCGAAAGGAGGTTTTAGGAATGTCTTCGGTTTGAACTTTGAGTTGGTGATAGCCGGAACGAAGATCGATTTTTGAAAAGAAGCTAGCACCTTGAAGTTGATCGAATAGGTCATCGATACGCGGGAGTGGATAACGATTCTTGATTGCAACCTTGTTGAGGGCTCGGTAATCAATGCACATCCGCATGGATCCATCTTTCTTTTTAACAAATAGTATCGGCGCTCCCCATGGTGATGAACTTGGTCGTATAAATCCTTTCTCGAGAAGTTCGTCCAATTGCTTCTTTAGTTCTTTCATTTCGGTTGGCGCTAGGTGATACGGAGCCTTGGCGATCGGAGTAGTACCAGGAATAAGATCGATCTAAAATTCTACTTCACGATCGGGAGGAATACCAGGAAGTTCGTCGAGAAAAATATCGGCATAGTCAGAAACAACGGGAACGTCTTTGAGTTCTTTGGGTTTAAATTCTTCGGTGACGTAGGCCATGAATGATAAGCATCCTTGATTCAAGCACTTGTTAGCCCTTATCATAGAGATTAGGCTAACTTCGCCAGCGTCTTTATCCCCTTCGATTCGTTCGTTTGTCAGGGGCTCGAAGTTCAACGGTCTTGCTATTGCAGAGGATACGGGCATGGTTGTCGGATAACCAGTACATTCCCAATACAATATCAAAACCAGCAAGAGTCATAGGTAACAATTGAATAGGCAAAACGTAACCGGCTAACAAAATTTTTCCGTTTTCTAGAGCTTCGGAGATTTTAACGATTTCGCCATTAGCGGTCTCAACTCTTAGAGTTTTATTAAGTTTGATTAAAGGTTCATTTAATAGACTACAAAATTTATAATCTATAAAACTTAAATTGGCTCCTGAATCAAACTAAAGTCTAGCATACGCATTGTTAACTAAGAACGTACCGGTGATGGTTTCCGGCATATCGGCTGCTTTCTTAGTGTCCAAGACGAAGACTCTTGCATTGCCCTTCTTGGGCTCGTTCTTTTGACCGCTACCACCCGCACCACCAGTCGCAGGCTTATTCTTAGGGCATTAGAAGCTAAGATGCCCCATCTCCTTACAATTATAGCAAGTCATCTTCTTCTTTCAACAGTCGGCCGTAGCATGGCCGGGACGATTACACGATTCACAGACTCGGGGAATGAAGTTGCATTTATCCCTTTGATGTTTCTTACAAACTTTGCATTGATGAACGCTGGGGTTGAAGCTAGACCTTCGTTGATCAACTCCTTTACCCTTGAAGCGGATATCTCCTCCCCTCCTTGAGTCATGTGTTTTTACGACTTTCTTATCTTCTTCTTTATTGCGGATCATGCTGCCCATCAAATAACCTGCCAACTCCATCGCGGAGTCAACGGTTTGTGGCAAGTGTGACCTCACCATGTCACGAATCTCTCGTGGAAGTCCCCTAATGTAATGTGTTACTTTGCTGGATTCAGGAGTAACCAGCTGGGGAACTAAACGATAGTATTTGTGAAATTTCGTGTTGTACTCACGAAGGTTCGTTCCAACAACCTTGTGAGCCAAAAATTTGGTTTGAATTTGGTCCGTTTCATGCATCGGACAGAATTTCGACATCAGAAATTCTTTAAACTCGTTCCAGGTCAAACCATACATTACCTCCCTTCCCCTACTCATGATTAGTGTGTTCCACCATTCTAGCACTTCGCCTTTGAACATTAAGGCGGAGTATTGGATCTTTTCTTCGTCCGAACACTTGCTTGTAATTACAATTGTCTCCATCTCTTCGAGCCACCTTACAGTTGCAATGGCTCCCTTCTCACCATGGAACTCCTTAGATCCATAGCATTTAAAGTCTTTGAATGAACATCCACCAATTTTAAGTTTCTTAAACTCTTGACGGACCCCACCATCGGCGTTTGATTCATGTACGCTTTCATCCATACGGGAGGGTCTAGATCGGGGTTTAGAGACAGAATTTCGGGAAGTATTTTCAGATTGTGAATGCTTTGTTTGTCTAAATTGGGATTTAAGTTCAGATTCGGCCCTTACAGCGTCTTTTACTAATTTTTGAATTTGTTTCATGTATTTGTCAGGAATCGGTTCCTCTTCATTATTTTCGGGACCTTTTCCTTTTTCTTGTCGTCTTTCGGTTTCCTTTCGGGAGACTTCTCGGTTATCACTTTGTCTAGACATTCTTTTTCTTTTATTCTTTTATCTGAAATTTAACATATTTCTTTTCTTAATATACAAGTTTATTTATTTCACATATTTATACATATCATAAAATGATATGTATATTATGTTACAACATTCTTATATATCATTTATGCGATATATAAGTTCTTATCCTTATTACATCATATTTTACATATAACACATAAACTATTTTACACACATAAACTTCATATGACATTGCTATCATCTCCTTAGTCTTTCATGAATTTCTTAACAACTCTCGTCAATTTGTTGCATTTGCGAAGAATTGTCTCTCCCATTTTCTTCTTTTTCTTTCCATTAGTGTCAATCTTCTTCCTCAATTCATCAGTTTCTTGTAGGGCTCGATCAAAATGCTCCTCCTGGGACTGAGGTATGTCGGTAGGATACCCGTATCTTGGTGGTGGGTCATGGTAACCCATCATCACAATATCGTAATGGTTCTTCGGGTTTGGATACGGAGACATTGTCATATCCGAGGGATAGTTGAAGAATGCATATGCTGCTTCATTTTGCTCACGTATCTCATTTGCTTGTTCTTCAACTGATGGGATCTCTCCTGTGTACGGTGGGAAGCTTGATGATGCTTTACCCTTGAGCTCTTGAAAAAATTGCATATATGGGTCAACAGAGCCATAACTTGGGGTTTGTTGAGAGTATGGCTCTTCCACTGGTGCCATCTCTTCATTTGGGTTGTCGGGAAATTTCTCTTCATCAGGATCTGTTTCCTCCTCCGGATCCTCTTCTGATTCTATTTCCAGTTCTTCTTCAGTTATTGCAGGCACATGAATCTTCTCGTATGGCATTGTCACCCTCATTTTGGGCTTGTGAGACAGTCCCCTTTTGTTGATGTGAGAATTGGCGGTATCCATAGTTGATGTGCTGGTATGCCACCTCCGTTGATCTGAATGGCATTCCATCCAATCGGATGAAGGAGAATTGGGTTCCTCATTTACTTGCTTGTTGGCGAGAAAATAGTATGACGGATGCGGATTTGGCGGCACATATGTTGGATCTGAGTAATGTAGTGGAGTCTCCATTGGTTGATATGTTGGTACTTCTGATGAGTGATACATTGGTGGGTTGGATGGATAATAACTTGAGTGTCTTGGTGCTTGGTATAATTGGTGCGGAGTGTTATCTAGATGGTAGATTGGACTTTGCTCGATGTCGGGATTTGGTTTGTTTTGATTATGATTCATATTGGAATTGAAAAATGCTTCGAAGTAATCCTTACTCATGATGTCCTTGGGGAATTTGTAGTACCTCTTTGCTCTTCTTGCTTCATTATCATAATACTTTATTAATTCTTCATAAGACATCCTTTTGATGGGTGGTTTAGAATGTAGAGAGGGAAAGAAAGGGTTACCAACCAATCTTATCCCTATTCAAATAAACAAGTAAATATTTCTTATGCTTAGATCGAAGCTTGGGTATTGTTTTCTGATACCCAATTCGCTAAGATCGATGGCTCTGATACCAACCTGTCACACCCCATCTTAGGCCTAGGTGTGTGACTCGATAGTTGGTACCACATTTGTAAATAAATCAGAGTTGCGGGTTAATGCGGAAGACTTTAATAAACATGTGGATTTAAAGTTAAAATATTTACATTATAAAAGACGAGACGAAAGTCTCGTTTAATTTTACTTGTTTATATGTTTTACAAAACCACCATATTTTAATATTTACACAAAGTTATCTGAGCCATCGGATTCTTGAGCTCTTCGTCTTTCAAGCTCTAATCTTGGTTACCTGCAAAATGTTAATAAAATACGTTAGCAACGAATGCTAGTGAATATGCTGACGCTAAAAATATTTTCTTTACTTAATCACCCCTCGAGACCACGTAAGCCTCGGCCCATCTTGGCTTAGGAATAATCAAGTTAAACAATCATTATAAACTTGAGTCTCTACACTAGGTCACCTCAGCAAAACACCGCAGCATTTCGACATAACTTAGGTACCATAAAATTACACATGGTCAGTCTCACTCGGACGTAACTTAGGTCCGGCCCATCGTGGCTGGAGGTCGTGACCAGGCGTGGTGCGATGTGCCCACCGCATACCACATATGTAAGGATCCAGACAAACGTATACTACAGCCTGAGAGATAGGCTTATACTCTTATTTACAATGTTTTTAGAGACACGTAGCCTCATGTAAAGTTTTACACATAACATGTTTGATTGTTTGAAAACAAGTTTATAAAAGTGGGGCGTATTCACCTTTTGATAGGGATCGGTTTCCAACACCGTCCGTGAGTTCTTCTCTTGCTATCTCGCACCTATAGTACGAGTATAACTTTTGTTAGTCGGATACACGATCCGGCTTAAGACCTTTAGTCTTATGATGAACCTTTACTTTATAATCTCTTTTTACTTTAAAACCTTTAGTTTTAATAGTAGTTTATAAACCTTTAGTTTCTTTTTAAAACCCGACATTTCTTCTTCTTTAATAAACGTATTCTTTTCTTTATTATTTAAGAATACTCATTATTCTTAAATAATATATTTTATAACAACGATTAATCATATTCATATATATACTCACATATATGTTTTCAATTTTCTTTTCTTTATTTTCTTTGTTATATGTTTCTTCGTTTATCGAGAATAACTTTGACTTGGGTATTGAGCCTTTATAATATTTTAATATATTTTGATCGGGCTTCATGTCTACCTTGGTTGGCTTAGAAATACCCTAGTCACTTGGGCAACACTTCGACACCAATTGCTCTTTTCTACTCTTGGCACGCTTCCCAAGACACCAACACTTCTTGGCACATACTTCGAGATGATTGTCGGGATGTTGGAACAACACTTCTTTCTTGTTTGGAATATCGTCGGGGGAATGGCACGTTTATTGAGGTTTCAGGGCACGTAAAACGAGGTAGATCAATGGCACGCTTTTTGAGGTTTAGAGAGAGAGTAGTGAGAGAGTAATGTGTGTGTTTTGGGATGAGATGGATCTGAATTCGTAGCTGCCTATTTATAGGTTGAAATTGAATCCCGTCGTGGTACGCGACAGGTCCCTTGGCAAGCACGTCGCGTACCGCGACGTAGGCTTGATGAATCAGTGAGTAGACCTGCCACGTGGTGACACGTGGCGGCAGACGATGCCACCGTGTGCCACGTGGCACACGTGTCACAACGTGTCAGACACCCCATCGCGGTACGCGATGGAGTTCTCTTCTGATCCATCGCGTAGCGCGATAGGTCAGGAAATCAGAATTTACAATTTAACCCCTTGGGTTTGGAATTTGGCAAAACTGGTCCCTTGACTTTAGAAACTTGACATTTTTGACCCGAAAATTACGTGATGTTACATAAGGGTTCTGACCTAAGTCATTATTTTATTATTATTATATGGCTTAGACCATAGTCAGGGGTATAGCCCAAACCTTGATCATAAATATGTTTACATAAGCTTTAAACATACAAAGGATTATAATAGTGTTTCTTTACAATTAAGAAACATCAGTTTGACATTCATAAGGAAATATAGTTTCTTCACGATTAAGAAACATAGCATTCATATACAAAGAATATAGTTAAAACATTGTTTCTTCATGTGTAAGAAACATAAGATTTTACATGCATAGCAATCAATGAATGTTTCTTCTTGAAGAAGAAACATATTATAGATGTTTCTTCATGAAGAAGAAACTCATCATATGATTTGGTAAATAAACAGAAAGATTGCAGGTCTAAATATTTTATTCAAACAAATGATCAATCAAGGTTTAAAGCTATTTAAACCAGACTAAAGGTCTATAGCCGGATCAAGAGACGATCCAGAAATTTATATACCTATTTTATTATAGGTCAATCAATCAATCAGTCAGTCAATCAATCATTCATTCACAGTCAAGGTTTCAAACGAAATCAACATATCATTCAGAACAGACAATCACAGGTGAATACGTTCAAACCTTTTATAATGTGAATATGTTCAAACCTTTCATAACGTGAATACGTTAACCTTTTTAATCAGTCAAAGCATATTTATACTCATTAAGACGAACGGGTGTTTGTCTTAAATGAGTCAATAAAATGTCTATGTGAGATCAAGTAATCTCTAAAACTTTATAATACAAAGTAGAAAATAAAGTCAACTCAGACCGAATACACATGTGTCTGGATCCAAACATAACCGTTTAGCCTAATCATTCTAAGGCTATGTGGCCGCGGGCTAATGGTCATAACTAGTCTCCCAGTAAGGGCTACGTGGCTCGGGAACAATTGTGTGTGTAGGGCAGTGGTACATAGACCAGAAGTAGAAATGATTCTGCTGAGCTTGTAGAGAAAACTATATTTGTATTATATTGTCATTCAAATGTTTTATAGAGTCATACGTGTTCACTAGCATTTCAGGGAATACAGATTAGTACAGGTAACAAGACATTCATGGAGTTAGATGCTCGCAAGGTAATGATGGCTCAGTTTTTAATTATTAAAATATTACAAACGGTATTTCAACAAGCTTTATAAATCAAACACCGGGTATTTATTTTCCGAGAAGTTTTCAAATAAATTAATATTCTATTCAACCAAAGTCTTCCGCTAAAATAACCCGCAACTCTGATGTATTTACAAAACAGGTACCAACTTGTGGTCACACGCCTAGGCCCTAAATCGGGGTGTGACACTTGTGATACCTCCTACATGTTTTGCATGGCGTAGAATTGTATCAATTTTGGTTTATGCCTTTGCCTTTGAAGTTGGCACCTCCACTCGTACTTCCTTGAGTTGTTGTTGTTGAAACCTTTTTGTCCTCTTCCTTATTGCGGACCATTCCGCCCATCAGATAGCCAGCTAACTCCATTGCAGAGTCAGCGGTTTGAGGTAAGTGTGACCTCACCATGTCGCGGATTTCCCGCAGCAGTCCCCAAATA
The DNA here is from genome assembly GCF_021521415.1 of Bidens hawaiensis. NCBI lineage: Eukaryota > Viridiplantae > Streptophyta > Magnoliopsida > Asterales > Asteraceae > Bidens > Bidens hawaiensis. The sequence continues at coordinate 772,834 of NW_027491459.1, read as the reverse complement.
TACCTTGTAACATTGCTGGATTCTGGATTCACCAGTTGCGGAACAAGTTGACAATATTCGTGAAACTTTGTGTTGTATTCACGAAGGTTCGTCCCCACGACCTTAAGATTCAGGAACTTGGTTTGGATTTGGTCGGTCTCATGCATGGGACAAAACTTTCCCATCAATAATGCCTTAAACTCATCCAAGCTCAGATTGTACATTGCCTTTCTCCCTTTACTCATCAACATCGTATTCCACCACTCAAGCGCCTCTCCCTTAAACATAAGGGCAGAGTATTGAATCTTCTCTTCATTGGAACATTTGCTTGTTATCACAATAGTCTCCATCTCCTCAAGCCACCTCACAGTCGTGATGGCTCTTTTATCACCATGGAACTCTTTCGGTCCATAGTATTTAAAATCTTTGAATAAACACCCACTAATTTTGAGTTTCTTGAACTCTCGCCTAACTCCATCATCGGCGTTAGACTCATGAACACTTTCTTCCCTATGTGAAGGTCTAGAACGAGGTTTAGAAACAGATTTTCAGGAAGGATTAACGGAATGAGAATGTTTCGAATTTCGTGATTGAGACATAGCCATGGACTCTTCTCTCACCGCATCCTTAACCATCTTTTGTATTTTATTCATATATTTTTCGGGAATTTCTTCTTCTTGATTACCCACGGGGTCTTTCCCCTTTTCTTTTCTCATTTCTTGCTCTTTTCGAGCATTCTCATTGTTATTACTTTGTTCAGACATAATTCTTTTCTTTTCAATTTATATCTGAAATTTAAACAACGTTTTCTTTTATTAAACATATACATTTTTATTCCACACTTATATATATATATCGCGAAAGGATATATATATAATTTATTATACAACATATATACATATACATATATATATATATATATATATATATATATATATATATTGATAGCCCTATCATTACACAAAGACGTCTATACGTCTTTTATTACACGATTATTCATATAACACATACATGACGTTAATACACACACAAAGTCTTCTTATCACACCCATCATCACTACTGCTTTAATCCTTCAAAAACTTCTTCACAACCTTCCTTAATTTGTTGCACTTGTGAAGGAGCGTATTTCCCATTTTATTCTTTTTCTTTCCTTCCTCGTCCATCTTCTTTCTCCAATCGCCTGTCTCATGCAGAGCGCGGTCTAAGTGCTCTTCATATGATTGCGGGACCGTGTTGGGATATCCGTATTGTGGAGGTGGGTCGCGATAACCCAATGTCACCATCTCGTAGTGATTCCTCGGTTCTGGATACGGAACGTCGGTCATGTCGGATAAATGATAGAAGAAAGCTTTAGCAGCTTGGTTCTGCTCTCGGATCTCATCAGCTTGCTCTTGAATTGATGGATTTTTTCCTTGGAATGGTGGGAAGCTTGAGGAAGCCTGGTTCCTGAGAGCTTCGAGATATTGCACATATGGATCCACAGAACCGTAGCTCGGGTTGTGGGAAGTGAGTGATCCATCCATTGATGTTGATATCTCATTGGGGTTGTTGTGATGCTCTTCTTCCTGTTCAGACCCTTCCTCAGGATCTTTCTCTTCTTCGGGATACTCCTCTACTTCTGGTTCCTCCTCTTCCATAGGTTCTTCCTCTTCTTCAGGTTCTTCCTCCTCCATATGATGGGTAGTCTCGTTGATCATTGGAGGCATTTTGAAACTTTCGTAGGGCATCATCACCCTCATTCTTGGTTTGCGGGATGTCCCTTCGTCATTGGTGGGTTGAGAATTGACTTCGTTCATGGTGGAGCTTCCAGTAAGCCACCTTCGTGGGTCAGAGTGGCATTGCATCCAGTCGGAGGATGGGGATCTTGGTTCTTCCTTTATTGGTCGGTTTGAGAGGAAGGCATAGGACGTGTGTGGATTTGGTAGGTATCCGGTTGGATAGTACTGCGGCACCTGTGATGGTTGGTAGGTGGGAATTTCCAAGGGATGGTACGTCGGTATTTCTGAGGGGTGGTACATGGGCATGGTTGGCGGATGGTAGCTTGAGTGCCTTGGTGCTTCAATTCCTTGTCTTGGTGGACTATCGGGAGCATCTATTGGGTAGTGTCTACTTCCAGGGTAGTACACAGGCTTAGTCAAGTCATGTTCCACATCTTGATCAAAGTATGCTTCGTAGTAACCGTCACTCATGTTGTCTTCGGGAAAAGGTTCGGCTATTCCGCCCTCTTTTGCTTTTCGTACATAGTTCTCCATCCAACTTTTGAATGACATCTACATTTTGGGTGGTTTAGAATGTGGAGGGAAAGAAAAGGTTACCAGCCAATCTTATCCTTAAAACAAATAAACAATTATTTCCTATACTTGGATCGAAGCTTGGGAATTGTTTTATGATACCCAATTCGCTAAGATCGATGGCTCTGTTACCAACCATGTCACACCCCTACTTAGGGCCTAGGCGTGTGACCCAATAGTTGGTACCACATTTGTATATAAATCAGAGTTACGTTTGATTAGCGGAAGTCTTAAAATATAAGGATCAAAGTTGTAATATTACAAAAGACGGGATTATAAAAGATTCCCGTTTAAGTTCAAAAGATTACTTGTTTTAATTACAAACCACCATTTTAACATATTAAGGTTTATACAAAACAAATCCGAGCCATCGGATATAAGTAGCACTTCGACATACCAAGCGCTAATCTTGTTCACCTGCAAAATGTAAATAAAATACGTCAGCAACGAATGCTGGTGAACACGCTGACGCTAAAATATTTTCTTTTACTTTATTACCCCTCGAGACTACGCCTGCCTCGGCCCATCGTGGCTTAGGAATAACAAAGTCAAATAACACATTTATAAATTCAAGTCACTACTCTAGGTCACCTCAGCAAACACCGCAGCGATCGACTTAGTTAAGTACTTGTAAATATAAACAGCGATCGTACTTCCCGCGGGAAAGCGTCATACGATCAGGGTGGTGCGATGTGCCCATCGCGTAGTACCACCTATGTAAGGATCCAGACATACGTATACCACAGCCTGAGGGCTAGGTTTATACTTTCATTTATAATGGTTTTAGGAACACGTAGTTCCTTGTAAACAATTTTAATATAACATGTTTGACTCGTTTGAAAACAAGTTTATAAAAGTTTGGGGGCGTATTCACCTTATCGCTTTGGGATCGGCTTCACTCACCGTCCGAGGGTCTTTCCCTTTTTATCTCGCACCTATAGTACGAGTATAAATATTTGTTAGTCGGATATACAATCCGGCTTAAGACCTTTAGTCTTATTTTATATCTCTACCTCGATGAACCTTTAGTTCATATATTTCTTTTACTTGAAAACCTTTAGTTTAAAAGTAAATTATAAACCTTTAGTTTATATAAAAACCCAACGTTTCTTCTTCTCAAAGAAACGTATTCTTTTCTTTTATTATTTAAGAATACTCATTATTACTTAAATAATAATTTCATAACAAAGGATATACATATATACTTACACACATATATACGTATTTACACTTCATTCTTTTATTCTTTTCTTTGTTATGTTTATTTCTCTTTTATCGAGGTATCGAGTATAACATCGACTTAAGGCTTAAGCCTAATATTAAATTATATTCATTTGTCGTTACGCCTAACCTTGTTGGCGTTTAGAAAACCTTAGAACTTGAGCAGCACTCCAACGCCGCTTCGCTTTCTCGATAATTTGGACACGCCAATGACAACACCAATCTTTGAGAATTGATGACACGCCTTCCAAGAACAAACACCTTCCTTGGTCGTATGTGGATGGAGGGTGACACGTACTTCGAGGAAATGTTGGCACGCAAATCGAGGAATCGGGGCATGTTTTACGAGACGGATCGAGGGTATGATTGTGGAATTGTAGAGAGATGTTAGAGAGATGATTGTTTGTGTGAATTGAGGTGTGAATGGACTGAACCCGTAACCTTCTATTTATAGGAAAAAATTGGAGCCTATCGCGATACACAATGGCTCTCTGGCCTGGCCCGTCGCGTATCGCGACGTAGGCCATCTGTGTCACCATATATACCTGCCACGTGGCGACACGTGGCAGTGTTACGCCGCTTGGCGACACATGGCAAACGCGTTGCCACGTCGTGACACGTGGCGGCAGTGACACGTGGCGGCAGATGGTGCCACCGTGTGCCACGTGTCACAATGTGTCAGGCCACGTCATCGCGATACGCGATGACGTTTGGTTCAACAGTGATCGCGTATCGCTGTTGACTACTTCAAGAACCTTTGACCAAGCCCCATCGCGATACGCGATGGGCTTGTCCTTTGTCCCGTCGCGTATCGCGAGAGGACATGAAAACATAATTTTCACTTTAAACCCTAAGGTTTAGAATTTGGCATGTTTGGTCCCTTGACTTTGGAAAGTTGACATTTAGATCTCGAAATTTTCTCGATGTTATAAGAGATCTGTGATACAGGCCGAAGATCTGGTGCTGGAGGGAGGAACGCATCTGGTGGAAGGAGATCTACAGCGGGCGTCAGAGAGATAACGGCGGTGCTTCGTTGGTTATTTTATTACCACAGAGATCTGGTGCAAATGTGTAGGGAGATCTACAGCAGATCCCAGAGATCTTGTACCGATGTGCGTGGAGATTGGAAAAGAAGGTGTTTAACCCAAATTACTTAATTCATAATTAAACTCATTTTTATTTAAAAAACACATGTAAAACCCATACCATAACCCAAATAAGTCCATTATAAAATTTAATTGTTTAAAGTTTAAACCCAATAAAAAACATTTTTGCTCAAGGCATAAAATTTTTCTCACCCTTGGTCCAAATATTTTAAACTATTTGTGCGTACACACATAAAATTTAGAATAAAAAACGGTGTTCCAAACACTATGATAAGTAAAAAATTAAGATAATCTTGTAATGGTTGAGGTTGATATTATCAATTATCATAACGGTGATAAGTTAATAGAATTAAATGATAAAATTACAATAATTAAAGTCTAGTGATTGCTAAATTGTAGTGGGTTAAACTTTAGTGAAAATTCTTAAAGTGTCTTGCTTTTAAAGAGAGATTTCAGACATGTCCATCCAAAATTCAAATTCCCTATTTGTCCCTTTATTAACTCGTCTTCGACTCTACGTTAGAAATCGAGACGATATGTTTTGTTAACTCGCCGCCTCCCCAGCATATTAGCTCATAATTTGTTGCCTCCCCGCCATGTTAGCTCAAAACTCATTACCTCCGCTCCATAGTAGCTCAAAACTCGTTGTCTCCACCATATGTTAGCTAAAACAAAATCTGCCTTATCTTTACTAAAAACATGGATCCAAAATTTAATTAAAAAATATTTGAATATTTTAAATTTTATTGGTTTTTAAGTTCTTGTATATTGAATTTTGGATAATGATATGATTTAGAAAAGTCATGCATACCATCAAATTATTTTATGTGTACATTTCTTAGATATATTTTTTAAAAAGTTAATGGTCATTTTCGTCCCTATGGTTTGCTACTTTCGCCACTTCAGTCCAAAATTTGAAATTTTGTCAATTTAGTCCCCATAGTTTTAAATATTAGCCAATCACGTCCCATTTGTCTAACGACATCCAGCTATGCCGTTAGTTTAAAGGTATTTTTGTCTTTCTCTTTTTTATTTTGAGTTAATGGTCATTTTCGTCCATGTGTTTTGATATTTTTGCCACTTCAGTCCAAAGTTTGAAATTTTGTCAATTTAATGTTCAATTTAATTCAGTTTTTTTTATAACCTATAACCCTGCTGAGCATAATCCAAGCCCAAAACAGGTTTGCATTTACTCTGCCGACAACAGTAATCATACCCTCTCCTCTCGTATGTAGTTTCTATACGGTTCCTAAACTCTCCCCATGGTGGAATTCAATGGTAAAGTGGTCAAAGCAATTCCCTGAAACGGAATTGTACGTAAAAAAACTAAAAATCGTTTCTTTAATGGATGTATAATAGTTAGGGTTTAGAGATTAACATATCGTAATGAAAATTTGGGTCGAATTCAACTATTATACATTAATCAAAGACATGAATTTTAGTTTTTTATGTAGGATTCGGTTTCAGGGAATTACTTTGACCACTTTACCATTGAATTCCACCATGGAGAAGAGTTTAGGAAATGGCTAGAAACTAAATACTAGAGGGGTATGATTACTGTTGTCAACAGATTAAGTGCATACCAGTATTGGAGGTTGCTCTATGGTTTTGGGCTGAATCATGCTCTTCATGGTTATATATAGACAAAAAAAAAAGAAAAAAAAACTGAATTAAGCTGAACATTAAAATGACAAATTTTCAAACTTTGGACTGAAGTGGCAAAAATATCAAACCACAGGGACTAAAATGACCATTAACTCAAAATAAAAAGGTGAAAGACAAAAATACCCTTAAACGAACGGCATAGCTGGATGTCGTTAGACGGATGAGACGTAATTGGCTAATATTAAAACTATGATGACGAAATTGACAAAATTTCAAACTTTGGACTGAAGTGGCGAAAGTAGCAAACCACAGGGACAAAAATGGTCATTAACTCTTTTTTAAATAACAAGATATATTAGATTTAATTTTTTAGCTAACATAGGGTAGATGCGATGAGTTTTGAGCTAACGTGAAGCGAAGGCAATAGGTTTTGAGCTAACATGGCGGGGAGGCGACGTGTTATGAGCTAATATGGAGAGGAGGCGACGAGTTAAGAAACATATTGTCTCGATTTCCTAACGTAGAGCCGAAGACGAGTTAATAAATAGACAAATAGGAAATTTGAATTTTGGAGAGATATATTTGGAATCTCTCTTTAAAAGTGGGACCGTCTGGGAATTTTCCCTAAACTTTAAGACATCATTAGTGACGACTGACGATAGACTCTCTGGTATATCTTCAGAAACCCATATGTATTTCATAGCGTGATATTAATTTACAGGCTCCATATTCGCAGGTGGCTAAATGAGATTGGCGAAGCTTGGACATAAATGTTGAGGGGGTCGGACTCAATATGTATAAAAAATTTTCATAGGCTAGAGGGGGGAAGGCTCAAAATTTCAGTCGGAAACGGGTGAATTTATACCATGTATTTTTGGCTGAAAAAAGATAAATTTACACTGCCGAGCGAAAAAAGGAGTCCGGGCTCAAAATTCGATCGAAAACGGGTAAATTTACACTATGTATAAAAATTTTCGGGCAAAAAGTGGATAAATTTGCACTACCGAGCAAAAAACCGAGGGGCGGGGGGCTCAAAATTTCGGTCGAAAACGGATAAATTTACACTATGTACAAAAATTTCGACCGAAAAATGATAACTTTACACTACCGAGCGAAAAAACGGAGGGGACCGGGGCCAGACTAAAGCTACGCCTATGAATGAGAACCTGTCGATTTTTGGTCTCTAGCCTCCCCATACGGGGGCATAATTATAGTAAACCTGACTGTATCATAAGAAAGATTTTAACTTAATTGAGTAGAAATCTTATCACCCATAAATATGTGTACACAGTTGCTGTTATATTGCTTCTATTAGGACGTTCACACATATACACTATTGTGATATCGTGATCAAGGAGAAAGAAATTTAATTACCATTGATGAGATTTGTCTCATAATGCAATGGTGAGAGTGTATGTTTCTTTTAAGCATGCAAACTTTTCATATTAAAAATCAATTCACACAAAATCACACAAATGATAACCAAATACTTCAACAATATATATAATTTGAACTTGATTTGTTGTTACTGTCATTCATCCCATTGTATTTGAACTATAAGTTAATTCACATCCATTATTCTTTGTATACAACAAAAAATTAAGTTGTTGGTAAATAAATAAGAACAAATGTTTTATCATAATTCTCTTGTATTGTGAGAAGAAAATGATAAGCCAACTAAAAATGTATAGAGTTCATGTCGCCTTAAAGCTTAGAAAAATGTTATATGTGTCATGAATTCAAATTTTATAAAAATAGTTAAAAAATCAAAGCCGGTGAGTGAAGTTTGAGGGTTATTCCACAATGGCACCCATCATATATTAGAATTAATAAACACAATCACCAAACATACACATACGTACATATCTTACACACAGGGCTGGCTATAAGGGAGCGCCGAGTGGTGACGGACCCCGGCCCGACATCGCGATAGACCCGGGTTTAAAAAAAATTATTTATGAAAAATTGTATGTATTTTTAATGCTTAAACATAATTAGACAATCACTAGTTTGGTCAAGTGGTAAAGAGGTGTGGTTTTCAACCAAAAGGTTATGGGTTCTAATCTCACTTGGACATTTTAATCTTAATTTTATAAAAAAAAAATAGTTTTTTACACAACCAAATTATAAGACTCAAAAAATTAAGGCTTATTTAAAAACTAAATTGTTTAACACAACAAGATACCCTTTTTATTAAGGCCCAAAAATTTTTTCGCATTCGACCCAAATTTTTTTAACCGTTCTCGAAACCGGGCCTGCTTACACATACATACACATACCATATATACACATGTATACATGTACCAAACATACATACATCACATAAATATTTCATACATACCCACTCACACATACATATTGTGATCATACATCATCGTAGGTGAATCTCACATCAGCCACGAACAAGAGAGATTATTGGTTCATAATGAATGTCTCGCCTCTAATATCACCAACGCTTTTTGGGCTTAATGCTACTCGATCAGAGGAGAAATCTGTAGTTAAGCATGCTCAGGTGAGAGTAGTATCAGAATTGACGACCTTATGAAAAATCTTCACTTTGGCAACAAAAAAACAAATTTGCGAGTTCTTTATGGGCAAAGCGGGCAATATTAATAGTATGAGATGCTAGATATTACGAATGGTATGTGAGCCATTCCTGTTCCGTTCGGAATGGTGGGGCAAACCTCATCAAGGATGGTGAGTCCCCGAGATGTCAAGAGACCTTTGGCGAATCCCGCATCCTGGATTAGATGGTGGGGGCAAACCACATCAACGATTATGAGTCCATAAGAGGGGGAGGGGGGTGATTGTAACACCGTAGGTAAATCTCACATCGACCATGAACATGAGAGATTCTAGATTTATAAGGAATGCTCATCCTTAAATATCACCAACACATTTTAGGCTTAATGCTAGTGAATGAGGGGAGACCTCCACAGTTAAATATGTTCATGTGGAAGTAGTATCATGATAAATGACCTCCTAGTAAGTTTCTACTTGAACAACTAATAACAAATCCATGAGCTCTTTGTGCACAAAGTGTTCGACAAACGAAGAAAGCATGGCAGGTGCAAGCACAATTCCTCTAATTTTTTGTTCAACAATTGTGTTCAAGAATTTTAGTATGAAATCAAAAAATAAACAAATTCATCACAATTTTACAGAACTCTTTGCTTCCAAGTACTTGGCTGATCCGCTGCTGAGCAACGGTTATCTTGTATTTGTTTGATTAACACGCAACGATCAATTTAGTGTTTTGTTTGATAGCTTTGAGAATATGGTCCATATACACTACCTTTATATACAATCTTATTCATACAAGTCAACTCAATGTTGTTTACCTACCAAATAGTCGGTGCATATGTCGAATTTTACCTTTGAAATGATGGGCACACACTTATCTTTAAGCAAGAATGTGTTGGGTTTACGCAAGCTAGGGTGTGAATTTCAAGCATGACATCAATTCAGAGCTTAGGTTCGGTTTAATTAATAGTTTGAGATAGTTCTGGGATTGAATTTATAAACCTGTTTAACTAAATGGGTCTATCACATGTGAACATGATGGTTTAAGAGGTTGATATGTTTTCTCTATAATTCGTTAAGAGGCAACATATCTGGTAAAGATGCAATTATCTATAAATAAACAAATGTAACTTTTATTGTAAATTTATGATTTAAAAATAGTAACATGCAAAATATACATATATAATTTTTAAAGTTAATCGGTCATGTAATGTGTCAACCTTCGCAACAAATACGCAACTAACGTTTAAGTTTATATTTAGTTTGATATGTCAATTCATAAACACAATACATTAACACTTTAGTGACACTCAATATCATTATATCAATTGGTAAGTTTTTGAAGTTTCCTACTTGTTAAGGTTGACTTAATTAGAGAATTATAAATTAATAATATGACTTGTGTGCAAAATACCAGTTCATCATGTGACCGGGGCCATGAAACTTATGTTGACTAAGACCACCATCTATAATCGATATATACAAAAGGAAGTTTGATAATAAGTCCAATGATACATGTAGTGAGTTTTCACTATTTAGTACATAAAAAACACCTATCTAAACCGGAGTCTAGATGAGCAGTCCCACAGGGTGAAAACTATCGCGATAAAAACATGTTAAAGAAAATGCAATTCTTAGCCGAATGGGATTGATATATTGTGTCAAATCCGGAATTAGTTTTGAGATAAAGAACCCGAAGAATCATAAGAATATTATGTTTTTTAAGCATTGTGTAATGTGTACAAATATGCATAGAGTTTTTATTTGAGGAGGTTCACCATGTTTGATTATCCTTTCAATTTATTTTCCAAATTACTCAATATATTTTATAGGTCTCAATTAGTTTGATACTCATATTTATTTTTAAAATCAGATTGTAGTGAGTTTTCTAAAAAGTGGCACAGAAGATTGATTTTAATATTGAAATATTTAGGTTTGCTTTTGTGATTTTTGGAAATTAATTATTGCTAAAGTTATATACTCTGCATGTGGCTTTGCCCAAATAAAAACAAGTTTGTAATAAATACTTTTTGTTTCTTAGTTTGAACTCAAATAATGCTTTTGTTTTTGTATATTTTAATTCAAGATCTTTATTCACTTAGTCGCCTCCAAATATTCCTTTTTAGCCGGCTTAAACTTGGCTTGTAGGCTAAAGCTTCACTTAGCCTTCTTCTTTTTTTCATTTAGCCGTCTAATTTTAGCCACCAAAATTGAAATTTTTACCAACATTACCAACTCTGTTAAATAGTTAGCCGTCTTCAATCTTTTTATCTCTTAGCCGTTCTTCTTAGCCTGTGTAAATTTAGCCCACAAAATTAAATATTTTTACCTACTCAGTTAATTATTTAGCCTGTTTTTCGTAGCCGTCAATTTTTTTTTCTCCTAGCCGACATGTTAGCCATCAGAAATAAATATATTTACCTACTCAATTTAACTTTTCACTAACCATTCTTATAATAAAACTATAAAACCATTTTCATTCCATCTTATAAAACCATTCTTATAAAACTTCCCTAATGGTTGGGCTAACTTAAAAGAAATGCAGGTTAGGGTGGATAACACCCTAAAAAACATACGGTGTCATAGCGGCCTGTGGCTTCCAATCGGAGTGAAACTTGCGAGTGCTTTGTCAATTGGCAATCGGTATGAAACTATATCATAAAACCATCTCTTTGTTTAATCAAGTTTTGTAAAAAGTATGTAATGTAAAGTGCTCATTTTTTCTCAATACAAGTATTGATAACAAGATTTAACAAACTAGATGCATCATCAGATTGTAAGTTTTTCATAACTTTCACATATTTCTTTTAACTAACTAATATTCTATCAACCAAATCTATAGCACCATCATACCCAATTTTACTCATCAAACACCTAACCAAAACACTCCATATCCCCTTATCAAGACCAACCCCATCATTCACCATTCTCCAAACCCACTCCTCCCTTCTTTCCACCTCACCCAAACCACACACTCCATACACAACACTTGTATACGTAACCAAATCGGCACGTAGCCCACATCGGCTCATAGATTCCAAAAGTTGAATCGCAAGGTCAACCTTACCATACTTGCAACACCCGTTAATAATCACATTAAACGTAACCACATCCGGGTTCACCCCTTTCACCACCATCTTTGCCATAACCTTTAAACCTTCATTTACCATATTGTTACCACAATACATGTTAATAATCGTGTTGTATGTCGCCAAATTAAGCCCGACGCCACTTTGTTCCATCTCGTGTATGAGGTCAAACGCGGCCTTAAAGTCGTTGGCTTTCGAAAATCCCGTTAAAAGCTCATTATACGTCGTCAAATTAGCCAAGTTTCCCATTTGATGAAATAACCTCATTGCTGAGTCTATCTTTCCACATGAACAAAGACTTTTGATAAATACATTAAAAGTTGCAGCATTTGGTGCTATGTTTATATTATTCATAAGGTTATATGCTTCCTCAAACATGAAATTATTACAAAAAACATCCACCATTGATGTGTACACCACCACATTCGGGTCACATCCTTGTGTTATCATCTTGTTTCATGTTTCTGATGCGCCTAAAACATCCCTACACTTTGCATAACCGTTTATCAAAGTTCCATAAGTTATGACATTTGGAGGGCAATTTCGTCTTTCCATCTCGAGAACCAAAGACTTAGCTTTCTCCATATTCCCAATCGAGCAAAACCCGTTTATTAACGTGTTGTAGGTCACAACATTCGGTAACACGCCCTCTCGGGTCATTTGGTTGTAAACATCACACGCGTCTTTCATTTTCCCCTTTGCACATAAACCCTTTATCAAAGAACTGTAAGTGAACACGTTCGGTTGGATATTCTTCAACAACATTTTCGCAAATATAGCTAACGGGAGCTTAACTTCACCAACAACCGAGAGGGCATTTACGACAGTCGTAAACGTTATAACATTTGGTGTAATCCCATTACCATCCATCGTTTGAAACAACCGAAACGCCTCATTAAAATCACCTTCTCTACACATTCCCATTATCAACGCGTTATAAACCGAAACCATCGAAAAACCTCCCACAACACTCAACACAAGCTCCTTCGCTTCCCTTACCATACCAAAATCACACATGGAAGACACAACCGTAGTGTAACTCACTTCATCGGGCGGACACCCTCTCTTAGACATTTCAACAAGCACCTTGCGTGCACCATCAATCCGGTTATTCTTACACAAAGCCTTCAACAAAATGTTATACGTATACTTATCGGGTTCGATCCCATCTCTCTTCATGTTAGTATAAATAGGATTAATCATATGACACCTGTTCTCATTCAACAAAGCATCCAGCAAATGATTATATATTTTAACAGTGGGGTTCAACCCAAAATCTTGAATCCTGTAAAACGTTTTCAAAGCTTGTTCAGCTAATTGAAGTCTTCTGTAACAAGTGATTACAGTAATGAATAGGTCTTCCGAGCAGTTAATGCCGTCCAATTTCATCTGTTGAATAAGGTATTGGACGGCGTGTAAGTCGTGTTGGTGGGCTAGCTTTTGGATTAATGTTTGGTAAGTGAGAGGTGTGTGTTTGAAGGAGTTGGAGTTGGATATGGATTTGAAGTATTGGACTGCGAGATTGATGTCTTGTTCATGGTGTAATCTGTTTAAGACGTCTGATTCTGTGAGTTCTGAATTAGGGTTTTGGGGGTTTTGTGAATTGGGATTGGTGTTTGTGTTGAGGATCAAAGGGATTGAAGGTTTGTGGACTTTTAGTAGTAAGGAGCATTGGGTTTTCAAATGCATATTGTTGTTCTAGATTGAAACTGAAGATCAACATTTCATACAACCCCCAAATTCCATGTTTGATGGGACTACTAGAGTTCCTAAATCTAGGGGGTGTTTGGGATTGCTTATTTTACCGACTTCTAACTTATTAACTTTTTAAAAAATAATAAGATGTTTAGGATTGTTTATATTGTGAGAGAAAAAGTTTCATAAGTTACACTTTTGTAACTTATTAACTTAATGAAAAGTTATAAGGAGGGAAAATAAGGAATCTTAAACACCCTCTAAAACGGGAATTAAGGGGTGTTTGAGATTTTTTACTTTGGCTTCTTATATAGCTTATAACTTATTGGTTATAAGTGTAAGAATAAATATATGGATATGGATATTTATGTATGGCCTACGTGATCATTTATATTATAACTGATCAAAGTTAATTAAATTATACCTTATAATTACATTAGCTAGGTAATTGTTGATTGACCAAATTACCATTTCTTGCTAATCAAGGGTTTCCCCTTGGATGTATATAAATATGGAGAGACTAATTAACATCACACATCTCTTAACCCTAAACCCTTACATAAATTCGTGAGCCTCTCTCCCTCTATATTATTCGGTTTCTCAAGAACCCTAATCCCCATCACTAATATACATCCTAAAGGGGAACCTGACCAAGCTGACTGTCATGTCGTCTGGATCGTACTCATCAGCCGTGGCCGCTCTCTCTGTTGTGGCAGATATGTTTTAGTTGTAGGTTTATCATAACATCCATGTTTTCTATTACATACATAAAGAACTGATCAACATGTGGTATCAGAGCGATGTTGATTAATCAGTTCTTCATGTCTTCCATTAACTCAGGATCTAAACCGGAAGACATGGACTAAAACTGATAAACCCTAACAATTTTTGTTTTTTTTTATTAATTCGTTTTATTTTATTATCGTTATTAAAATCCGAAAATGCACAAACCCTAAAATTTTTTCGGTTTTAAAAATGGCGTCTGATATAAACTGACAGTTTTCGAAATATGGTAAATTAATGATTATTCGCGTTAAAATAGTTTCGAAAACCTAGTATAATCTGGTTCAATATCCGGATTGTTATAACCAAATCTTGGATAAACAAACAATCCCTAAGAATTCAGATTAAACGTTATTAGCTGTTCATAAACTTATGGGTGTATGTGTTTACGATTAAAACAGTTTTGGAGAACACTAAGTTTCCGAAAATACTAAAACCCGTAAACGCATCAAACCAGAAAACTAATATCCCGAGACTAAATTTTTTTTGTGAACAGTACCCTTAATAATTTGTTTGCTACTAACTAAACCAATGTTTTGTAAATACTTAAAATTCATATTAATTACTTTTACAAAACATATAAAAAGCTTAACTTGAATGAATGATGATGTACACTTCTGCCCAAAGGTGATGTGATACATCTAACTTATCATTCAAGTCTAAATACAAGCTATGTTAGTTTAGCTTAAACATGATTTAAATGTATCACTTCTGCCCAGAGGTGATGCGATACATCTATATCAAAGGAAAACTAACTTGTGCATAATTAAAATGGTTGTTTTACTTCTGCCCAAAGGTGATGTGTTATAATTGTTTTGCACATATACTTAAGTAAAATTTAATTCTGCCCAAAGGTGATTTATCTTTTATTTAAGTAGAATTCTATTAATTACATTAATCTATTATTTTGATGCTAATAATAGATATTCATTATCACAACTTCATAATTTAAATGGTTCTTATTTATGCCCGCATAAGTTTAAATTGCCCCTAGTTCACTCTAAGTTCCTTCTAGTTTAGTATCTTAACATTCTCATATAAATTCCAATCACAGCTCCGAATGGTGGAATCACATCATTAACTGGAGATAACTTTGCTGTCTGGAAGGACTCTCTTATGCTTAATCTCGCCTTCCTGGATTTCGACTTTGCTCTAAACGAGGATCAACCTCCGGAACTAACCGCTAACAGCACTCCTGCTGAGCACTTACTTTCCGAAAAATGGAAGAGATGCAACCGCATGTCTCTAATGCTTATGAAAAACTCCATTAGCATGCCCATAAGAGGATCCATTCCAGACTCTGAAAATGATAAAACCTATCTGGCTTCTGTGGAGGAACAATTCAAGGGAACGTCTAAGGCGCATGCTAGTACTCTTATTCTCAAACTGGTGACTACTAAGTACGATGGAAGGAGTGGCATTCGTGGGCACATTATGATGATAAACGACATGGCCCATAAGCTGAAGGGATTAGACATGGAGATCAGCGACGGTTTTCTGGTACACTTCATCATGACCTCTCTTCCACCTGTCTATGAACCTTTCAAGATCAATTACAACACCCAGAAGGACAAATGGACCATGAGTAAGCTGATTGCTATGTGCGTGCAAGAGTAAGAGCGTATGAAGATGGACAAACCTGAAGTTGCTTACCTTGCCACCAGTTCCAAGAAGAGGAAGAACACTAATCCAAGAAAGGAGTTTGCTAAAGTTCAGAAGAATAATAAAGGTGCCTCAACCAGCTCTCAGAACTCCACTGGAAAGCCTTTCTGCAAGTTCTGTAAGAAGTACATTCATAAGCAGAAGGACTGTTCAGACTTTAAGGAGTGGCTGGCTAAGAAATGTAATGATCTCTTTATGATACTTGAGTCCTATAATTTAACTGTTCCTGCTAATACATGGTGGTTTGATTATGGTTCTATGGTTCATGTAAGCAATTCTACTCAGGGATTCCTTTCAATCCGGAAGCTGGAAAGAAACCAAAGAACACTAAGACTGGGGAATGATAAAGAACTTGAAGTCAAGGCTGTGGAACTTTACAATTAATAATGAAAACTGGTTTATGTATTAAACTTTATGATACGTTATATATTTCTGAGATTACTCGGAATCTTGTATCAGGACCAAAGTTAGACATGGACGGTTTTGATGTTTCTCATGGTCGTGGCAAACTTACTATTTCTTTAAATTCTCAAGTGTTTGGTTATGGCTTTTTGGATGGTGGTCTTTATAGATTAGAACTACATAATTTTTCTAAATCTTTGTTGTCATATAATATTAATGAATCACTCACAAAGATTAAAGAGAAACGAGACTTAGAGACTTCTTCTATGTTGTGACATCAACGTTTAGGCCACATCTCATAAGACCGGTTAGCCCGCCTCGTGAAGAATGAAGTCTTACCACATCTCGATTTCACCCATTTTGGAACATGTGTCAAATGTCTTAAAGGCAAAATGACACCAGCAAATAAGAAAGGCGTCACTAGGAGCTCTAATTTATTAGAACTCATTCATACTGATATTAGTGGTCCTTACCCCATTGCTGGCATAACTGGACATACTTCATTTATCACTTTCATTGATGATTATTCCCGATATATGTACTTGTATCTCATAAAAGAAAAATCTGAATCTGTAATAACTTTTAAAGATTATAAAACTGAAGTTGAAAAACAATTAGATCGTCAAATAAAAGTTGTCAGATCAGATAGAGGAGGTGAATATTAAGGAAGACATACTGATGTGGGTCAGGCCCCTGGTCCATTTTATGAGTTTTGTAAGGGCTATGGGATCGTGAACCAGTATACCATGCCATGTACTCCTCAGCAAAATGGTGTCGCTGAACGGAGAAATCGAACCATTATGGATATGGTATGCAGTATGTTAGCCAACACTAATTTGCCTCTATTTCTCTGGACTGAAGCCTTAAAAGCAGCCGTTCATATACTCAATAGAGTTCATTCTAAGTCTATCCCTAAAACTCCTTATGAACTTTGGGCAGGAAGGAAACCGAGTCTTAATTATATGAAAGTATGGGGCTGTATTGCTGAAGCAAAACTTTATAACCCTTTCGTAAAGAAACTTGACCCTAAAACTGTTACCTACTTCTTTATCGGGTATCCTGAAAATTCAAAGGGTTATCGTTTCTATTGTCCTTCCCATGTCACTCGTATTGTAGAAACCAAGCGTGCCGTGTTCCTGGAGGATTACAAGATCAGTGGGAGCAGTACTAACCCTTATGCAGAATTGCAAGAAATACAAGATGCGGGGGGAGACTCGTCGATTATTGTAACTCCGGCTATTCCTCTTGTACCCTATGCAATTGAACCTTCTGCACCACCTTCTCCACACTCAGAACCCGTTATCACAGAAAATGAAGGCACATCAAACACTCAAAACCAAGACAATGCTGAACCCGCTAATAAACCCAGGAGGTCATCTAGGTCTAGAAGACCTACTAACTTTGATGATTATGTCACCTACCTGACTGAAGCTGACGCCGGAAATCTTAATGATCCTTTTTCTTATAATGAAGCCATGAGCAGTGATCAGTCTTCTGAATGGAATAAAGCGATGATTGATGACCTTGATTCCATAAGGAAAAATGACGTTTGGGATTTGGTAGAATTGCCCAACGGTGTCAAACCCGTAGGATGTAAATGGGTGTTCAAAACAAAACTTGATCCAAATGGGAACGTTGAACGCTATAAAGCGAGATTGGTTGCAAAGGGCTACACTCAGAAAGAGGGAATTGATTATCAAGAGACTTTTTCACCTGTCTCTCGAAAAGATTCATTAAGGATCGTTATGGCCCTAGTAGCTCACTTTGATTTAGAGCTGCATCAGATGGACGTGAAAACCGCTTTCCTTAACTTCACTTTAGACGAAGAGGTGTACATGAAGCAACCTGAAGGTTTTAAACCTGAAGGTCAAGAACATCTAGTCTGTAAGCTCAAGAAGTCAATATATGGGTTGAAACAAGCATCACGTCAATGGTACCTAAAGTTTGATGAAGAAACAAGGTTTTGCAAAGAATCAAGTGGATCAATGCACCTACTTCAAAATGAGTGGGAGTAAGTTTACTATACTTTTCCTTTATGTAGATGATATTCTATTGGCAAGTAATAGTTTAGACATGTTGCATGAGTCGAAGCGATTACTCTCGCATAACTTCGACATGAAGGATCTCGGAGATGCTTCTTATGTTATTGGCATCGAAATTCACCGAAACAGACACAGAGGGATCTTAGGATTATCTCAAAGGGCCTACATTGACCGTGTCCTTACTCGTTACAAAATGCAACATTGTAACACAACTGCAGCTCCTGTAGTTAAAGGGGACGTTTTCGGGGCATTCCAATGTACGAAAACAGAGGTTGAAAAGGAGCAAATGAGATTGATACCTTATGCATCAGTAGTCGGGAGCCTTATGTATGCACAAGTTTCTACTCTTCCAGATATTGCTTACATTTCTGGAATGTTAGGCCGTTATCAGACTAATCCTGGCCTTGAACACTGGAAAGTAGCTAAGAAGGTGCTTCGATATCTTCAAAGGACGAAAGACTACAAACTGACTTATAGAAGAAGTGATAATTTAGAAGTGGTAGGTTATTATGATTCTGACTTTGCTAAATGCAAAGATGACAAGAAGTCCACTTCGGGGTATATCTTTATGTTAGCAGGCGGGCCCATCTCATGGAGGAGTCATAAGCAATAGTTAACGACTACTTCCACTATGATGGCAGAATATATAGATATTTATAATGCTACCTGTTGTGGAATGTTGCTTAAAATTCTGATCTCCGGACTCAAATTAGTCAATTCTATTTCTAGACCATTGAAGCTTTATTGTTATAATTCAGCTGCCGTTAATTTCTCGAACAGTAACAGTTCGAGTGGAGCTGGTTTATATCTTGATACAAAGTATTTGTTCGTGCGTGAACGAGTTGAGGAAAATAAACTTTGTATTGAGTATATTAGTACACATAATATGCTAGCGGATCCGATGACTAAAGGTCTCCCACCTAAAGTTTTTGAAGAACATGTTGCTAATATGGGATTTACTGAAGACCTTATTTAATTGCATATTGTACTTATTTACATTTTATTTAATAACATTTCCTCAGTTTTGATTTTTTATGTCTCTTAATATGTTCTGCATGCGTAATGACATATAGACAAATTATTATACAAATCAAATATTTGAAGGGCTTACTTATATAATTTTGATCATAACTACTTAGGTTTTAAACAAGGACTGCAGTATGATTAATGGGGGTCTTGAGCTGATGTTCAATTCAATGACTGTATTTCCCTGCTCCAGTTTAAGTTTAAAGCTAAAGTAAGTGTTAAAATCTGCAGACTAATCTAATGCTCATAATAAATGATTATTTGGCCAAGTGGGAGAATGTAAGAATAAATATATGGATATGTATATTTATGTATGGCCTACATGATCATTTATATTATAATAGATCAAAGTTAATTAAATTATACCTTATAATTATATTAGCTAGGTAATTGTTGATGGACCAAATTACCCTTTCTTGCTAATCAAGAGTTTCCCCTGGGATGTATATAAATATGGAGAGCCTAATTAACATCACACATCTCTTAACCCTAAACCCTTACATAAATTCGTGAGCCTCTCTCCCTCTATATTATTCGGTTTCTCAAGAACTCTAATCCCCATCACTAATATACATCCTAAAGGGCAACCCGACCAAGCTGACTGTCATGTCGTTTGGATCGTACTCATCAGCCGTGGCCACTCTCTCTGCTGTGACAGGTATGTTTTAGTTGTAGGTTTATCATAACATCCATGTTTTCTATTACATACATGAAGAACTGATCAACAATAAGTTATAAGGCGTTTGAGAAAGTTAGGTTTTATGAGCGTATAAGATATAAATTACAACTTTGTAACATATATGGTGGAGGACAACATGTGGTAAAATCCCTATGAAGGTCAAATTTTTTGGGTTACGACAATTCACTAAAGTGAAGAAGTTCCTTCATACTATGCGTAGTTAAAACTTTTCACACTTATATGTTTTGTGACATGTGACGATCCAGTCAGCATTAGAGAGTTTTGCAAAAGTGATATTGCGGTAAAAATTTATAACTCTCATACAATCATTACCTCTCGTTCTCACAAAACGCCACCCTTCAAAGTTATATACATAACTTTGAAACCCATAACTTTGAGGGGGCTGTGTAAGAGAGAGTTATGGGTTATAACTTTTCCTATAACTCTTCCACTACACATGGTCTAATAAAGATGTTATCAAGTTTCATGTCCAAATTGAACAGAAGATTTTGATATACTTATCGTGTCAAAGAGGTTGTGAAGAGATGTTATAACATCGATATCTATGGATGTAATTTTTAAACGAATTAGGTTTGAAAAAGCTCCACAACTCGTTGTCCATTTACCTTTCATTTTGATGTAAACACCACTCTTTAAATAACAAATTTAGGTTATGTTTGTTTTTTGATTAAAAATTCTGCAATGGGTTTATGTTTGCAGGTGCTTAGACATAATCCTCTAAAGACAGTTTTTTTTCTTTTTTTTAAAAACCTAAAAAGTGCATTTATGGTCTTAAAAGATAAAGTTAATATCCAAATTATTCAAACTTCTTCGCACCCTACCAACACCCACTGCCCACCACACCCACCGTCCACCACCACCACCACCACCACCACCCATCGCCTGCCACCACCACGAATCGATTGATGTAAAACTTAGCTCGAAAAGGTAATCCAAATAGCTTGATTTTTGTTAATTGTAAGTTCAAAAACTCGAATTGAAGCATTGTTTCATCGTTTTGGATCATATCAAGCGACTCGTATTCTCCTTCCGATCAAAAGTCCTAAAACATTAGTTTGAAATTTAGAACAAAGTATAACGCTGTTAAGTTCTTTTTAACAGGGGACGACTGGGGCAACATTTTTAAATTTAGGACCGCTAGTGCCGATAAAATAAATAGAGATTAATATCGGTCAATATTATTCAATAGAGATTATTAAAATCCAAGAAACATTTTTATAATATCACATGTTTTTTAGAAGTTGTTTATTAAGATATAGTAATTTACCTTCATTTAAGGGTAAATTTTATATTAAGTTCCGATGCATGTTTAATGATTCTTCAATAAAAACAACTCGTGTAATAACATAAGCTATAAGAAGTTTAATACTCACTTAACAATCGTTAGGGTGTTAGAGGTGTTCCCCACTGTACTCGGGGTATTAAATCAAACCAACCAATCATACATATCCACTTCGTTGGTAGCCAATTCATTGACGATGGTATCAAAAAGTACCCGAATACACAAATAACTACCTGATAATCTACCACCACATTCTTCTTTGGTCTCCATCGGGTTCACATACCCAAAACACTTAGCTGATTGCCATAGCCAAAGCCCAAAGGATTGGCGCTGGTGTCTCCAAACAATGCGAATAACCCGAACACTCAATCAATTGAGAATAAAAGCCATTATTATTATAAAAATAAATAAATAATACGCAAATTGGCGATTTTAACGCCCACCCATCCACGACCCACGGTACAGTAGGAGTCTCAACTAGCACCGGTGTGGCAATAATTCATGTCAACCGACATTGTTTTGCAATTGAAAGTTCGAGACCTAGCAAGGTCCCAAGACAAGCTCAAAGGACCGAACTAGAGAAATGGGTTTTGAACAAGAAATTTCCTGACCAAACAATTACTATTGGATCTGCTATTTCAGAAATAGTGAGGACCTTTTTGAAACATATATTAACCAAAAACATGGACATCTTCGCCTGGCAGCCCGCGGACATGACTGGTGTCCCGCGGAGCATCGCTGAGCATAAATTAAGGGTAAACCCGATGTTTACCCCAATTGTCCAGAAAAAGCGAAAGATGGGCCCGGAACAAACGAAAGCCATGAATGAGCAAGTACAAGATCTTCTTCACGCCGGAATCATCCGGGAAAGCAAATATCAGACACGGGTAGCTAATCCAGTCATTGTCCCAAAAAGCAACGGGACATGGCGGATGTGTATTGATTTTAAAGACTTAAACAAAGCTTTCCCCAAAGGGTGTTATCCATTACCTGAGATTGACCTCAAGGTAGACGTTGTAGCCCCGTTCAAATTCAAATGCTTCCTTGATGCCTACAAAGGCTACCACCAAATTCGTATGACGGCGAATGATGAGGATAAAATAGCATTTCGAACCAATCAAGGCACTTTTTGCTATAAAATGATGCCTTTCGGATTAAAGAACGCGGGCGCCACATATCAGCGATTAATGGATCAATATTTCCAAGGTCAGATAAGCCGAAACCTGGAGGTTTACATGGATGATTTAGTAATCAAAAGCATTGAAGAGGATCAGATGTTAAGAGATATTGAAGAGACTTTTGAAAAATTATGAAGCATCAACATGAAGTTGAACCCGGCTAAGTGTTCGTTTGGGATGGAAGAGGGAAAATTCCTTGGAGTCATAGTAACAGGTGCGGGCTTCAAAGCTAATCCCGATAAAGTTCAGGCTATAGCCTGCATGCCCTCTCCCCCTTCCCTCAAAGAGGTTCAAACACTCAATGGAAGACTTGTAGCGCTAAACCAATTCTTAGCAAATCATGCGGCCAAGTCTTATCCATTCATCTCAACACTTAGAAATTGCCTCAAGAAGGCACATTTCAAGTGGACCGCGGAAGCTGAAAAAACATTCTTAGATGTTAAGAAATGCTTAATGGAGTTGCCTACTTTAACAGCACCATATGCGGGTGAACCTCTGACACTGTATTTATCTGCATCAGATATTGCCATAGGGGATGTATTACTGACGGACAGGAAAAATGTCCAAACACCAATTTACTATGTCAGTAGAACGTTGTCGGATCCGAAGACTAGATATTCGATGTTAGAAAAACTTGTCTTAGCACTGGTCTATGCAGCCCGACGGCTCCGCAGATATTTTCAGGGACATCCCATAAACTTTCTGACAGGTTACAAACCAAGAACGTGTTGAGTAAACCGGAATTGTCTGGACGGTTTGCAAAATGGGCCATTGAGTTGGGTGAACATGCAATCGAATATAAGCCTAGACCAGCGATCAAGGGACAGGTACTCGTGGACTTCATTACCGAAGTCCCGCAGCACAAAGAGAAAGAATGCTTGTTGAACAGCAATCCCAAGCACCCCCGAAACAAGGACAAGTTTGGTCATTATTCACAGATGGAGCTTCTAGCAGTGAAGGATCTGGTGCAGGCCTCAGGATAGTTAACCCTGACGGCCATTAATTCACATATGCCATAAAATTAGACTTCTTCAAAAGCACCAATAATGAGGCAGAATATGAAGCCTTCCTAACGAGACCGCGGATAGCGAAAAAGCTTGGGGTGAAATGTTTGAAAGAACGGATGGATTTCATGCTAATTGTGGGACAGATAAATGGAACATACGAAGCAAAAAACGACATTATGGCTTCTTATCTCTCGCAAGCAAAAGACTTAATCCGACAATTCTCCACCCAATATTTTCCATATCAGGAGGAGCGAGAATAAATCTGCGGATGCTCTTAGTAAGTTAGCTTCGACAAATTTCGAACACTTTGCTAAAGATATTCGTGTCGAAGTCTTGGACCACCCGTCCGTTCCTCAAAATCAAGTTTTGGTAATTCAAACGGGCGTCAAATCGTGGATGACACTGATTAAGGCTTACTTATCATCCGGAGTTCTCCCAGCAGAAAAAGCTGATGCCCGGAAGATTAAGCACAAGGCTTTGAATTACCAATTAAATGATGGCGTGTTATACCGGAGATCATTTCTAGGACCACTGTTGCGTTTTGTAGACGCAGAAGATGCGAATTATCTAATACGAGAAATTCATGAAGGCATCTGTGGCTTGCATGCAGGTCCTAGAATGACTGTTGCAAAAATCATGAACGCGGGGTATTATTGGCCCGGCATGCACTTAGACGCCGTGCAAGAAATCAGAAAGTGTGATTCTTGCCAACGTCATGCCCCCAATACCTTGCGTCCCAAAAATGAACTAATCCCGGAAACATCCGCCTGGCCATTCCAGAAATGGGCCATTGACATTATGGGACCATTCCCAGAAGCCCCTGGACGAATCAAATTCTTGATAGTGGCCATTGATTACTTCACCAAATGGGTGGAAGCTAAACCGGTAGCATCAATAACAACATCAAGCGTTAAAAAATTCCTTTGGGAATTTATCATTTGCCGGTTTGGTCTTCCGCATGAATTGGTAAGTGACAATGAGACCCAATTTGCTGATAGCGGACTACAGGAATGGCTGAAAGAACTTCAAGTTGTTCAAATCTTTACGTCTGTAGCTCACCCGCAAGCAAACGGTCAGGTCGAAAGAACAACCGAACTATCAAAGAAGGGATTAAGGCAAGGTTAGGAACTAAATGGACGGGTTGGGTGGACGAATTGCCCCATGTACTTTGGGCCTTTCGCACCCAAAGTAATTCCAGCAACTCCGAGACGCCGTTTAGTTTAACCTATGGCACTGAGGCCATGATCCCAGCCGAAATCGGGATTCCATCCGCAAGGGTTTTGTTAATTGATGATAATGATTACGAACTCCGGATGAATCTTGATCTACTAGAAGAAAGAAGAGAACTGCCATTGATCCGCGAGCACAATTATAAGCGACAGCTTTAGAAGTATTATAACTCGCGGGTCCAGAAATGTGAATTTGTTGCGGGAGACTTTGTCTTCCGTAATAATGAGGCTTCCGGCCAGGAGCCTACGGGCAAATTGGCCCCAACTTGGGAAAGCCCTTACAAAATAAAACAAGTTTTGTCTAAGGGCGCTTACAAGTTAGAAAAGTTAGATGGGACAGAGGTCCCGCGAACTTGGAATGGGGTACAACTAAAAAAGTGTTACATTTAGCAGTTTCGTTTGTTTTTACTTTCGCCTGCGCGCCTGAATAGACTAGCTAAAGTTTTGTAGTTTCAATTTGTATTTTGGCTTACGCCCGTTATATGGAAAATTTATGTTAAGTCTTACGATGTGTTGTAATCTTGTATTGACAAAATC
This sequence comes from Bidens hawaiensis, assembly GCF_021521415.1. Classification (NCBI taxonomy): domain Eukaryota; kingdom Viridiplantae; phylum Streptophyta; class Magnoliopsida; order Asterales; family Asteraceae; genus Bidens; species Bidens hawaiensis. Next base: position 747,476 of record NW_027491459.1, on the reverse strand, counting down.
GAAGATCCGGCAGAACACTTATATTATAACGTATAAGACAAAGTGTACCGGATGGAGCAAAACTTCTTATTTATTATCAAAAGAGATTACAAAAAAGAAATACATGTAGACAGAAAATAGATTTATATCTAAGAAGTCACGTCGTCGACTCTTGCACCTTCATCCTCTTTATTTTCAGCTTCAGCATCATCTTGATCTTCTTCATCTAAAATAAGAAGATCTTTTAGCTTTTCAATGGCATCTTCCTTGTCGGCAAGTTCAGATATATGTTCTGAAATTGAAAACTTCATATTGTCATTAGTTTTCGTCTTATCAATAAGAATTGAAGCAGTATCTTTGCCATGTAGAATGAATTCTTCCGGAACCCGGCCTTCTGAGGCAAAACAATAACCTTCTTGGAATCCCATTTGACGACCAGCCTGCTTGGAGGCACTCAGAAGCACAGCAACGCAGTCACCAAGGTCGTCGCTTTTATGGACCTGCGTGATTACTTGTTAAGAAAAATTACAACATAATCAATTGCAACAGAGATAACTGCTTACGGCGGAACAAAATTGTATATACCTCCGGAATGCCTTTGGCCAAAAGCCACTTTTTTTCCGCCTCCAATAAACTCATTTTGTGTCCGACACATTCCAATGATTGTTACCGGCTTTTGGCATTAAGGTCGGACAACCGTTTTTCCACGTCATTCAACGTCTAATTTTGACGTAGCGACCAGTGTGGATTATGAGGGGCAGTGTCCTCTTCCGCGGGAGGCGGGGAGGTCTGACTCCCATAACGGAATGCACTGACACCCCCTTGGTCTCTAAATTGATGAACATTAAAGTTTGGAGACATATGAAGGACGTCAGGCTCACCAATCTCCCTCTCCTTCAAAGGAGAAGTATCCGTCAAAATGATCGGATCCTGAAGAGTGTTTGGTGGTGAAGATGGTGGAGTTGGAAGCTTGGGATCACTTGAGCTCTTTAAACCAGAAACGTCTTCCGAAAAATCTTTCAAACGTACTGACATAATGATAATCATACATCATATACATTACTGTTTGAAAAGATGGCAAATATAAGATACAATAAAATTACCTAAAGATGTATCCACAGCATCACGGTGATAAAGGCGCGACTCCAAGCTGATATCTTGCACCTTCTTTTTCTTCTTCTTGGATGGAGCAACCTTGTTAGGTTGAGCTTTGCGCTTGCCGACTGCCTTCGATCCATCTGCACCAGCAGCTTGCACCTCATCTCGAGCGTTAGTGTCATCAGTCACTTGACGAACACCCTCGCCACCCGTCGACGGGTTAGTGGCGGATTTTGAATCCAGCTTGCGGGTTAGACCTACAGTTGAACGCGATGGGTTAATAGAATCAACTGTAAACCCTTCCTCGCAGAGTGATGACTCCTCACTGGACAAAAGAAGTACTACCACTCCGCTGGAAGTAGCAGCAGTAATGGGTCGAGGTTGTGGAATCCCCTCACCTTTCAAGACGAACTCCTCACCTTGAGCGAACATCGCCTCGGAAACCACAGGCTCCGGGCTAAGAGTAGTGGAAAATAAAAACTTGTTACGGGTACGCTCCAAGAAAGGTACGTCCCTCGGATCGATGGGGGCGACGTACCATCATCCCTCCCTCGTGATCTAGAAGAGTACTGAACACGGAACCCTCGTCTATGCAAGAAAATAATGAAGTTAAGAACGAGGAAAGATATTGAGAATAAGTTAGCAACATACTTACGTTTATCTGAGTCCTAGTAATACGGTTCTAGTTGAGGGAACGACCATAAGCGGCTCATCTTCACATGAACCATCGCCCCTTCGTGAATAGGGCGCATGAGTGTTAGCGTTTGGGTCAAAGTGTTGAACCATTTATGACCCTCGTATTCAGTGGCGGGGATCTCGGGAGCTGCGTCTTCCGGTTTCCGTCGAGTCATTGTGAATGGAATGACATCTTCCCGGATCCAAAAGAACTTGGATTTCCATCCATGAATACTCCGGATCCATTCAAAGCAGATTGGCCCCTTCATACCATCTGTCACGATACGTCATCTTGTAAAAAATGGCAAACATGTTGATGGATGGATCGTAGTTGTGAGATTGGCAACAGAATTCGAAGTGTCAAATTCTCAACATCCCAAATGGGTGAATTTGGGATAAATGGAGCCCATAGGCTTTCAGAACAGATCGAACGAACTTCTTTACGGGTAGTCGGAAGTTACCCGTGGTAAAATGGTCCAGGTATACGGCCATCTTCTTCGCCGGCGGCTCCGTGGCAATTGCACCTTCTGCCAGACGTTCGGCTTCCTATTCCGGTGCTAGTCCATATACGTTTTTCGTGTCATCAAAGTCTTTTTCTTTGATATTACATCCAACCTCGTGGATGGCAGGAGGATTCTTCTTGTCAACGGCCATTGTAATATGAATGACGAAATAGAACGCTAAAGTTAAGAAGATTTCAAATCTGTTGGCTATTGAAAGAGAAAGTTTGAAAGTGATAAAAATGAATTCGAGATCATAAGCGGTTTATTTATACTCATCGAAATAAATGCGTCTGATGGATTAATAGAAGAAAGAGAAAGTACGGCCGTTGGATGACTGACACGTCAGGCGGGAATTTCGAAAAAGCGTGTACAGGCTGTCAATAGGCGTCCCATCAGCCGTCGCCTAAAATTTCTTTCCCCGCCACGTCGTCAATATCATCCAATTTGCAAAATTCAAAAATACAAAATATCTTGCAAAGATATTATCTTGTAAACAAGAACACAGTTATCAAGGCGTAAAAGTTCTTTTCATTAATAGTCAAAAAGGTGATTACAAAAATACAAAGAACAAATTACAAGCCATACAAACTAAGTCTATGGGTTTGGGGATGATGTATCTTCCGGGGCATTGATAGAAGTATCCTCAGACTCGTCGTCCTCAGATTCATCATCTAAGTACACCCGCAGCTGCTTCATGCCATCTTCCGCGGACGCAAATTTCGGAAGCATGTTCTGCAGCGGAAAGACTAGAGTATCATACTCCTTAACCCGCATATCATACTCCTGTTTCGCGTCGAGTCCATGTAACGGATGACTTTCAACAGACTGATCGGATTGAGCAAACTCCATCCCTTCATTGAAACCTTTCATCCGGCCAACTCCCTTAGAAGCAGTCATCAGGTTCACAAAACAATCAGTCAACTCGGTGCTTCTCTTGATGCGTCTGTAGTTCATTATTTGCCTCTGAGGCACGGGCCTCTGCTTCAGAATGAGATTGCAATAAGGAATCGTTAGCAGGTTGCATTTCAGTGGCAGTCTTGTCTTTAAGTTCAGCTTGCTCCTTGTGCATCTTCAATTCGGACTCAAGTTCTTGAATCTGATTACTCTGAATGGTCACCCGGCTTTCTAGAACTGAATTTGATTCTTGAGCGCGAGCCAAGTCATCCTTCTTCTTCTGGGTTTCAGCACGGGCAGACTCTAGAAGAGAGTTTTGCTTCTCGCAAGATTCTTTTCAGCGTTGGGCAGCAGCAGCGCTTCGATCCTTTTCTTGTTTAAGGACAGCCTCAGCATTAGTTTATTTCCACATGGCTGCACTCGCTGCTTTACGATGCTCCTCGGCATCCTGCTTCGCAGCATTTAAGGCCCGAGAGGCCTCACCTATCTTTCCCCCCATCGTACGCCACTCGCGTAAGATTTCCTGGCTACAAGCTAAACTGTTAGCCAAAGAAACAGAAAGATCAACATGAAGGTCTTCTCGAGAACAGTCACGAAGATGCGCCATCTCTGCAGGAGGCACACAATGCTTAACGAAACTAACACAGGTCCCAGGGTCAGAAAACCGGGACCCATTAACAATATCCCAAGGAGGGACGAACAAGTCGTAGTCCCCTCCCAAAATTGCATTCCCGAAATATTGGGAGCTCGAAGTATCAAGACGAATGGGGATTAAGGAGGAATGTTGAGGGGCACTATGTGTTGAACCCCCTCCAACTTCATGGACATATGGTCCAAATTGAAAATCTCCTCCTGCACCAATAGTTAACGGTGAAGAGGCAGAGAAAAATGGAGGAGCAGGTCGGGAGAGAGATTGATGAATCCTGAACCCAGCTTCATCAACAGCTGGGTCATTACCTGCGTAACCAGTGGGTCCCCCAGCCTGGAAAAGATAGTCAAAAGAAACGTTAGTCCTAGGCTGAACATTGGACCCCTCCACATTTGAGTCCGTAAGAGGGGTAGCAGGCTTGTCCCCCACCTCCTTCTCCTGAGGAGGAGAAGGTTGTTTCTCAATGATTGGGGGCGGAGTGGGCAGTCTCTCGGATACGTCATCTCTGACAATCGACGGATCTACACACAATAAAACTTTATTTAAATATATGTTATGGAAATAACGTGTAAAAAATAAAAAAAAAATAAAATAAAGTTCGTACCAGACACCGTCTTCAATCGATCTGCAAGAACAGATTGCGGCTTCTTAGGACGACGGGTTCGCTGCTTCTTGAGTACTGGTCCACCTTTGGTACTCGCACCCGTATCACTGGCCTGGGAAGCCCCGAAAGACCCATTCTGCGCTAACTCTTCTAACAAGTGCGACACAGATGAAATCTCAGAAGCATCATCAACATATTCTTCCTCTGAGGACGATGAGTCGTTACTCGATGAAAAGATAGCGAATATCCCCTCAGAGATAAGTGCAGTCAGAGGAGGAGGGTTTAGAATGTACGCACCTGTTTGAAAGGTAGCGTCTGAAACAACAGGTTCAGCACGCACCTTCACCAGAAAGAGGAAGTATTTCGCGGTCTTCTCGAGGATAGGCATATCCTTCGCGTCACGAATACTCTTCATTACGTGACCTCTGTCATCAAATATAGCGTTTATCATAGGTCCCGAACCTGGAAAGAGAAACACCAAGATCAGTCATACAAACTTCGTACAGTAGTAAAAGGAAAATAACTTACGCTCGTCTAAGCCACAAAACGCGGGCACCAAAAACCGAGAAAGCCATAAACGGTTCATTCCTGCCCATACTAGGGCTTCCTCCTGTAACGCCCGCATCAGAGTTGGATTGGATACCAAAACACGGAACCACTCTTGCCCCTCATGGGCAGCAGAGGTGATGTTTGGAAGTGCCTCATTAATCGGACGGCGTACCATAGTCTCCGGTACCACATCCTCAGAAATCCAGAAAAATTTGTTCTTCCAATCGTTTGAACCTCCCTCAACTTCTCGACCGATCCTCCTGTCAGTTATCGCTTGACAGATAAAACACCCATTTCGGTTGATCATTCGGTAAAAAACAACTACCTGGTCAATACGAGGCACCATCTAATGAACCATACACACGAATTCATAGTGACGAATTCGCAGGACAGCACTAGGATGCAACTGGGATAAATGTATCCTAAAAGCACCCAGTAACCTCATAAAACACTTTGTCACAGGAAAACGGAAGTTCCCATGGACAAAGAAGTCTGAGTAGATAGCCATTTTCCCTGGGGGTGGAAAGCTAGCTATAAAACCGGCAGCAGGGAATTCCGGTCCCCATTCTGGTGGAATACCGTAGGTCTCAAGGAGTTTCTGGTATTTAGACAGGTCCCATTGAACCTCTGTTTCGTCAATTTCAGATTGCGCACTCGCCATTATCATGAGAATCGAAGTAGTTTCAAGAAAGTTGAAGGTTTCAAAGAAAGAAAGTAAGGAAATATTCAGAATTCAGAAGCGATAAAACTTTAACGAAAAGTTAAACTCCACTATTTATACCCATCGCAATTAATGCAATGGGATATGAACAGTTGAGAGAAGAAAGATCACCCAATAGGCAAAGACCACGTCACGCGGGAAATTTGAAAAAGAGAAAAAGGCGAACAGTCGGGTACAGTGACAGCCGGCATAAACGTCACATATTCTGACACGCGCGCCTGTGAGTGGTCAACTTATCCTTTTTTCATGATTATCCACAGCAACAAAAGATATTTCTCACCAACTTGCAAAATAAAAATCCCCAAACACGCATTAAGTCCAAAATTTCACCCGTATGAAGTACTTCACACAGAAGAAACACTGGATTGGGGGGACTTATAGAGGTAGGGTACTGAAAAGACTCAAATACCCTTAAATAGTACCCGCGGATCAATCAGAAGTCCCTCATAAGGCACCCGCGGGGCATATAGGTCACCCGCATAATCACCTAAGGAAGAAACACCCTCACAGGACATGCGGAAGCATCCTGGCACCCTCAGAAGTTATCCGCGAGACGGAATATTAGTCCGCGTAAATAATTATGAGGTAATGCCCCGGGACAGCTGTCATTAATTAATAACATTCTAGAAGATCTACCAAGACGCCTCCTTGAGCAATACGTGATGTATCAGCCAATTAATGAAGAACACCTGGCCAGGTCGTTATAACCATGCACACGGCCAGGGTTGTTTATGATCCTATCATATGAAGACAAGTGTCCAGGTTTTTATACATGCACATGCAACGTATAAACTAAACCTGTAATATGAGGACACGTGTCCAGACGGTTACAAGAGCATCTTCCAAAGGGACAGCTGGCCCAATCATCTTCCCACACCCTTCGACTATAAATACTTCCCCAACCATCATGAGGTATTCATATTATTCACTCCAACTGTACTCTCTCAATTTACTTAAGTACTTTATCTTCGTCGGAATTGTACTTATTCTCACGCCGGATGGTGGTTACGGGAAGACACCCCCTCTTGTCCTTCCCGTAGCGAGCTCACGGTGTCTGTTTTGCAGGTTCACGTCATTGAACTTTAGGGAATGTGTTCTTATCGTATTGGCAGTTAACCGTATCCTACCCTGTGAACTCATTGGATCTAAGACCCATTAAAGGGAGTAGATCCGTGTTTCTTCAACAACAACAAAAAAATAATGCTAATTATTATATACTCAAGATTGGTAAGTAATTAAAACCCACATCATTCATTCACAATGAATGATTTTAGCCGGTCATGTCATTTATTAAATACTCAAAGAATCAAAATCCGTAAACTTATTGTTTATGATCATATATGCTTTAGTTGCACTCATGTTTGTTTAATATATGACAGAAAGTACGAGATAGTTTGTTATTATTTCATACGTTCATGTTATAGCACTTTTCGCATTTTAATCTCATGTTATAACTCTCGGGTATTCCAGTATACCACTACTTATCGTGGATTTCATTATTAGCATTAACATGATTTCACATTATTATTAGTATAAACACTATATTTTAAATATACAAATTAAAAGAGTAAATGGAAAAGAGAAATTGCTTTTATGGTAAAAGTTGACATGTTTTAATCAAACTTGAGCCACATGCATCGGCCATACACATTCATGCTAGTTGGGCTATTTCTTAAAGGCCCATTAGAAACTCAAAATCCACAAAATTTTGTTATTGAATTTGAATCACACAACCGCAATGCAATTAACAAACAAAATTATATCATATAAATACGATTTTGATAGTTGTTCAAAGTCTCATGCTCATAAACCCGTCTACGGTAAATAGTATTATGTCTATGGATTTAGACATAAAGACAACAATAGATACCATATGGACTTTCTTAACGAAACGAGTAAAGAAACCGTTTATTTCTTGGCCATTTTTTTAGTTGATTTGTAGGTGGAATTTCTTTGAAATAAAAGGGAAAGATTGAGAGAAATTTTGTTCTCAAAATAATTTAAAAAAGTATCTTCTGTTCTGGAAGGCATATATAAAGGATCAAAACTTTTGACATAATTGTTAAATGGAGAATTAGGATCAATATGTTGAGTTTCTTTTTTATTTTAATTTATTTTTCAGCTAACATAAATTCCCATTTAAAGCAAAAATACATAACAAGCAAAAATATTCGATTTCATCCAAATAAACTCCCATTGAAATAATAATAATAATAATAATAATAATAATAATAATTTTCTGACATGATTTATATAAAAAATTAAATTTAATTTAATTTTTCAAAATAAATCAATATTCATGGAAAAGTCTCTTAACAAATACCTAAACAATTACAGAAACATGATAGTATCCATCAATCCAATTTTATTAGACAGAATTATACAGATTGTCCTTTATGTTTGTATCAAATTTCAGTGGTTATCATTTATCTTTAAAAGTAACATTATTTGTACTTTAAGTTTCCAAAAGTTACACCGTTTGTCCTTTTGGCCTAACCCAGTTAGTTTTTATTGTTAAATCTGGTCATGTGCATTGCACATGAGGGCAAATTCGTCAATTTACCTATTTATTATTAAAAAACATTTTAATAAACCACCAAAAAAAAACAAATTAAAATCTGGTATTCATATTGCAAGCCCTAATCCCCATTTGCGACTGATTGCACCACCGTACAAACCCTAATCTCCAATTTCCTGCAACCAAAGCTTACAATGAAGGTCATGTTAGGGTCCGTTCTCTGTTCCGCCTCCACCTCCGTCAGGTTAGGATCCGTGTAATTCGATGAATCGTTCACGAATTTTAAGAATTGCAGCAATTAGGTTTTTCAATATGACAGGGAACGACAAGAGAGAGAAAGAGAGAGAGTTAAGATGTCGGGGTAGATTGGATTTTCCGGCGGGTTCAGGGGGTGTTGATGGTGGGAGAGGAGTGCTTCTTGGGCTGGTGGCGGTACACTTGGCGATGACAGTGCTGGGATGGGTGGCCGTCGGTCTGGCGGAGACCATTGTAGTTGCGTTGTCCATAGTCCCGATTTCTCCAAAGATTCAGACATTCAAATATGGTATTCAGATTGCAAGTGCTTGTTTGTTCAATATTTTCGTTTTTCCAAACAAGAATGATTAGAGGCATGATGTTTGTAGCGATGATTATTGTTTCATGGTGATGGACTGATGATGGTGTGAGGGTGGATGGTGATAGGCTGTGTTGGTAGTGGTCATAGGGTGGTTGCTGGAGTTTTTTTTTAGGTGGTGGTTTGGAGAGAGAGAGAGAGAGAGAGAGAGAGTGTCTTTTGTGTGAATTTTATATTTTTTTTATTAATTTAATTATCAATGTTTTTTAATAATAAATAGGTAAATTGACGAACTTGCCCTCATGTGCAACGCACATGACCAGATTTAACGAGTAAAACTATCTGGGTTAGGCCAAAACGACAAACGGTGTAACATTTGAAAACGTAAAGTACAAATTATGTTATTTTTAAATATAAAGGACAACCACTGAAATTTGATATAAACATAAAGGACAATTTCTGTAATTTTGTCATTTTATTATACTAAAGTCCCTACACTTGTGTAAGTGTAAATTGCATGTATTTGTGAATAAAATATTGAAAATCATGAGTTGTTTTATTTAACAACTAATTTTTTATACTATCTATTTCATCCAATGTTTTAAGTGAAACGAGAACCTAAAACTATTTAATTGTGAGTTATACATCTTTGTTATTAGACCAAGCTAGTGGTCTCTATATTATTACACAAAAAGTTTATATAATCTTATTTTCACAAATTCAAGGAGCAGCACGTCATTGTTTTAAATAAGTGTTTACATGCTTTTAAACATGTAGATGCCATAACAAAATTAGGTTGAATGATTTTGTGATTTCTTTGACATGTTTTAAGACTTTAATATATTAAAATTATATTGAATAACTTTTTCCGTGAAAATGAGAAAAGGTGTTGATTTTTATGATATTGGCTCTTTCAATTTCTTTAATTAATTTATCATTATAACCTTATAGCATTTCTTCACTACATCATGAACGAAAATACACCCCTCACATATATAATTAGGTTTATAAAATTTAATGAAACAAAATGATGATATTAATCCACAACTGCAATACACTTTCAAAATTAATGGCTGGAAAGGTTGACGAAATAATATTCTTAGCATGTGATAGATTAGATACTCTATGAAACAAAATTATTTTAAGTTAAAACAATTTTGGCTTGTTTGATTAATTTCTTGGCCAATCATCTTAAAAGTAGAAGAATATTCAGTTGCATGAAAGAAGAAAGATTTTCATAAGATTTGTGGTCTTTTCATGCTTTTTAACTTTTGATTTCGATGGCCAATCTTTCTCCATACAACATCTAATTTAATTATTATTATTATTATTATTATTATTATTATTATAAAAATTGGATTTAAATAGTCCCAACAATATACTATTGTCAAATAACAATTCCAACTAACGAGTTAGCTGCTAACAGTCTTATATTTTAACATATTTGTTTCCAACGAGCAATGACTAACAGAAGCCTAACTCCGATTGTCTCCGGTCGCCGCAAAAACATTTTTGACTGAAAATTCTTTTTTGACCAAAAAACTCAACATTTTTGTCTTAAATATTTTTCGAACTTTAGAGTTTAGATATGACATTTAGGAACCTTTTGATAGTAAAATATTCAATTATTGAGGTTTTCGAAATCTAAAACCATCGTCGGGATTAGTAGTGATAGAAGAAGAGGGTCACACCAGCTCTTTGATGGTGGCGGACGACAGTTTGAGACAAATCCGGTGAGCACCCAACCACTTAGACGTCGATCCAGAGCTCTGACGATAGGGACGAATGGCTGTTTGTTGGTCTAATCAGTTGAGAATCAAACAGATTCCTAACACACAGAAGGTTCCAGCAACAGTGATGGTGGTTGTGGTCAGCAGTGGTGTTCAAGTGGTAGTGGTGTTCAAGTTGAGATTTTCGGTAAAAACGTTTTTCATGCCACCAGAGACTAACAAATCTAAGCCTTCGTTAGTCGTAACTCGTTAGGAACAAATATAATAAAATATGTGACCGTCAACAGATAAGCTATTAATTAGATTTGTTACTTAACATACCATAGTTGAGAAACACACAAATGAATTCAAAGAACTAAAAATTTCGTGAAGTATTGAAATTTTCAGCTTTTCTAAAGCTTCAAACCTAAACACAAACATAACACTGCTTGATAGGAGATTAATTAGGAACGAAGCCTATAATAGATTATCCTGATTATCCTGATTATCCTTACATGATAGCTTGAGAAGAATAATAAATATGAATAAGAAGAAGACAATTTAGAAGTGAAACCAGGACAGCTTGACTCTAAAAAAATAAGTTGAATCTTTAGCTTATGTATTTAAAAATCTTTCAATTAAAAATCTTTAGCAAAATACACTTAAAAATGGTTTCTTTTCGCAAGCCAGTCTAAGAGCATTCACAACTCATTTATTTATCTTCAAATCTAAAATTACATTAAAATCAACATCTTTTTTCTCTCCATTTCAATTAAATACTATTTTTTATATATTTTCATCATTACATTCTTCTTTTTCTTCCACTCATAAGTACTTTTAAAAAATATTAAAAAATTATAAGGGATGAACAGTATATTTTCAAATAAACAACAAAACACTGTATTTTCTCTATTATTTACCCACGACACACTCAACCACTCACTACATTATAAAAATCTCTCTTATAAAATTTGATAGATTGAATAAGAATGCTTTAACTTTAATACGTATGATTGTCTCATTTTTGAAATCATATATATTAGGATCTTAAAAAAAGGAGAGATTTTTTTTACGAAAAGGCCCGGGTTTCAGAGTGAAACTATAACTTTTTTTATTCATGAGTGAAACTGTAATTATTATATTATACATTTCTTTCTATATAAAGCCTTAAGCTAGATTTATAGCTTTGCGTCCGGCATATATATATATTATTGGGTATTCTTTTTCATATATCATTGTATCTATTCTAATATTCTTGCTTCTCAAGCTCTCCCACTCTATGAATCCGACAAAGAACTCGATGTCACACTCTCTTTCACGTGTTGTGTACGTTTTCTAAATGGGGTTGTATTATGGATGTTATTATCACAATAATTCTTAATTATTACTATATATTCTGAGAACTAATTAACATATTAATATTATGAAACTAGTGGTTCCCCGTGCTTCATAGCGGGCGTTTGATCGGTGCTTTGCAGAATTGAATTCCGCTTTGTGGTGGTTTTCGCATTAATTTCACCACATATATGATGTATGAAACAAACAAAGCGAACACAAACCATTTTCTTTGAACGACATATAATAATATAGTTTCACTACGTTTTTACTTAATTATATCCTTATTCTTCCATAGTTCTTTGGTTTTGTCTTCGCTTGTTACCTATAATACCAAAGCAAGTGCAAATTGATATTTAAGATAGGGTCAGGCTAAACGTACCTCCTTTGTGTACTTGTTATACCTCCTTCTCTAGACTTTTAGTTCCTTCAACAATTTTAGTTGACGTATTACCACCCTCTAATAATTTTAGTCATTTTTAGGCTCTTTTAAAATATCAAATTAAGTACTATAAAGTTTATTTATTTTTATTTTTGTTTCATTTTCTATCTTTTGTGTTTATTGTTCCATATCATGATAGTAATATTTTTTATCATTATAAAATGTATTTAAAGAATAATGATATAATACCTTTATAAAAACGATAAAACGTTTTGTTTATATTTATCTTATCATTTTTCTCACACCAGACAAAAGATCATTTAATACTTTTTGAGAAGTTCAAATATATGAAATTAATGTCACATGAGAAAATAACCAACTTTTTAATCAAGTCTTACGTTGTTTAATATGTTTTATTAATGAAAAAAATGTGTTTCTTTTTTATAGTAAGCTATCTCTTAAAACTGTTTATAAAGAAAAACACACCCTAAAGGTATAAATACCCAACAATGGGTGTATTCGAATGAAAAAATGGCATTCTAATTCAAGTGTTCAAATGAATGGCTTTCGAATGAAGAATAAAGAAGGAATGGAAAGAAAGGCAAGAAAAAAGGAATGGAGGCAGAAACCTTTGATTCGAACGGGGGACCATTCGAATAGAATGTTTGAAGCAAACAGAAAGTTGATTCAAATGGAAGGTTTGATTCAAATGGTGTATCCATTCGAATAGAGGTTGATTCGAATATAAGTTGATTCGAATGGAAGGTTGATTCGAATGGTGTATCCATTCGAATAGAAGTTGATTCGAATATAGGTTGATTCGAATGGAATGTTGATTTGAATTGAGGGTCCATTCGAATAGAATTTTGATTCGAATGAAAGTTCCATTCGAATAGAGGGTAAATTCGATTAGAAGGTCCATTCAAATAGATACTACTATTCGAATAGATAGCTCATTCGAATAGAATCTGTCATTTGAATGGAAGGTCCATTCGAATAGAATATGCCATTCGAATGGAAGGTCCATTAGAATAGAACCTGCCATTCGAATAGACTGAGGATTCGATCAGAATAGCCCAGACTTAGAATTTCTGATAAACTTTTAGTAAAGGTCTGTTACTGAAAATAAAAATTTTCCAAGCTGACCTGGCAGCTCGAACCCAGCCAGGGGCTTTGCCCTTGGACCCTGCCAGGGGCTGCCGCCCCTAGACCGCGCTGCCAGGGGCGCTGCTCCCGGACCCCATAGCTAGGAGTTACAATAACTTAGAAGTATGAAATAGTCAGAACTACTTAACTGATACTTGTAATTATTATACAGTTAGTCGTGCACAACTAAAGAGGGGTATTACTATAAACTCAGAAAGAAACAGGATCCAGGTGAGTTTCTAACCCCATTTCTTGTTATGTTTTCGGGGTTGTGTGTATACTCAATGTGAATAGTAAATACACTTACCTTAAGTGGTAAGTGTATGATATGTGTTAGTATGATATATGAAGTACGAATAATGTATGTATGCTAATGCAAAGATTGAAAGTATGTATGAAAGTTATAATTATAAAGATAAAGAAAGGTAAGGTATGGTTGTATGGTAGAAAAGGGAACCGTACCCTAATAATATTCGAGACAAGAGGGAACCGGACCCTAATAATATTCGATGCAAGAGGGAACTAGACCCTATTAATATTAAGGAAAGATGGAATCGGGCCCTTACAATACTCGAGGGAAGTAGGACGAAATTCTCTTTAAAACGTATAAGTATGAATACGAAAGAAAGAAAGTATGGAAGTATAAAAGTATAATAGAATGAAAGCACGAAGATATGAAAGTATAAAGTATGAACGAAAATATGTATATATGTATGAATGAAGTATAAAGAAAGTAGCATATGTCTTCGGATACATATGTCACACCCTCACTTAGGGCCTAGGCGTGTGACCACAAGTTGGTACCTGTTTTGTAAAAACATCAGAGTTGCGGTTTAGTTTTTGCGGAAGTCTTTTAATAAAATATTATCATATTGAAAACTTATTAAAAACTCGGGTTTAAATACCCGTTAGATATTTCAAATACCTTTCTTTATAAAACATAACTCTTTATAATATTTTGAAATAAAATATCTGAGTTATCAGATAGCATCTAATAACTATAACTCCAATCTTCTATTCCTTCTTGTTTGTCTGTTCTAACCTTTCTTGTTTTCCTGTAAAATGGTTAGAAAATACGTCAGCACACAGCTGGTGAATGACGCTAACTCTAAAAATATCTTTTCAATATCTTTGTGAAACCAACAATAATACCTTTGTGACTACTCATTAGGCACCTAACTACACTGGGATCAAATTACCCTAAGTACCATGTACAATTAATTATATACACAATATCATTTCTCTGAACAGACCCGTAGACCTTCAGAGGCATGTTGATGATATGCATGGCCTCGGGGAAATGCCGAGTCACCATGTATGTTTGGATCCAGACACATGTATACTCTTAATCAGAGTGTCCGTTTCTTATTACTGTACACAAAGTTTTAAGGATTCGTAAATCCTATGCAAACATTCTGACTCAATATAAACGGTTTGGGGGTGTATTCACCTTGTTTGTTTATAATCAGTTTCTTTTACTGCTTCCTGTTTTCTGATTCTTCTTCTTGTTTTGTTACCTCGGACCTATAGTACGAGAATAACATTTTGTACAAATAAATAGATCAACGATCTAGCTATAGACCTTTAGTCTATTTCGTATAGCTTTAACCTTGATAAAATTATTTGTTTATATAAAACATTTGGACCTTTAGTCCTTTTCTTTATTTACCAATTATATGCTCGTTTCTTCTTCAGGAAGAAACGTCTATACTGAGTTTCTTCTTCAAGAAGAAACATTATTTAACTATACTCTTTGAATATTATATTTCTTAACATTAAAGAAATATTATTTTAACTATAACCTTTGCTTAAGAAAAGTTATATTATTCTTAATCGTAATCAAGGTTCGGTCTATACCCTCGACTATGGTCTAAGTCATTTATAATAATATAATAATAACGTAGGCAGAACCCCTCACCTCGCACGGTATTCGGAGTTAGATATTCCTAAGTTTATACGGGCAGCACTTCTACTCTATATGCATGTCTATCGAGGCGTTCGTGATCCACCTTCCTTGGCACGCAAATCGATGTGATGTTCACGTGTCTCTGGGTCGTGCACGTACTTCGAGGCGGAATGTCGGGTTACTTTTGGGTGGCACGCACTTCGAGAAAAACGTCGGGTATTCGGCACGGATTACGAGGTAATGATCGTCGGGTTGGTGGAACGCAAAACAGTGTCATCACGCAAACCGAGGTAGAGAGAGTGTAAATCTAGAGAGAGAGTGGATGTGGGTGTGTGTGAAATGAGACGTGACTCCCTCCTATTTATAGCAATTTTTGTGTCCCATCGCGGTATTTGATGGGCTCTTCCCTGACTTGTGTCGCGTATCGCGATGCCCACATTTCTTAGATCACGCCACGTGGCCTGACACGTCTGCCACGTGTCGCCACGTGGTCTGACACGTCTGCCACGTGTCATGCCCGGCTGCCACGTGTCACCAGAGTGTGACACGTGGCGGTATGCGATGGCGATGCGAGCGTGCGAAGTGCAAAGTGCGCCATCAAAGCGCCACATTGCGCCCAACGCCCTTCGACGTCGCCGTCGCCTTCGCCATCGCCATCGTCCTCGTCCGCTACGCACCCTTCGCTAAGACCACTTGGTGCATGATATTCATAAAAGAATATTACTATGGAAAATATCTTCCTTATAAAGAGCTTCCATTTCTTTACCACTTTTCATGTGGGTAGAGTTTTCTTCATGTAAGAAGATTTAACTTAGGAAATATTTTTATTTCCTTATTTTTCTTATATTTCCTTTATTTAATATTTTCTCATGACTTGTTTATATATTATTTTTGATCTCTCAACTTTCCTAAGTTGTCAAATTTGGATCGAAATTTTGGGGATGTTACATCCTCCCCACCTTGAAATGAATCTCGTCCTCGAGATTCGTTGTCTTAAGTGTGAATGGTTCTTGCTTTTCAATTGTTGATTAGATTCTATCTAATCCGGTTCTTGTTGTTACAATCTCTATGCAGAATTACTAAGGTTTTTGTTTTGTTGTTAACTTACATCTTTAGGTGATGTAACCAGTTAATAGTTCAGAATATCATTAGTAAATATAAATTGATAAACACATTGATCAGTTGTGTTTAACTACTTACCTTACTGTGTTGTATTCTAAACATTTATTGATGTTAACTACATTGTTGTTTTGATTCAGTCTGTTGAATCTATTCCACTAAGTTGTTGTTTAGATTCAGTCTATCGAATCTATTCTATCCTTGATCTGGATCAATGATGTTTACTATATTCTAACAGTACCCTTGTACTTTGTTTTAATTACATTTGCTATACTTAGCAATTGTATTTCTTGAATATCTACGAGCTCTTTTCCTTTGACTTTTTGATCAACCATAGTTTGTAGATAACTCTATCAGCCGTATTTCTTGAACGAATTCTTTTCGATGATATACTGTCCTTGTATTTCTTGAACGATATTTTCTAATCATCTTCCTAGATGATAGGTTAGAGCCTTTTTCATTCTAAGTTCCGAATAAAACTGTTCGGTGTTCAGATCTCTTATTGTCTTTTCGAGGTAATGAGTATAAGAATTTTTGTGTATTAACACGATCTATATGCTAATATTTCATTTATAACTTAGGGAATTAAATACCCTTCTTTGATTACAAAACTTCTCGTTTAAGAACGAGTTATAATTAATATACAAAAGTTAGCTAGTCTATCTTGACATTTCTTTGATGTGATCTTGTCATTCATTAATCTTGACTAGCTTTTCTTTTCGGGCATTCAGTCTTAAAGTGACCCGTTTCTCCACATGTAAAACATACTCCTAGATTCTTACGACATACTTCTATTGTGTGTCCTGCTCTCTTGCAGTATGCACAATTATTCGTATTTTCTAGTCGACACTTTTCAGTATGTTTCTTTCCACAAGTCTTACATGTTGACGTGGGAGTACTTTCTTCTTTCTCTAACTTCTCATAATCTTTTGGTTTCTTGGCTTCTTTGTATTTCTCCTCTTCTTCTTCTTGATTCCTTATCATGCTGTTGATTAAGTACCCAGCCAATTCCATAGCCGAAATCAACTGTTTCTGGTATATTGGATCGTACCATGTCTCTTATTTCTCTTGGTAACCCATATATATAACGAGTTACTTTATTATATTCCGGAGTTACTAGATGTGGAACCAATCGGCAGTACTCTAGGAATTTAGTGTTATATTCCCTAAGATTTGTGCCAATAACCTTGTGATTCCATAACTCGGTTTGAATTCGATCCATCTCATGAGTTGGGCAAAATTTCTTCAATATGAGACCTTTGAATGTTTCCCAACTTAAGTTATACATTGTTTCTCGACCCTTGGTTTGAATCAGGGTGTTCCACCATTCAAGAGCTTCTCCCTTGAACATTTGTGAAGAATACTGGATAGCTTCTTCACCAGTGCATTTACTTATGGTGACGATTGATTCTTGTTCCTCTAGCCATCTCATAGCGGCTATACCATCCGAGTCTCCATGAAATTCTTTAGGATCGTAAACTTTAAAGTTCTTAAAGTTACATCCTTTTTGGATCTTACGTTTCTTTCGTTTCTTGTTCCTTGTGTTATCATTAGCTGTAGAGCTATCATAAGCCTCTTCATTTCTAGATTTACTTTTACTTCTCTTGCTAGATTTTGGTTGACCTTGACTTGTAGAAATGTCTTTCATAGCTTCTTTAATCATCTTTTGAATTTCTTCTTTATATTGGGCGGGAATTTCATTATCCTTATCTTTATTCTTTATGTTTTCTTCATTCACAGTTTTCTTAGGAGTACTGTTGTGAGAGTTTGCATTTTCTTCTCTTGACATACTACAATAAAATTTTTAAAAGATAAGTTTAATATTCGAAGAATTCAAAACATATCTTTTATTTATTTTATTATAGTTATAAAAGTGCATATTATTTGTTACAATTATACTCTCTATAATTACTAAGGTTCCATTTCTTCCAGCGAATGACTAATTTCTTAATCTTGCTATCTTTCTTGATTTCTTTCATTGTTTTCTCATTTTGAATGTGAGCAAAGTATGGATCTTGAGTTTCCGGAAAATATTCATGCTCTCGAATATATTTTTCCGGATAATTTATTACTTCTTTTCCCTTTGGCATCATTGGTTTCTTTGATCTACTTGATCCTGTGTTTTGATTTAGAATTATCTGAGCTAACAGAATGTCAGAATCAAATGAATCTGAATCTTCCTCCATTGTTGTTTGGTATGAGTTTTCATTGCTAGATATAGGAATTGGGAGAAAATACGTTCCCATAAATCCTTTTCCTTTACTAGATCGAGGTTGACATGATCCTTGGCTAGATTGACAATCAGACATCTGCGCGAAGTTAGATTAGGGATAGGGAGACGTTCCTATCTTATTTTATACCTTATCCGTATTAATTTCAAATAATTCCTTGATACTTTTCAACTAATTATCAATATTTGTATAATAAGTTTTCAAAACTTATCCTTAATCAAAGCCTATGTATACTTAAATACCTAATTCACTAAGATTGATGGCTCTGATACCAACCTGTCACACCCTCACTTAGGGCCTAGGCGTGTGACCACAAGTTGGTACATGTTTTGTAAAAACATCAAAGTTGCGGTTTAGTTTTAGCGGAAGTCTTTTAATAAAATATTATCATATTGAAAACTTATTAAAAGCTCGGGTTTAAATACCCGTTTGATATTTCAAATACCTTTCTTTATAAAGCATAACTCTTTATAATATTTTGAAATAAAATATCTGAGCCATCAGATGGCATCTAATGACTATAACTCCAATCTTCTATTCCTTCTTGTTTGTCTGTTCTAACCTTTCTTGTTTTCCTGTAAAATGGTTAGAAAATACGTCAGCACACAGCTGGTGAATGACGCTGTGACACTCCATAAAACAGGTCATTTTCCGTACGATTCTTAATTATGATTTATTAACGTTAATTCCCACATGATTAAATTTCGTTAAGTTTAATCACGACGAGTCTAGCATAGGCCGCATATGCATGATACATTGCATACAAGCAATTTATTTTTATTGATTTAAATTACTCAAAATTTCGGATTTGGTTCGACGAACACGGACATTGGTGATAATTTTCAACGACTCGAACATATATATGAACGAACTAGAGAGTTTAATATTCTATGGGTCTTCGAGTGTTTAGGTTTATTACTAGAAAATATAAAGTACACACAAGTATGTAATGCTATACTGTAACATCCTACTTTTGGTTATAATAATAAAATAAATTTCGTTTATTTATAGTGGGTCGTTATCGGTTTAGATAACTAGAATATGAGTTGGGCTAGTGTTGGGTTAAATGGATATGGGTTATAGACTTGGGTATGAAAGAAAGAAGGAAAGACCATGGGCTAAGCCCATGATCCATAAATATATAAACCATAATCACCATTAATTCACTCATTTTACACATATTCCATACACCACCAAAACACACACTTAAGATCTCTCTCTCTCTAGTCTCTCTCTCTAGCCGAAATATAGAAGAAGAAACGGATCCCGACCCAAGGTATGATAGTATTTTGTTGTATGAGCTTAAATCCGTTAGTTATGGTCACGAAACGACGAGCCGACATCGTAAAACCGTTTAAGTCACAAGATCCAGGTGGAATCGGGTATAAACCGAACCTATGATGAGCTTAGGGGTCACCCTAGCTCAGATCTGGATCGAACGGGACGAAAAACGGCGAAAAATGAGTTAGAACTCGTTTTTTCCGGCGAAAACCCGATTTTCCAGGAAAGGCGGCGCCGGAATAGTGGTACGAGGATAAGGAATGTCAGGGAATGTTCTGACATTCCCTGACCTAACCCTAGTTCGCTAAGGGTAATTAGCGAATTATAAGTAATTCGCTAAGCTGATTCGTCTGTGGGAATGTAACGAATTAGCTTCAGTTCGTTAGGGGAAAAGATAGCGAATTACCCTTGATTCGCTATAGCTAGAAGATAACGAATTAGTCCCAGATTCGTTAAAGGAGATAACGAATTAGAAGGTCCAGTTCGCTACTTGGACCGGTTCGCTATGAACTGATTCGTTAAGAAGTCCAGTTCGTTAGAGGGGTCAATTCGCTATGAGAAGCAGTTCGTTATGATAACCCAATTCGCTAAGAATAGGTAACGAACTAGAAGTTTACCAGAATGGCAGAAATGGTCCCTGGACTTAGAAAAGAATGATTTAATTACAAAGAAGCCCTTGGACTTTTAAGTAGCGAATTAGTTAATGATTCAAAATCCTAATGGACCCCGCCAGGGGCTCTGCCCCTTGGACCCCGCTAGGGGCTGCCGCCCCTAGAACCCCGCTGCCAGGGGCGCTGCCGCCGGACCCCGTTCGTTGAGGGTAATAATTAAACTAGAAAGACGATATGTGTAGTGATAGTTTATTGATACGTATAATTATTATACAGTTACTCGTGCACAACTCAAGAAGGGAATAACCGTAAACGGTGAACGCAACCGCATTGAGGTGAGTTTCTAGCCCCACTTCCTTGTTATGTTTTCGGGGCTGTGTGCATACTCGATGTGATAGTCAATACACTTACCTTAGGTGGTAAGTGTATGCCTTGTATGATTTATGTATGACGATTGCTTGACGGTGCGTGAACGATCTTCGAATATTGCATGTGTCGTCAAGTGTTAATTAAAGGTATGATTGATATGTATGATGTATGAATGACGTATGTATGAATATGTATGATGTATGAACAATACATGTATGAAATGTTGATGGTACGTGAACGCTCTTCGGAGATTGCACATATCGTCAAGGAAAGTATGTAAATGACACGTATGTTATAGTAGCGCGAATGTAGGGAACCGACCCTAATAATGTCGGCGAATGAAGGGAACCGACCCTAATAGTATCGGCGAATGTAGGGAACCGACCCTAATAATATCGGCGAACATAGGGAACCGACCCTAATAATATCGGCGAAGGTTATAGGGCGGAATGCTCTTTAAAAAGTATATGTATGAATGAAAGTATGTAAGTAAGTACGAAAGAAAGAATGAAAGTACGTATGTAAGTAAGTGTGTAAGAAGATATGAAGGTATGTACCTCCGGGTGCATATGCTAGTATGTGAATGTATTGTATGTTGTATGATTAACTAGAACTCACTCAGCGTAGCTGACTTTTAGTATGCACGCAGGCTAATCGACTTAAGCAGTTGGCTTGAGGAAGACACATGGTAGGATCCGAAGAGGCTGGCATCTGGAGATTGTCGTGATGTTGAAATGCTATGTTTTATGTTATGTTTTTGAAAGACACGTAATAGATGTTGTAATGAATGGTTGACTTTTATATTATTCCGCGAAAGTTTTTATTAACTCTGATATTTAGAACCGTGATTATGAGTAAATCCAACACTAAAGTAGGGCTACCGGTAATGGGGCCTTACATATACGTTAAGAATGCAAGAACTCACTTTCTTCAACCATTGGATAACTAAACATCCAAACACATCTAAATTTAAGTTATTAATAATTAGCTTACAATTAAAATTATTGATTAGTAATTTAATTAGCATTTAAATCCTAAACCCAAATATATATAACTCATCTCAATTCTTACGACACCCATATACCCACTTCATTTGTGTGGAATTTAACTACAAACAAATTGATGTCATCCAAGCAACATAAGTCCACCCTTTTGTCCATCGACCCATCCTTGTTAAACTCGTGACTTTATTATAATTTAAAATATAAGACAACATCAACTATTTGGAGATGATGCAGGTGTCTTGGTCAATCTACCAAAAACATTACACTCAATCAAAATACAATCTTAACCATACTCAATCAAATATTGCATCCTACTTCTCATTTGACTTTTGCACCCCCTACCCTGCGTAGAGTCATTCATCCATACTCACATTCCTTACTTTTAAAAGATATGGAAATCATACATACATATTTAATTATTAGACCATGCTCATATTTACTATATGAAGAGAGGCTTCAAATTATTCACAACCACTTAACAAAAACAACATCCAAGAAACTCTCTTTCTGCTCTTGTGTTACGACTAGACCCAAGCTACCCCTCACCACCTTCCATCATATTACATAACACAACTACACTTCCACCACCCTCCATTCTTCAAATTTCAAGTTTTATTCAAGATCAAAGATGGGTTAGGATGCTCTAAGAAGTGGGTACAAGCTCAAGATTTTCTATTTTCTTTCTAAATCTCTAATCCTAGTGCTAAGTGAGCTAAATTCCTCTAAACATATCTTTACATTTTATATATTGCGTTTATGCTAGTTTCAACACCCAACTAAAAATCTACCCACTTAACATGTTAAAGAAAACTTATAATCATGAACATAAACCCATTATACTTGAAAAATACCTAAGGGACTTGAAAGGGGTAAATGATATGGGTTAAAAGCATGCTCAAATGTAGTTTACATATTTCTAAGATTTGATTAAAGTGATTAAATACATGTTGTCATACTTTAAAAAAAATAATCAAATCACTAAATGTATTTATTTAAGAATGTTGTTTATATATTTGCTAGAAAAATAGGCTATTCCTTATAGTGTGTTTACAAAGTCCTAAAAATAGCAAATAAATTCATGTAGTTAAAAGATGGGTTTTAGGTATAAATTATGCACACAATTTAGTATATTTGAAAGATGGAAGATAAACCTATAAAATTATATAGTTTTGATGGTTTGAAAATAAATGAGCTAAACACGAGCTTAAAAGTTTATGAGCTTGATTTGTAAAAAAAGATATATAGATTTATGGTTTTGGGTGAAATGTGGACATATGGAGATTTTATACCATTTTAGTATAAAAATATATTTCTATGGAGATATAAGTGGAAAGACATATATATTTTCCTTTTAAACAATTAAGTATTAAAAATATGTATTCAAGCCATAAATGTTTTTTTTATAACTTCAAATAAATAAAGTGGTCTTTTATAAGTTTTTATGTTCGGGAATACGTTCATTCAGTTTATAAAACTTAATTATGGTTTTGACTAGTTTTATATCATGGCATTGACAAATAATAAATATCATATTTTTTTATGAGGACATTTTGTGTCAAACGATAGTTTTACATAAATATAAATTTTTGGAGAACTGTATATGTTAGACGTAAAAGTAATATTTTTTTTACAAGTTAAATGAACACTATATAAAGTCGTTTTTAAAATTTTTGAACGAAAATATAAACCTATTATGATTCACAAAAATATTTGTCGTAACTTAAGGAAAAATTATCTAGATATAAATATATAATTTTAAAATATATTTATTACTCGTCCAAACAAACGTGTTATATCCAAATTTACACTGGCACTAATAAGAATTATAATCTTAATATTTATATACTATAAATATAAATATTTATTTTCAAAAAGAATATAAAAACTTATCACCAACGGATCGTTCAGAAATTAAACGAAACGCTCGGTTGGTGAAAGCAACCGATACAAATATAACAAACGAAACGCTCGGTTGGTGAAAGCAACTGACACAAATATAATAAACGAAACGGCTAGTTGGGTGAAAGCGACTGGCATAAACTGACCTTACGCGTTTAGGACGTGTGAAGGCAGCGGAACTGTGATTAATCTAAAATTGCTAGCAAATCAACCACTTAACTCACGAGGTGAGTTCCACGACCCCTTTTTACTGTTTTGTTGTTTTCAACTGGGGGAGAAACTTACACAACTGCTTTATACGATAGTTAGAAACAAAACAACCGATCCTTATACGAACTTGAGTTGAACTATGTAGTGCTATAAGTCCCTTGCTTGAATAATATAACCATTAGCTAACGTAGTTAGCCACATGAATATACAAATAGTACTATTGGCCTTGAGATTCCCCCCTATTTTAGGTTGGTCGCGCTAACCTCCGATATTGCATCGAAACAGGGTGCGTATATCCCATCTGTGAGATTTGAACAGGGCAAACGGATATAAGTCATGGTTTGGTTATAGGCTCATAGGTCGTATATTAATTCCTAGATTTAGCGCAGTCTACGGAGGATTACCGTATTTGTATCAATATATTATCGTATACTTTTTTGTTAACTAATTCAACGTTTTATAAATAACGTGATTTTATATCGAATCTTAAAACTTGTGGACTCACCAACCATTGTGTTGACCTTTTAAATCGTATGTTTCTTTAAGGGAATTAACAAGCTTGTAAGGAAATCATGGAACCGGGAGCTCAATGCATAATTAGGATACCTATTTTGGAGGGATTTCAGATGTATAACCCGATTGATATCTGGGTCATATACGAGAAATCTCTTATTATGTAAAATTATCTTGTTAAAAACATTTCATGGTTTGTAAAACTCTTTTGTAAACTAATGGTATCCTAATATTACTATGATTGTGATAATCATATGCTTACGATATTCATGACGTCACGTGCCCGCGTTTTCGCCTTGGCGGGGTGTGACAGACGCTGACTCTAAAAATATCTTTTCAATATCTTTGTGAAACCAACAATAATACCTTTGTGACTACTCATTAGGCACCCAACTACATTGGGATCAAATTACCCTAAGTACCATCTACAATTAATTATATACATAATATCATTTCTCTGAACAGTCCCGTAGACCTTCAGAGGCATGTTGATGATATGCATGGCCTCGGGGAAATGCCGAGTCACCATGTATGTTTGGATCCAGACACATGTAAACTCTTAATCAGAGTGTTCGTTTCTTATTATTGTACACAAAGTTTAAAGGATTCGTAAATCCTATGCAAACATTCTGACTTAATATAAAAGGTCTGGGGGCGTATTCACCTTGTTTGCTTATAATCAGTTTCTTTTACTGATTCCTGTTTTTTGATTCTTCTTCTTGTTTTGTTACCTCGGACCTATAGTACGAGAATAACATTTTGTATAAATAACTAGATCAGCGATCTAGCTTTAGACATTTAGTCTATTTCGTATAGCTTTAACCTTGATAAAATTATTTGTTTATATAAAACATTTGGACCTTTAGTCCTTTTCTTTATTTACCAATTATATGCTACGTTTCTTCTTCAGGAAGAAACGTCTATACTGAGTTTCTTCTTCAAGAAGAAACATAATTTAACTATACTCTTTGAATATTATATTTATTAATATTAAAGAAATATTATTTTAACTATAACCTTTGCTTAAGAAAAGTTATATTATTCTTAATCGTAATCAAGGTTCGGGTTATACCCTCGACTATGGTCTAAGCCATTTATAATAATATAATAATAACTTAGGCAGAACCCCTTACCTCGCACGGTATTCGGAGTTAGATATTCGTAAGTTTATACGAGCAGCACTTCTACTCTATATGCACGTCTATCGAGACGTTCTTGATCCACCTTCCTTGGCACGCAAATCAAGGCGATGTTCACGTGTCGTATTAATCGAGGGGTGTTTATAGTCGGATTACGAGGTAATGATCGTCAGGTTGGTGGCACGCAAAACGGTGTTCGTCACGCAAACCAAGGTAGAGAGAGTGTGTGAATCTAGAGAGAGAGTGGATGTGGGTGTGTGTGAAATGAGTCGTGACTCCCTCCTATTTATAGCAAATTTTATGTCCCATCGCGGTACGCGATGGGCTCTTCCCTGACTTATGTCGCGTATCGCGATGCCCACATTTCTGAGATCACGCCAAGTGTCGCCACGTGGCCTGACACGTCTGCCACGTGTCATGCCTGGCTTCCACGTGTCACCAGAGTGTGACACGTGGGTGATGCATCATCACGGCCCATCGCGGTACGCGATGGCAACTCTCGTTGTCCAAAAATACTAAGGCGGCTCTCAAAGCGGCTCGCGGCGATGCGAGCGTGCAAAGTGCGCCACATTGCGCCCAACGCCCTTCGTCGTCGTCGTCCTCGTCCTCGCCCGAGACCGTGCGCGTCGGGTGCTACGCACCCTCCGCTAGGACCACTTGGTGCATGATATTCATAAAAGAATATTACTATGGAAAATATCTTCCTTATAAAGAGCTTCCATTTCTTTACCACTTTCCATGTGGGATGGATTCCATTTCTTTTATTTATACCAAAGTGTAAGGCTTCCACTTTCTTACATCATTCCATGTGGGTTGGAGTTTTCTTCATGTAAGAAGATTTAACTTAGGAAATATTTTTATTTGCTTATTTTTCTTATATTTCCTTTATTTAATATTTTCTCATGACTTGTTTATATATTATTTTTGATCGCTCAACTTTCCTAAGTTGTCAAATTTGGATCGAAATTTTGGGGATGTTACAACATATAAGTAAGATAGTGAACGTATTCTATGATTACTTTTTGTTTGTTATATAATCAGTGATTTGTATAGTATTTTATACTTTAAAAACTCAATTATCAACACTTATTTTTCTATAGTATTTTGTAGTATCATAACAACTCGTCCCTTAGAGCTTCCAAGGAAAAGAAAGTACAGAGTGCTTATCTCTATGATCAAGGGACTACGAGAATGCCCACTATCATATGCTATATCAGCTGATCTAGAAATTCATGATTCATGGTTTGAGCAGTTTTGGGTTAATGCTAAAACGAAGAAGAAGGGGACAATGATTACTTCAAAGGTGGCTGAGTAAAATATTGTGGTGAATGAAGAGGTTATCCGTCGGGCATTGAAGATAAAAGACGGTGATGGTGATCCGTTCAAGACATTCTCAAATAAGGAGAATGCGGGATATCTTCTCAAGATTGGTTATGATACTGAATGGGGCACATGTGAAAAGATGCATCTTCGCTCATACTGGAAGCTTCTTTTTCACATTGTTGCAAATTTCTTGTCGTCACAGAAAGGAGGCTTTGACAAGCTTAATGCTGACTGGGTTGGAGTTATGTTATGCTTGACGCTCAAGAAGAAATACAACTACTCCAATTTTTTTTAAAATACATGCAACTCAATGTACTTGCCAAAAAGAGAAGACCGATGTATCCTAGATTTGTTCAACTTATTCTGGATGATTTATTTCCCAACACTCAAAGACCCGTGTATCTGGAGGAAGTCAATGAAGGAGGAGAGGTTGTTGAACCATCTGACCCTCATCATGTGAAGATGGTTCGACAATCTGTATTTAAGGCTATGGTTGAGCCTACAGGGAGGAGTGTGTCTAGGTACCAAGGAGATGATCCTAGTGTGAAGTTTGGTCAGTTTGCTAAGACCGAACCAGAGAGTGACGAGACGGTTGTTGAGGAAAATGGTGATAGCATTGATGAATATGACCATGATGGTCATGATGATGAAGGTGGAGATGATGAGGAGGAACATGATGAGCCTGAAACTACTTAGGCTGAACAGGAAACAGACGTGGAAGTTGAACACCAGTCGAAGAAGAAACACAACAAGAGAAAGAGAAAAGCTGGTGAATCTTAAAAGAAGCCTGCTACTGCACTAATACTGAGGAAGAAGAGCCAGAGCGTCCGTTAAAGCGTTCGAAGCGGACAAAGGCCTCCAAGAAGTCCTCTTCTGCCAAGATGCCTACATTGAAGGTAATCTTTCCTTCGACTGCTGCTATGATAAGTGAACCTTTAGCATCCACACCATTTGCCACACAAACCACACCTTAAACCACCACAATATTTGAACCCCATGTAGGATCACCAACCACCATAGCCGAAACAATAAAAATACTTAAGGCCAAACAAATTAAATTCACCAAACCAAAAACCTCATCAAAATCCCCATCCAAGACTCAACCAAAAATCAAATGTATAACCAAAACCAAAACCAAAACCAAAACCAAGCCCAAATCAAAATCCTCAACCCTTAGTGACGAACCCATCACACCACCCGAAACCTCACCATCCAAATTGGATGAACCTTTTCCCTCAATCTTAGAAAACCTACCTTTAACTACCTAAACCGAGACCGAACCAATTACCCAAACCCTATCACCACCCAGGATAACATCACCCGTCATATCACCCACCTATCAATTTACATCACCTATTAAGGGCACATATTTTTGGACTTCTACATTCACTTACAAACCACCACATCAACCTTAGAAACCACCACTGAACCTATTAGCCTACCCCTAGCCATCACAACATCCTTGACCATGCCTATTCCAACC
This sequence comes from Bidens hawaiensis, assembly GCF_021521415.1. Classification (NCBI taxonomy): domain Eukaryota; kingdom Viridiplantae; phylum Streptophyta; class Magnoliopsida; order Asterales; family Asteraceae; genus Bidens; species Bidens hawaiensis. The sequence goes on along the minus strand of NW_027491459.1, from coordinate 719,073 downwards.
ACTCCACAATCAACCATTTCAACCACACCTTCTTCAACCCTAAAAATCTCTGTCATAGCAGCCTCTCCCATCTCTAGTGGCAAGTCGAAGAAGTCCCCAGTTTTTCAAGACCCTATCCTCGATAGGATTAGAGAACTAGAGGAAGCAAACGAGAACAAAACAAAACGTGATCTCTTGTTGATCAAGTTTGTTAAGAATCAACAAGCGATAAATGAGGAAGTGACCAGACAGCGGGATGTTCTTGAAACTCAAGTGGCTGAGATGAATAAACGAAGAGAGCTGGATAGTGATCTGATTGTAAGTCAACGGGAATGGACTGAAACTTTACAAAAGCGAATCAACAATCAATAAGAGGTAATCAATCAAAACTCTTTGAGAAACGTTGAGCAGCATGATGAGATCGAACGACTTCAATCAAGACTTTCCGAGTTAGAGTCCGATCTTCCCTTCTCCTCCAACTTTGCAAAAAAGTTTAGGAGGGAGTTAGACTCTACGCTTAATCGTGTGTAGATAGACTTTGAGTGTCTAGGCTCAAGAGTTGGTTTCTTGGAGAGTGGGTCCAAATCTTCAAGGAATGTGGACAGGTTAATAGGCGAAAATGTGAGACTGTGAAACATGATTGAGCAGCTTGAAGGTGATATGGAAGAAAAAACGAAGTCAACAACGTCCAGAACCGCGTCAATGAGTCCCTTCTCAGCCGTTACCTTGCTGATTATGGAGGTAATGCGTTTGACTGATGAAGATGTGAACAACTTGAGGACTCACTTGATGGAGACTTTCTAAGGATTCCTATGAGCGAATGAGCCAGGGACTGAGCAGAGCAACGAACGAAGAACAACTCTTGATAATCTAGTTGTTGACACCGAAAGGGTCGAAACTCAAGGTAAGATTCATGGATTTCTGTATAGCGATGTGTCGGAGAAAGAGGCTGGTGGAAGTGGTGCTGGTGTTAAACCAATGTTGATGAGCCTGTAACTGTTGTTGGAAGCATCGTGAGCACTGAACTTTTTGTTACTACTGCCACTACAACTGGGCATGTCAGTTCAACAAGTTCCTCACATGTTGCAACTAATTTGGTTGAACAAGTAAGTGCTCCTACCACTACCGCTATGGTACCTATCATTCAACAACCCTTGGCTCAAGGAGGTGATGGAGACAATGGTGATTGTGACGATGATGATAGACCTGATGATGGTGATGGTGATGGTGATAGTAATAGTGAATATGACGAAAAGTTGGATGATAATGAGAATGATGATGATAAGAATGAGGATGATGATGACGATGACCACGGGTATGACAGTTTCGATGAACCTCGTGGTGGACATGGAAATAATGATGATGACAGTTACGATGGTGATAAGGTGGAGGAACAAGATCCGCCAAGTGAGGCTATAAAGACATGTGAGACTGACGCTGCAATCGAGGCTGAAATAGCCTCTGCTTTTAATGTTTATACTTTTGCAGATACCGGCCCACCCGTTCAAGAATGTGACACCCGGTAAATTCCCAACCCCTTAAACTAAGTAATCAACCTAATAATTAGGTGATTGTAAATATTATGCGCGCCATGTTAGTCAGCGCGTGCATTTGTTATGTGCGCCCTGCGCGAGCGCGCTATGTTAAGAATCAGCGCGGGCACATTATGTGCGCCCGGCGCGAGCATATGTTAGAATCAGCGCGGGCATTTATGTTTGCCCTGCGCGAGCGCGCCATGTTAGTCAGCGCGTGCATGTGTTATGTGCGCCCTGCGCGAGCGCACCATGTTAAGAACCAGCGTGAGCATATGTTATATGCGCCATGCGTGAACGTATTGGCCTTATGATTTCATGTAACTTAAACGTTTTGTCTTTGGGTTGACCATCCCGCATGATGCTAAGGCGGGTGCATCCTACATCGTTTATGCGCGTGCGGAAGGGAACTAACCTACCCGCATGGCGGGAACGTTGAGAGCTAGTTTGTCTGAAGCTCCAGGATGGAATTGACTTCAACATGACTGATCACTATGTTGAAATACCAAGACCACCTGGAGAATCTACAAATGAAACTCAAATGTCCCTAACTGCGAGAAGGTTACGCACCTACCCGCAGCAAAGAAATGTTCTACACGCAGAAAGCTATGCGCACCAAGTTATACGCGCAGAACACTTAGTCAAAATGATCAGATTTAAGGAAATTGTCCCCGCCCAATAGAGGGCGGTTGCGTGTTTCAGAAAACTTCTACTTTTTACTGTACACTGTCTAAAGCACTGAAAAAGCAAACTGTAAAAGTCAACTGCCAGCCACCCACTCTCACCAGCCACAGCCCTGCATGTCCTGTCCATATCAAATCAGAATCTTTAATCTACTTTTCTACTCTTTTTAATAAATAATAATAATTTCCATACTTTATCATCATTTCAAAAGATTACAATTCCCTAAAGCAAGGGATTGTGTTCCCTTAAGTTTGCCTATAAATTTGTAGCCTAAATTACCACTCAAAACACACTTCAAAGAACTACAAACTTGCACTAATCTTTTCCCAAGCATCCGTTGTTTCCAGCTCCGATCCTGTTACTAGGTAAGCCGAGATTATAACCTTGAGATCTACTTTCCAACCCTTATATCTTGATCTTAATATATATATTTGTTATTTCTAGACCCTCGATTCCGAGGCCAACACCAAGAAAACCCGAATCTCGATTAATCCCTTAACAAGAACCACAGGTGAGTCTCACAGCCCCATTTTCACTGTTTTCACTATTTTAAACTGTTTTCGGGGCGAGGGACACGTATTTAAATAATGATTTATCATGGTATATTTACAAGCTAAGCAAACGATTACGTGTTTAAGTTATGTTTCATGATGAGCAATGCGAACAGTTATCTATGGTTTTTCGATGATAGTGCACCAGATTCGAGTAAGTGATCACTTTACCATTGGAACTCTAAGGGTAGGGACTGCTGGTTTGATCCGCCCACTCGTAGGGGTCGCACCTCTTACATAGACGAGTGCCTAGTATGGTCATGGGGCAGTACTATGGGTTTGAGCCCGCTCGTAGAGGTCGCTCCTCTTACGCAGACGAGCGCCTTGTTTTCCGGCACAACGTCCGCGCGTAACCCGCGGGACGGTATTACAGCATATATTCGCTCGTAGTGGCAGCGCCACTTACACAGACGAGCACAGTTTTCCAGAAGTGTCCGCGCGTAACCCGCGGGACGGTATTACGTTATTTTAGCTCGTAGTGGCAGCGCCACTTACACAGACGAGCACAGTTCCCAGAAATGTTCGCGCGTAACCCGCGGAACGATTTTATCAGAATATGTTGATATAACTATGTTTTACCAAGCATGTGTTTAATGATGCTACCAGAATTATGTTTCAGAATGATTTGTATCAAGATTATGATGCAATACGATTTATCAAGTTACTAAAACTTGTGAACTCACTCAGTTTATACTGATTCCAATGTTTTTACGTGTCTTTCAGGAGATAACTAGGTAGCGCATGGAGTCACACTTAGAGCACCACACGCTGAACATCTAAAACAAGCTTTTTGGAAGATTTTGGTTTTATCCCCTCGATGCGCACGGTTACCCGCCGCGCAAGGGGATATGGCGAGAAAATCTTCAGTTTTTGTACTTGGATGTTTTTATGTAATACTTAAACAATGTAATGTATTTGTATTAAACTTCTCATGCGCAATAAAAATCTTTGAATGTTTTGCAATGGCCCGTGCTTAAGTATCAATCCCCACTCGCGCGCGCCCGGCTGTTTCCGCCGCTCAGGGCCGGGTGTGACAGATTGGTATCAGAGCACTGGTTATAGCGAACTAGGAAAAGAAGTTTTTAACCTAGACTATAACCTTTGGGGAATCGCATGAAATATTTTTCAAAGAATATTTTCAAAAGAAAAATCACACACGCACTTAGGAACACGGGTCACAGTGTCTAGAGATAAGAACATTATGTGCTCTGAGTACATGCGCTAAGTTGTTGTATTTTCTTTTTATGAAAAGAATGCCTCCAACCAGAGCCAAGGGAATTACCATGACACCCGAGGAGCTCGCAGAAATAATCGCGCAGGCGATTGCAACACATGAGGCCAGCAAGGCCGAATCTAGTCAGGGTCGCCAAGAGAACGAGACCCCAGAACCCGAATCAGGAGCCTTGGACAAAGGTTGCTCCTATAAAACATTCATGGCCTGTAGGCCTTGGCCGTTCAAAGGCACCGAAGGAGCCATTGGGCTCTACAATTGGATTGACAAGATGGAGACAGTTCTCTCCATCAGCGGATGTAGTGAAAACCAGAAGGTCCTTTACGCGACCTGCATGTTCCAAGAAGCAGCTTCGTCTTGGTGGAAGCTCCAAGTAAAGACTTTGGGGCGAGAAGTTGCTCTTCACAAGACCTGGGAAGAATTGAAAGAAATGTTGATGAGAAAGTTCTGCTCTCGCGCAGAAATTCAGAGCTTGCAACAAGAATTCTGGAACCACACCATGGTAGGAACGGATATCGATGCCTACACCAATCGTTTCAACGAGCTTTGCCAGCTGGTGCCAGACATGGCAAACACAGAAGAAAAGAAAATCGAGAGGTACATTTTTGGGTTACCTCCTGTCGTTAGAGTCCCGCTCAACGCCGCCGCACCTCCGACCTTTGACGAGGCGGTTGCGCGAGCCATCACCCTTACAAGGGATACGGTTCGTGCGGGTATGTTGACCACCCGCTTGAACGAGCAGCGAACCTCTGACTCCAAGAGGAAATGGAACTCCCACCGAGGATCAGACTTCAAGCAGCCACCGCCCAAGAAGCAGGAAAGCACAAGAGTTTACGCGATTCAAGCCGCGGAACCATCAAGGAAAGGATACAGCGGGCCTTACCCATGGTGCAGCAAATGCAAGTATCACCACGAAGGCGAATGCGCGAACGTCACGTGCGCCAAATGTGGCAGACCAGGACACAAGACGGTGAATTGCCGTGCTAAAGAAGCTGGAGCCAATGACAACTGCTACGCATGCGGGAAGCCTGGACACTTCAGTCGGGATTGCCCACAGAAAGGAAACCAAGCTCGCGGGAGAGCTTTTGTGATCGGCGCGGGTGAAGCAAAGGAAGAGCCGAATGTGGTAACCGGTACGTTTTTGCTTAACGGTCATTATGCATCTGTCTTATTTGATACTGGCGCTGACCTAAGTTTTATATCCCATGAGTTTAAAAACTCCCTGGGCTTAGCGACCAGTAGGCTAGACAAACCTTATACTATAGAACTAGCCAACGGTAGGCAGTTATGCGCGAATGAAAGGACTGAGCAATGTGTGTTAGTCATGGGAGGTCATGAGTTCAATATAAACTTATTGTCAATAGAGTTGGGAAGTTTCGATATTGTGGTAGGTATGGATTGGTTGGTCGAGAATCTCGCGGAGATTGTTTGTCATGAGAAACAGGTTCGGATTCCACTGTTGAACGGAGAAACTTTGATGATTCAAGGGGAAAGAAGGGGAGTTGCGACGAAACTGATTTCATGCCTAAAGGCGCGTAAGTGCCTAAGGAAAGGGTGCTACGCCTTCCTGGCGCATGTAGTAAAGAAAGGAGATGAGCGAAGAATTGAAGACTTACCAGTAGTGCGCGAATTTCCAGAAGTTTTTCCTGAAGATTTGCCCGGGTTACCGCCGCCGCGACAAGTCGAGTTTCGTATTGATTTGGTCCCAGGAGCTGCGCCAGTAGCTCGAGCGCCTTATCGCTTAGCTCCATCTGAGATGCAAGAGCTATCCAATCAGTTACAGGAACTATTGGATAAGGGTTTCATACGCCCAAGCTTTTCACCTTGGGGAGCTCCAGTACTGTTTGTAAAGAAGAAGGATGGTTCGTTCCGGATGTGTATTGACTACAGGGAGCTGAACAAGCTGACAGTCAAAAATCGGTACCCCTTACCGAGGATTGACGACTTATTTGACCAGTTGCAGGGATCCAGTTATTATTCGAAGATAGATCTACGGTCAGGATACCACCAACTTAGGGTCCATGAGGAAGACGCGCCAAAGACAGCCTTCCGAACCAGATATGGCCATTATGAGTTCTTAGTGATGCCTTTCGGGCTAACTAATGCGCCGGCTATATTCATGGATCTGATGAACCGTGTGTGCAAACCATATTTGGACAAGTTTGTGATTGTGTTTATAGATGATATTTTGGTTTACTCTCGAACCAAGGCCGAGCATGAGCAACACCTGAGATTGATTTTGGAATTGTTAAGGAAAGAAAAGTTGTATGCGAAGTTTTCCAAGTGCGAATTTTGGCTTAGAGAAGTTCACTTCCTCGGTCACGTTGTAAACGAGAAAGGAATTCACGTTGATCCTTCCAAAGTCAAGGCCATCGAAAACTGGGAAGCGCCAAAAACCCCAACTGAGGTGAGGCAATTCCTTGGACTAGCTGGCTACTATCGACGCTTCATTGAGAACTTCTCCAAGATAGCTCTACCTCTGACCGCGCTAACTCAGAAAGACAGGATGTTTGTTTGGGGCGAGAACCAGGAAGCAGCGTTTCAAATGTTGAAACAGAAGTTATGTAGTGCGCCAATCTTATCCCTGCCCGAGGGGACAGATGACATCGTTGTTTACTGCGACGCTTCACACCAGGGACTCGGATGTGTCCTTATGCAGCGAGACAAAGTTATGGCGTATGCCTCGCGCCAACTTAAGACCAATGAGAAGAACTACACAACGCATGATTTAGAACTTGGAGCTGTTGTCTTCGCGCTAAAGATTTGGCGCCATTACCTCTACGGTACGAAATGTGTAATCTTTACGGATCATAAGAGCCTCCAACATATATTCGATCAGAAGGAATTAAACATGAGGCAACGAAGATGGGTTGAATTGTTGAATGATTATGATTGCGAGATCAAGTATCATCCGGGGAAAGCGAATGTGGTAGCAGACGCGCTAAGCAGAAAGGAGCGAATAAAAACGCTACGAGTCAAGGCTCTAAGGTTGACCATTCACGCAGAACTCTCTACGCGCATCCGAGACGCTCAGCAAGAAGCCTTGAAACCAGAGTTTGTTAAAAACGAATGCCTTGGGGGTATGGTTAAAAGTTTGGAACTGAAAGAGAACGGCAATCTATATTTCGCTAACCGCATATGGGTCCCCCTCAAGGGAGGATTGCGCGAGCAAGTTTTAAACGAAGCTCACAAGACGCGATATTCCGTACATCCTGGCGCAGACAAGATGTACCAAGATGTTAAAACGCTGTATTGGTGGCCCAATCTTAAAAGCGCCATCGCGACGTATGTCAGTAAGTGCCTGACGTGTTCGAAAGTAAAGGCTTAATACCAGAAACCATCGGGGTTGCTTCAGCAGCCAGAAATTCCCATGTGGAAGTGGGAACAAATCTCTATGGACTTCATCACCAAACTACCAAGGACACCTGGGGGTTATGACACGATATGGGTTATTGTAGATCGGCTAACTAAGTCAGCACACTTCCTGCCGATTAAAGAAACTGATAAAATGGAAAGGTTAGCCCGACTGTATATTCGAGAAGTAGTTTCAAAACATGGAGTCCCAGTGTCCATCATTTCTGATAGAGATAGTCGGTTCACCTCAAGGTTTTGGAGATCATTGCAAGAGGGGTTAGGTACTCGACTGGACATGAGTACGGCTTATCACCCCCAAACGGATGGACAAAGCGAACGAACGATCCAGACTTTGGAAGATATGCTGCGCGCGTGCGCGATCGATTTTGGAGGTAGTTGGGATAACCACCTCCCGTTGGTTGAATTTTCTTACAATAACAGTTATCACACAAGCATTAAGGCTGCGCCGTTCGAAGCTTTATATGGGCGCAAGTGTAGATCCCCACTGTGTTGGGCTGAAGTGGGCGACAAGCAAATGACTGGTCCAGAAGTGATCCAAGAAACAACAGACAAGATTTTTCAGATAAGGGATCGCCTTAAGGCAGCACGCGACAGACAGAAAAGTTATGCTGATATGAGAAGGAAACCGTTGGAGTTTCAAGTAGGGGATAAAGTACTTTTGAAAGTCTCTCCATGGAAGGGAGTCCCCCGTTTCGGTAAGCGAGGAAAGCTAAATCCGCGCTACATTGGACCTTTTGAGATCCTGGAGAGGATCGGTCCAGTTGCTTATAAACTCCGTCTACCCGCCGAACTCAGTGGAGTTCATGATACGTTTCATGTATCCAACCTCAAGAAATGTTTATCTGACGAAACGTTGATTTTACCGGTGGAAGAAATTCATATTGACAAACAGCTGCACTTCGTAGAAGAGCCTATAGCAGTAACCGATTGGAAAGAACAAAGGTTGCGCAGAAGCAGAATCAAGTTGGTAAAAGTTCAATGGAACTCAAGGCGTGGGCCTGAATTCACTTGGGAAAGAGAAGACCAGATGCGCATAAAATACCCACACCTCTTTCAGAATATGGCTTCTGCCAGCAACGTCTCCTAAATTTCGGGACGAAATTCGTTTAACGAGGGGAGAATGTGACACCCGGTAAATTCCCAACCCCTTAAACTAAGTAATCAACCTAATAATTAGGTGATTGTAAATATTATGCGCGCCATGTTAGTCAGCGCGTGCATTTGTTATGTGCGCCCTGCGCGAGCGCGCTATGTTAAGAATCAGCGCGGGCACATTATGTGCGCCCGGCGCGAGCATATGTTAGAATCAGCGCGGGCATTTATGTTTGCCCTGCGCGAGCGCGCCATGTTAGTCAGCGCGTGCATGTGTTATGTGCGCCCTGCGCGAGCGCACCATGTTAAGAACCAGCGTGAGCATATGTTATATGCGCCATGCGTGAACGTATTGGCCTTATGATTTCATGTAACTTAAACGTTTTGTCTTTGGGTTGACCATCCCGCATGATGCTAAGGCGGGTGCATCCTACATCGTTTATGCGCGTGCGGAAGGGAACTAACCTACCCGCATGGCGGGAACGTTGAGAGCTAGTTTGTCTGAAGCTCCAGGATGGAATTGACTTCAACATGACTGATCACTATGTTGAAATACCAAGACCACCTGGAGAATCTACAAATGAAACTCAAATGTCCCTAACTGCGAGAAGGTTACGCACCTACCCGCAGCAAAGAAATGTTCTACACGCAGAAAGCTATGCGCACCAAGTTATACGCGCAGAACACTTAGTCAAAATGATCAGATTTAAGGAAATTGTCCCCGCCCAATAGAGGGCGGTTGCGTGTTTCAGAAAACTTCTACTTTTTACTGTACACTGTCTAAAGCACTGAAAAAGCAAACTGTAAAAGTCAACTGCCAGCCACCCACTCTCACCAGCCACAGCCCTGCATGTCCTGTCCATATCAAATCAGAATCTTTAATCTACTTTTCTACTCTTTTTAATAAATAATAATAATTTCCATACTTTATCATCATTTCAAAAGATTACAATTCCCTAAAGCAAGGGATTGTGTTCCCTTAAGTTTGCCTATAAATTTGTAGCCTAAATTACCACTCAAAACACACTTCAAAGAACTACAAACTTGCACTAATCTTTTCCCAAGCATCCGTTGTTTCCAGCTCCGATCCTGTTACTAGGTAAGCCGAGATTATAACCTTGAGATCTACTTTCCAACCCTTATATCTTGATCTTAATATATATATTTGTTATTTCTAGACCCTCGATTCCGAGGCCAACACCAAGAAAACCCGAATCTCGATTAATCCCTTAACAAGAACCACAGGTGAGTCTCACAGCCCCATTTTCACTGTTTTCACTATTTTAAACTGTTTTCGGGGCGAGGGACACGTATTTAAATAATGATTTATCATGGTATATTTACAAGCTAAGCAAACGATTACGTGTTTAAGTTATGTTTCATGATGAGCAATGCGAACAGTTATCTATGGTTTTTCGATGATAGTGCACCAGATTCGAGTAAGTGATCACTTTACCATTGGAACTCTAAGGGTAGGGACTGCTGGTTTGATCCGCCCACTCGTAGGGGTCGCACCTCTTACATAGACGAGTGCCTAGTATGGTCATGGGGCAGTACTATGGGTTTGAGCCCGCTCGTAGAGGTCGCTCCTCTTACGCAGACGAGCGCCTTGTTTTCCGGCACAACGTCCGCGCGTAACCCGCGGGACGGTATTACAGCATATATTCGCTCGTAGTGGCAGCGCCACTTACACAGACGAGCACAGTTTTCCAGAAGTGTCCGCGCGTAACCCGCGGGACGGTATTACGTTATTTTAGCTCGTAGTGGCAGCGCCACTTACACAGACGAGCACAGTTCCCAGAAATGTTCGCGCGTAACCCGCGGAACGATTTTATCAGAATATGTTGATATAACTATGTTTTACCAAGCATGTGTTTAATGATGCTACCAGAATTATGTTTCAGAATGATTTGTATCAAGATTATGATGCAATACGATTTATCAAGTTACTAAAACTTGTGAACTCACTCAGTTTATACTGATTCCAATGTTTTTACGTGTCTTTCAGGAGATAACTAGGTAGCGCATGGAGTCACACTTAGAGCACCACACGCTGAACATCTAAAACAAGCTTTTTGGAAGATTTTGGTTTTATCCCCTCGATGCGCACGGTTACCCGCCGCGCAAGGGGATATGGCGAGAAAATCTTCAGTTTTTGTACTTGGATGTTTTTATGTAATACTTAAACAATGTAATGTATTTGTATTAAACTTCTCATGCGCAATAAAAATCTTTGAATGTTTTGCAATGGCCCGTGCTTAAGTATCAATCCCCACTCGCGCGCGCCCGGCTGTTTCCGCCGCTCAGGGCCGGGTGTGACAAAGAAGCCGTGAAAGAAAATAAAACTGAGAGCGATGATGGGATAAACAACTCCCCAAATATGGATACTCTAGAGAGGGTGACTGTAGATCCTACTGCTCAAGAGCCTGTAGCTGCTCCTTCTTCCAAGCCTGCTCGAAGAAAGACAAGAAAATGCATAAAACACTACAGCGTGAGCAGAATGGTAAGCATTAGATGGAGATCAAAGTAGTATCATGAAGACTCTCCAATCCTCTACGCAAGGTGGTACAAAGACAACAAAAGTTGGGCTATCCGACGAGCCAACGACGACCTGACATATCTCACTTATAGAGAGATGCACACTTTGTCTATACTTGATATGAACTATTTCGGGAAGACAGTGGGTTGAGGCGAAGAGGAACACACTTTAGAGGGATGGTTCTAGCGGTTTTTGAAGCATGAGTGGAGAAAAGACTACCCAAACTTTCCACTGAATCCGGTTAGGTCATTCAAGTCAAAGGAACTCAATCCTTTCACTAGAAAGAATTCAAAATGATGGAGATACAAGATTTCATACAATAATAGAGAACCTATCATGCATGGCATGCCCTTCGACGACAACCTTCTCTATGACTTCATCTTATGGGTGTTCGATAACGAGAAAGGCGAGGCAATAATTCATTATGACAACATCCATCACCTCCGCTTTTTCGATGAGCATGAATTGGCAGGATTTGGCAAGGATTATCTACTCAAGCTTTATAGATCACCTCTGTGCACATTAGAATATGTGCTTCGGGACTATACCAATGCAATCGTCAAGAAATTCAACAAGTTTGTACAAATTCTTGTTAAGAAACATCCATTTGATCACGACGAAGTGTTCGAGTACGAGTCCGAGTCCGACTGAAGAACCAAGCTAATGGAACAAATACTAAAGACCAGAGGGAGATTGTTAGTCTCATTTTGTGTTCGAGTACGAGTCCGAGTCGGATTTTGTTTCTTCGTATGTTTGGGCCCAAGGCCTTGTAATATAGATCCCATTGGGCCGTAAATAATATGAAGATGTTGCATGAGCGCGCACACTATATATAGTGTGTGTATATCTTGCATACACAACCTTTTGTCAATTTATCCAACTTTATCCTTATCAAAACTCTCTCTTTCTCTCTTCCCTCTCCTCATCCTCACGGAAATAACAATACCAAACAAGATCCGATATCTCGGTTCCTCACTAGTGATTTCCGCTAGCTAGTGTTGAGATTGATCCAAGTAGACCAGTGTTATGTTGTTTGATCCGTCCATAGGACCTACATATCATTTTTGGAGTTGCATGACCATCTCATATATACTGACTGCACCATGTATGTAACTGATTACTCCACTCCAAATGATACATCTTCAGTATTACGAGATTCATCAGCTTTAACCTTAAAATTATCATATATGCAAATTCTTCATCAAGCTACAACTACATATAAGTGTTTGAATTTTCACGTTGAAACGAGGTTGATAATTCCTGGTAGTACCAATGCCTCTATTTTGAGGATGTTGAATAACAACATTGTAATCACCTTTATTTTTGTCTCTATGGATGTTTTCGCTAGTTGCGATCACAACACGTAGCTCTTTAGGGCCAAGTTTTGTTTGTTAGCCTTGGGGGACAAACCCAAACCATTCATAGTTTCAGCCATGTGAACGAAGTTTTGTATTTATTCTCAACCGGTGTGTCATCGGGATACCAGAGCTCTGATAAATGTTACATGACAGAAATAGATGATGGTAGATATGATCTAGCAAACATTACAACTTACCAGAGAAACTTTATTATCATATTAAGTGTTCTTTTGAATATGACAAATCACCCTTTATTTATTCTAAGTAAAATTTTATTTCGGTCAAATTATTTAACACATTAACTATATACTTAAAAATGAAAAAAAAAAATATAACCAAAATCTTAATTTCGGTCCAACTAATTTCAACCCCAAACCTAAGTAAGACAGTAAAATAAATAACAAACAGTCAAAACTAAAACTAACTATTAGAAAACTTTTAAGCTCTATAGTTTGAAACCGATTCAAGAGGGTTAGTGGGTTTTAATCTTGATGATGTTCTTGGATGAGTTAAGTTTGAAACGTCAAAATCAGTACGAACTGTTAACATGTTTGTAGGTCCCGAAACCGGATCAAACAACAAAACAAACTAAGATACTAGTTGTTCTTGGATCAACCTCACAACTAGTTGGTGGAAACAACTAGTTGGACCGAGATCTCGGATCTTGTATGTGTGTAAGAGAAAACCGAAACTTGGAAGGTGGGTGAGGGGTTAGAGAGGGTTTGAAAGGACTTAGACAATATTATGCAAAAGGGTTAGATTGGTGTATGAGATACACACACATTATATATGTGTGTATTTACTCATACACCTCTTTCATTAATAAGGCCCAATGGGCTTCAAATACAAGAGGCCTCGGGCCCAATACATAACACCGTAAATACCAAAGACGTAAACTAAATGATACAAATACGAAAGACTCAATTAAACAAAACCGGGCCTTACAATCTCCCTCTAGTCTTTTGGTATTTGTCTTATTTCCTTCTCACCACTCGCATTCGGGCTCGTAGTCAAATACACCATCTGGATCTTCTTCAAAAGGTTGCTTTTTAACAAGTAATCTGACAAACTTGTTGAATTTTCCAACGATGGCGTCCATGTTGTCACGACGGACATCTTAGACTGTAGATAGAGGCGACTCAATTAGCATCCTGAGGTCGCGGAGTCCAAATCCAGTCAATTCGTGCTCATCAATGAATGTGAGCTCGTGACTGCGAGTGCATTGCATGATGGCATCATCGATTTTGTTGTTGACTTTGAACTTGCTTGCATGTTTCCCAATATGCTCATGCTGTAGTATTTGATTCCTCTTCTTGATCGACTTCTAGCAGGATCAGCAACAGAAGCGACTGCATGCTTATCAATGATTGGCTCAAGATTCTTCCCAATTGGTGATGTGTCGGGTTCGGGAGAATAGTTGATGCCGTCATCATCATCTTTATTTTCTTCACGGCTTTCTCGAACAGAAGGAACGGTTCCTGCAAAAGAAAAAACATTTAGTAAAGAGGCGAGCGCAGCCTCCACTGCAGCCTCCGATTCCCTCGTTTTCTCAGCCTCCTTTGGCGGCTCAGCATCAGCCGTCTTATTTCCGATAGCCTCACCTCTACCAATTCCACTACCACTACCATCACCACGAGTATCATCATAGCTATCATACTCATCCTCATCCTTGTCATCCCTCTTCTGACTCATCATCGTCTCCATCCAAACACTTTTCAAGATATATTTTATCGGGTCAATACTTAAAAAACGATGCAATGAGGATCTTGTTATAAACAAAAACCCATTTTGACTAAATACTTAAAAACTAAAATAAATTTTTTTTAAATAAAATTAAAATTTAAAAATAAGTTTAAAGTAAAATAAAGTTTTAAAAAATTAAAATTAACAGAAAAGAAACTTTTTGGACAAAAATAAAATTTATACAAAATTTAAAAGAAGTTTGAAAATAATTACAAAGATGAAAACAAAAGTAAAATAACTAAAGTAATAAGAATAAAATAATATAAATTCAAGTAAGTTAGAAGTAAAGATAAAATTTAAAAATAAAGTAGAAAATAAAAAATAAAGTTAAAATGAGCATTAAAATTTTCAAATTAAAAATTAAGACAGACTCAAGATTTATACAAACCTTAAAATATAAGTTTAAAATTTTAAAGATAAAAAGTTTAAAAACAAGATTGTAAAATAAAGTTGAAATAAAATGAATTAAGATCAAATTAAATAATTTCAAAAATAATTTAAAAATGAAAAATAAAAATAAAAATAAAATTTAAAAATAAAAAAGAAGTTAAAATAAGATAAATTAAAAAAGTTAAAATAATTTAAAAAAGAAGTTAAAATAAGTTAAGATAAAATAAAATTAAAAGAAATACAAGTTAAACTAATTTTAACATGTAAAATAAAATAAAACAAAAACTTAAAAATAACTTAAATTTAAAAATAAGATGAATAGAAAAATTAATATTATATTAGTTATACTGGTTAATTTACAAAACTCTATGTTACTTGTTTTTGCTGAGAAAGATCACGGCATGAAATCATATTATCTATAGTGTCCTGGATTATACTTCTATTTGGATATTATTATGACAAGAACCCATGGTCGATTGTAGATATGTTGGTCCACTTTAAACTTAACAAATATTTTGATTTCATTGTGATACGTTAAGGTATAGTTAGACACAATACATGTGTGGTCCCCTGTTAATCCAACATGTTACAAACTCCATCATACCTCGGGCATACTTGGTGTTCATCAGTATCACCCCGAATTGACTCCGACCCCCTAATGATTGATCAAAACATTTTAAGCTTCATAGACATTTTGCAAACTTTTCTTTCAAACAATATGTAAAGGTTGAACCATTGACTTACTAGCCTGGTTGACTTATGCCTTCGTATAAAGTGTTTAGAACTTACTTGTTTGCCCCACGTTACGTGGTTCTAATATACCCCTTTTTGTTTGATAAAATTTTCAACATTTTTGTTGTTGATTTTGAATACTTTTTTGAGTATTTTGCAGTTGTTTTTTTTTCTGCTTCTTCAATAATTTTTTATATTTTTCAAAATTTGAAGCTAAAGCAAGAAATAATTTTTCATTGTGACCAATCACTAACGGGCTCGTATATGACTGACTATTAGGATTTTTTTCCGTCATAAATATGACTTAATTGGAGTCGGCAACCGCTTCATAAGAGTGTAACCACTAGCATAGGCAAATATTTAAGTTTATATCATTATGATGCTTACTCATTTGTTAAGCCTATCTACACATCAAACAATGATTTTGTTGGCTTTTGATCTACTCTTTTCATGTGCTAGGATCACCTAAGACATCTTTCTATCATTTTCTAAAGGTCGAATCGATTTCTCAAAGTTTTCTGATATTTTAATATTATATTATCCGACTCCCTCTAGGAGCTCCCTATAAACAAGAGATTATATTTTAGATCTTTTTCTGATTTTCTTAACTAAATATAAATAAATAATGTAAAATATTTTTGGAAAGTCAAGTGACTTAATTTTTTATTTTCTTAACAAAAGTAAAATCTTTTTGGTGAGTTAAGACTCATTTTCAAGTGACTTAATTTTTGATTTTCTTAACAAAAGTAAAACCTTTTTGGTGAGTTAAGACTTATTTTCTCCCTCTAAAATTGTGACATATTAAAAAAATATTTACAAATTTTCATATACAAAAAGATAAAAGAAATATGAAATAATAGAAATGCAAATTAAAAAGAAAATTAAAAACAAAATAAAAATAAAAAAAGTTTCAAATTTAAAACTTTAATAAAAAAAATTAATTTGAAAATAAAAGTTTAAAATTTAAAATAAAAAATTTAAGCTAAATTAAAAAAAGAAACTAAATTAAAAAGAACTTAGATAAAAAAACCTTTAAAAAAATAAAAATAAAATGAAATAAAATAAAATAAAATTAAAATAATTTTAAAATAAAAATACAGAAAAATAAAACAAAAAAAAATTAAAACTTAATTTTGTACAAAAGAGATCATGCTAAGTGACTCAACGAGAAACAAAAATCTGGCACGATCAAAGGCTTTAGTAAATAGGTCTGCATAGTTGTCATCAGTATCGACCCGTTCTATTGTGACAAGCTTTTGGTTCAAATTTGAGAGATGCTAAGAAGATTATGTTTCGGTTGTTCCACCAAGTTGACATCTTCAAATGCCAGGACTCCATTTGACACTTTACCTTGTTTAGAAATGTTTCCACCTATATCTCTAGCAAAAGAAACGTATCCGCCATCGAACGGTTTAATGTCAAATAGCAAGGATTCGTCTCCTGTCATGTGTCGGGTATAGCCACTATCCAAATACCATATACTATTTACAGACTTTCTTGGCTGACCCTACACATTAGCAATTTAATTAGATACAGGTTCCCGAGACTTAGTTGTCTCGGGAGGGTCAAATGTCCTTTTCTCATTGTTGTTTATGAAGTTGTGGGGCGTGTCTGAATCAGAAGAACAGTCTTTAGGATTCCATGCACGAGCAGGTTTCCATTTTTTAAAAGATTTTCGAGACTGTCTCCTTCTTGGTTTTAAAACAACATCCTCGGATCTTTCAATATTTGGATGTCTTTTCTGCTTTCTTTTTGATGAACTCTCATACTTTTCAGTCTCTGAATTCCTTTTTGCTCTCTCCTTCTTGGTTATCCAAAAAGGAGGTTTATCATTTCTTTTATTTTTGGATCTCACATCCATTTCACTAGCAGAACTGTCAGGTTGATCATTTCTATTCCTTGAGCTTGGTTTAGCTCTGGATCTGAATTGATTAAACCGACTGTTCGTTTTCTTTTCATATCATGCCAGTTCTTGCAATGTCTTGCAAGTGAGAAGGATTACCACACACAAAACACAACTTTCTTCTATCTTCCCTATAGAAACCGTCAGAATGATAATAAATGGGTTGTGGCAAGTAAGGAGATGGTTTACGGAACAAACAGGCTGTCAGATCTATGACCCCTATCATCAAAAACATTTGTATAGAAAGAATTAACATGATCTTGTGGATAGTAACCATAGTAGCTATTATCAAATTGAGTAGCTATTATCATTGTTCAAAATGTTTTTGGAAACAAAATTATTACAGACAGGTTTGATAATAGATGAACCAAAAAGCAAATTTTTATCTCCATAACCCGTGTTTGTTTCCATACACCCATTTTCTTCTACACAACCTGCTACATAAGATGAATCACTATCAGGATTAACTGAGGAATTATCTGAAATAACAATCTTGGGAGCTGCAGGAACAAATGTCTTTGATATGGGTACATGGCCAATACCATAGACCATTTCTTCCTCATGGGGAGAATTAAAATCAAAGTGAGGAAGGATAGTACCGTTATCATTAAAAGGCGGTGGAACAACCGAACTATCATAGCCTATTCCAGTCTTTAATCTTAACTCCATTTGGGACCCAATTAGTTTATTCAGCTTTTCAGAAGCAAACTCAAAGTTTTCTATGGCAATTTTATTTTGAGATAATTCAATTTCTAACTTGGAAATTTTAGCATTCAATTCATCTATATGTTTTTCATGATGTTGAGCTAAATATGTAGATATAGTGACCTTTTCCCTAAGTTTTTCCATATCGTTACCATGAGTGTTAATCCTAGTGGTATAAATCTTTGCAGCTTTCTTAAGATCATCATTCTGAACTTGAATGCTACGAATTTGTTCAAGAATTTTTACATTGTGGTTTGTTTAATGAAGAACTTTATCTATACATTCTTGAGTGCAAAGTTTGTGTACCTCGGGAATGAGCGAGGCAGGTGTAGGAATCCCATCGGAGGCGCTTGAGGAAGTGTCAGCTTGATCAACGAATGCCATCCCAGCAAAGTTTAGAGGATTCTTTAATTCTTCAAATTGATCCTCTTCCCAATCAGGTACATTTGACTCGACATTCCTAGCAATCATCGCCTTTGAGCTCGACTCCAAGTTCCCTTTTGATGTGCTTCCATGATTGATTTTGGGAATCCTTGACTTAGAAGAGTAGTTTGGGATGATTCTCTGATCTGGCCTCTTACTACTTTCATTGTCAGACATTTCGGTGATCTTGATTTCTCCCACAGCCATTTGCGGATTTGTGCATTCACGAGCAAAGTGGCCTGGTTCCCCACAGTTGTAACAACGAAGCTTGTCCTTTTCAAAACCCAAATTCTTCCTGTCTCTGAAGCTATTCTTCCCGTACTTCTTCATAAAGTTTGTGGCACGATGAACAGCCATGGCCATCTGGTATTTTATATCCATTTTCTTGAGATCATACTTGTTGATCTCGAGAAGATCTCCTTGTTCAAACGACGGAAACTCCTCGTGACTTGACAGAAAAGCATGAATCAAAGCCACAGTGGAGTCGTCATTAAAGATGGGCTTTGAAGCAGTGTAAGCTGGAGTGCTTGAAGTAGGCTTAATCCCATGAGCCTTGAGTGCTTGAGCCACAGCTTGATCAACAACAGATTGAATGGAGCTTGAGTTTGAACTAGATGAAACATGAGATGAACCAGCATTCTTGAAGGTTAAACTTGGATTCTGAGTAGTGGAGTTGGTTTGCTTATGAATGCAGAACTCACACCGGTTCCAGTTGTCATACCAACCTTCGAAAGAGAACTAACATGATTACCCATTCTTAGCTTGTCATACATTTCAAATAACTTGATGATTGAGGTTAAGTCACTAAGACTGGTAATGTGAAGATGTGTGGTTCTCTTAATAGTGATGACACTACTGCTCCATGAATAGGGAAGTGAGTTGAGCAACTTGTCATTAATCTCAATTTGATCATAATCAATGCCATCACTGTTGATTTTAGTGATCAACGTTTCAAATCTTGAGATAAGGCTAGGAATGGTCTCTCCTTGAATGTAGTTAAACATGTTGAACTCACCTTTCAGCATCCCTTTTCGACTATTTTTCATTTCCAAGTTTCCTTCAAACTTAGCAGCCAATGCATCCCAAAGGGTTTTAGCGGTAGCGTGTTCTCTTAAAGTTAAGGCTATTTCATGTGAGAGACAAATAGTCAGAACACCAAAACCCTTTTGATCCTCAGCAAGCATCCTTCGATCATTATTATCATAGTCTTCTACCGCTTTAGGAACTTCGCCATGAGCATTAGTGGTTACAGGACGATGTGGGCCTTGTTCAAAAGGTCTAATGAGATTGTGATCAATGATTCTGAGATAATTCTTAAATCTCTATTTGAACTCGTCAAAGTCGTTGATGTGCGTGCGCGTAGCTTGTATAAATATGATAGATTGGATATTTAGCTTTTGCATAAGATCGTGTTTTAAATTTATAAAAGTGATTTCTACAAAGACTAAACACACACAAAATAGGCAAGTGTACCTATCGTATATGTAGAATAGTATTGGTAAGAACCAAGTATCGATCCGTGGACACAAAGGTTTCTAATAATAAATCATTGTTTTACTTCAATCGGAGGTTTTAATCATTTTGGAGTTGATTTTTAAACTTTTTATAAAATATAAATACTTATATATATAATATATAGGTGACCGAGACAAGAGATTCTAAACGAGTTGTTCAATTATGCGAAGGTTACCATCTAAGATCTAGAATCCACTCCATTGTTCCTTGATTATTAATAGTTAAACATGTGATAGACTTGTCCTAATAATATATGATAGAATTATGATCCTCATTTTTGAGTGAACACATTCTATGACATAATGAATAATAGCATGCATATTTTCAAGTCCATCCTATGCCTAATAGCATGCTACCCCGAGAATGTCAATTTAAGTAGACAAGCAGTTGGCAAAGTAGAATGATTAGAATTGACTTCGATTTCTCAAATACCAATCCTAACAACTTCGAGTGGTTGTAGTTAACTCACACAACCTCCCCTTGGTTGATTTATGTAGGTTATAATTACACATTCCGTTAACATATGATTTCTTTAACTAGCATGATATCCTAAGCAAAGCCATTTTCGGATTACCAAGACTTAGAGAAATACATCATAACTTATATCTCATCATTTCTAAGTACAATATAAAGATCCATGTTTCGATAATGTATCAAAGTATTTCTATCTTTCAAGAACATGAATCGATCATGAACGATTGCCAATATAATTGATAATCACCAACTTTTAATTAGTATTTTAAGATGGTGAAACATTTCTCATCAAAAGATAATTGTAAGATAACCATGTACTTTACCAAACTAAACCACATGTTTTATATAATAATCAAGTAGAACAAAGCTTCTTCATAGTTTTTAGATGGTAAATGGAGTTTAGCTCATAATGAGCATAATGATCTAACCAAATGTAGATGAATCTTCCTTCTTAATGATAGTGATGATGGTTGATGATGATGGTTGATGGTGGTGATCTCCAAGCTAACCTTCTATATGAGTGTTAGTGTGTGTTTTTATAAGTGAAAACCGGATAGAACTCTTTTCAAGGCACACCAAATGAGTGCAACATGAGCCACTATTTATAGGTAATCTGGATAGTGAGGCACGACCCCGTGCTTGATGAGCACGCCCCCTTGCATTTTTATGACATGTGCCAGATTTGTTTTGTCTTTTCTGTGACGTGGCCACGGCCCCATGGTTGGTAGGCACGGCCCCGTGGTTTTTAGTGACATGTGCTCAATTCTTCTTTGTCGTTTCTGAAAGGTAAGCACGGCCCCGTGTCCAACTGTTCACTATTTTGTCTTTTCTTGTAGATTTTTATTGTCTTTTCTGAAAAGTTACCAGAAGCACGGCCCCGTGCTTCCAAGAGCACAGCCCCGTGTTTCCAAAAAGCACAACCCCGTGTTTCCAAAAGCATAGCCCTGTGTTTCCAAAAGCACAGCCCCATATTTTCTGAAAGCACAGCCCCATGTTTTGCTGTTTTCTTTGGTTTTCTTTGGTTTTTCGTCGGTTTTTTCATTCGTTTCTTCGTTTGAGGCTTGGATTCACCTGAACATATATTTTAACATGATAAGTAGTTATTTTAACAATATTATACGATAGAAGTTGCAGTTTTTAAAGATTATTTGATGCTAAAAAGATGTATATTTTTATATACATCAAACATCCTCACACTTGAACCTTGTTTGTCCTCAAGCAAGCTACTTATAAATATTCTCTAAAAATAACAAGTTAGGACTATAGCTTAAACATCCCAAAAGAGTTCCAAGAAAATGGGAACAAAATAGCCAACCTTAAATCATAGGAATATATGTAGTGATATATAAAAAAGTGATTTGTTTTTATGAGCTTCTGTTTATGCAAAACGTCACGTTCTCACAATGTTCACTCACACTCGGTTTTATATCTGATAATACCTGTGATGTATGTATGTGAACACTCTTAGCCAAAATGTGACCTGTGATAAATAAGCTTGTAACAAGTTCAAATCTCCACCTTTGTGAAGGGTTGAATAGATCAAAAGGTAATATGGGTTGGTTTTGTGTGAGTAGGGATTTGGTATTTTGTGGTGGTTCACGGGTTTAGGTTAATGAGGATGAGGACGGTAAATACAACTTCTGTTGTTTGTCGGGAGTCTTAAGATGTCTTCAACGGTTAGCTCCTTTCTCCCGATTGCTAAATGTCACACCCCGACCAAAGGCGGCGGAACATGCCGGGGTGCAACGATTGCTCATAAGCGCATGACACTATTTAAAGCGACAATATTTAACAAACTCATTTCATTTCACATCATCGAAAATGTCACATAACCAAATATTCATAACTCAAATACAACAAAATATAACAAAATATAGCAAATCAAATATTGTTCAGTTTTGCTAATATCCTAACGGTATTTGTGACGTTTTCTTCACCGAACTCCATAATCAACCTAGATGCAAACCTGTAACATTTCATAAAATAAAGTTTATCAACACAAAGGTTGGTGAGCAATTCATAAGTTTGAACAATAGATATATAGTATGAAAAGCCACAAAACTAGTATACAAAACCATAAATAATAGCTATAAACTTGGATAAATAGTTATCGCTAACAAGTTAGCGACACCCAACTATAAGGGGTTGCAAAATAGTTTAGGATTTTATAGTTATCGTTAATTGCATTACGTTAACGACACCTTGCCATGAGGGGTTGCCAAATGGTCTAGGATTTATAGTTCCACCATCCAAAAGCGATAAACACATAGTCAAATAAGCATAGAACACCAAATCGAGCAATTATTCAAGTAAGGTATACAATAACGTTTGTGGTTTAAGACCCAAGTATAAAACATTTAGTTTAGATAAGTTGAAATGTCACCCCTAAAATAAAAGATAGAAAACGGGGTATGAAGTTACTCACGTTCAAGTAATAAACTTGAAAGATTGATTATTTGGAGATTTGCCGGAACGACGAGTTTAACGTATGAAGCCTAAATAAAAGAAAGTCTTGGATTTAGAAAGGTTGTCTTGAAGATCTTTAAATAAAATAATTGTTGCAAAAACTAATCAATTAAAGTTCAAGGTTTAAAATGTAACTATTTAAGAATTTATAATAATAACCCTTTTAAAAAAATGTAAGTTTGCTCAAAACCGGGTTAAAGTATCTGACCTTAATATTTACCTAACCAATGTTAAGTAATAAGGTGGGGAAAATGCTAAAATGCAAGTTCCATTAGGCTAAAGATACTAAAACGGGTTTTTAACGAGTGTTCGGGTTGTTGGTTCGGGTCTTGACAAATGGTCGAACCCAAAGTCAACTTTCCAAAATATTAATTGTTATGAGATAACTCATTAAAACATACTAACACTTAACCAAGTACGTAGATCTATTGTTTAGAACTAACAACGCACGTTAAGCGAGTGTTCGGTTTTGTCGGTCCAAACTATGTTATGAGATCAAGTTGGATCCAACTATTCCAAGTACTTAAGAAAAATAATTAAAATCAGTTTGTAAACTATTTTTTAAAGAAATATACAAGTCTTGATAACTAAAAACACACTTGTGTGTCTTAAGCGAGTAAAAGTCGGTATAGTTCGGTCTCCATCTCACAAATAGTTCATAGATGGTTTCTACATGCCCAAATATCATAGAACTTGTATATTGGTTTATAAATGAAGAAAACTTAAATTTTACAACAAAAAAAGGTAACTACAAGTCTTTTAAGCAAAAGTTTCGGTTTAGTTCGGTTTCCATCTCCCAACGAGTTCATAGATGGATTCCATATGCTTAATATCATAGAACTTGTA
Organism: Bidens hawaiensis; assembly: GCF_021521415.1. Classification (NCBI taxonomy): domain Eukaryota; kingdom Viridiplantae; phylum Streptophyta; class Magnoliopsida; order Asterales; family Asteraceae; genus Bidens; species Bidens hawaiensis. Next base: position 695,535 of record NW_027491459.1, on the reverse strand, counting down.
AAAATGATTTTTGAAACTCAAATCTAGCAATAAACATGTTTAAACAACTATTTTAACAAAACTAGTAAACAAAAGTTCGGTTTCCGGTTTGGACTAGTTTCGGTTAAACCGAGGTTAGTCTTATACAAACCCACACCATGGAACTTGTAAATAAGATGAACAAACTAAAGGGTTAGAAGTTAGTCATAAGTGATATGTATAATAAGTTATGTGTGTGTAAATATATATCAAGAACACGAAGTCCTCCATGAAGCCTTGCCTTATGACATTCGAAACTTAACCAACCAAAGTCGGTGAAGTAACAAATAAAGGAAAAAAGGGGTGTGTATTATATATATGTTGTACCACCATATTCAAGAGTTAGTAATGTCAGATGAACAAGTTAGAATGAAAGACTATAGTTAGTTTGACTTGAGAAGTCAAAACTACAAGAATACATAAGAAATAACAACCTTGAATCTATGGAGTTTGAGAGAGTTTTTGGAGATGTAGCAAGAGTAAAATGAAGAAGATGGGTGTGTATATATAGGGAAGGAGTGAAGGGTTGGGTATAAAGATTCTTTTATGGTTTGCATAAAAATGGGTATGTTTAAATGGTCAAACAATGCATAATAAAAAAAATATATATTTTATATATTTTAAATGACATGATCCAATATTTTATATATTTGAAATGTTCGGGTTACAAACGGGTCGGGTTTACATAACAAAAGTGACCCGAAATTGACGAATGTCACACTAAACTTTTTTTTTAAACAACCCTAGTGACTCTTTTAAGGTCAGATCGTCAAGACCAGTTTTGTCGAGGATGTGGATCAGTTATTCCTCAATCCTGCTCTGAACATAACTCCCAACTCTAATGGATCATTCGGCTTTGAGCCTAATAGCCCCCACCCTCATTAGTTCGGTATATTCATGTGAGACTGAGTTTGACTTTTTCTACATCTTCCTTCGTGGGACCAATTTCCGCAGCCTAAGCATCGTTCATATCTTTTTGCACTTCTTTTCATTGCGCTGTTGGAAACTCCACAAAATGGTGGCCTTTGTTCATCTTGGGGCCACTTTTTTCTCACCTCATTGCTAAAGAGAAAAATTCTCTCCCTAAGTTCTGGAGGCAACCTAGGTTTTGCTAAATGTATGCAGCAAAAGAAATTGAAATCGAACGAATGCATTTCCAGTTCTTTAGGGTCTGCCGGTAAAAGACCAGTGTCGTATTTTACCGGTGAGATGGATAACGTGGTAAGGTTTTGGTTTAGGTTTTTGGGTTTTGTAATTTGGGGAATGGTTTGAGAGGATTGTGACAATATTACCTTTTTTCTTATACAACGCTTTGTGTGGTCTTGAAATGAATAATTGCGACAAGTTCTAAATTACACGAAACATATGACTCACTCAATGCTTCCGAAAAAATATTTATATGGCATGAGGATTGTCTCACAGTAAAGGAGGGATTGGGTATAAACGCCATACTTTGCATAAATTTGTTCTCAGTATTACAAAACCTCTTTTTACTTTTTCACTTTTTTGGTTATAGTAGATTTCTAGTTGGTTCTTTGCAAAAAAAATCTCTTGGATTTTCTTTTAGTTTTGTTATAAAAATAGTCTTTATTTGCTATAAAAATTTTGTTATTAGAGAATCTTATAATTAGTTGAGCAAGCAATTGGTCAAGTAATTCCCCTCCCCACACTTGAATCTCACATTGTCCTCAATGTGAAAAGATTTATAAAAATATTAATAATAAGATTCATATGAAGTATTGAGGGTAAAATGGAAAGGAACTTCCCTACGGGCCAACGAAATTTGACACAGCGTCCCCTGTTATTCGTTCGTTTTCCTGTAGTGTACCTATATAAAAACTGCATACGACCAACAAGCAAAATAATACTTAAAATTTTTATTATTATTATTATTATTATTATTATTATTATTATTATTATTATTATTATTATTATTATTATTATTATTATTTATATATTTTTAACCTTATTTCAATGCCTAGTTTAATCAGGGTCTTGGCCAGATCCTACTTCCAAAATGTTCATTGATCTGGGTGGAGGATTAGTACCTCCGAGACGGTCTCGAATGGTCCATCGATGTATGGTTTCAATCGATGTCCATTAACTTCGAACTTCTGACCTTTAGAATTTGAAATCTCGACTGCCCCATAGTCAAAAACTGTTTCAACTATGTGTGGACCTTTCCAACGAGATTTCAACTTTCCTGGGAAAAGACGTAAACGTGTGTTATATAACAATACACGGTCGCCAACTTGAAATTTCTTGTTTCCTTTTAAATGGGCGTCATGTAAACGTTTAGTCTTTTCTTTGTAAGACCAGGAATTTTCATATGCCAGTGCTTTTAGTTCTTCGAGCTTGTGAATTTGATCTTCTCGGTTTTTATTAGCGGACATTAGATCAAAATTCACTGCTCTCAGAGCCCAATACGCTTTGTGTTTTAGTTCTACGGGTAGATGGCATGCCTTCCCATAAACAAGTTTGAATGGTGTTGTTCCTATGGGGGTTTTGTAAGCCGTCCTGAGGGCCCACAAAGCGTCATCTAACTTTTCTGCCCAATTTTGCGATTCATTCCTATAGTTCTTTCTAAAATCCTTTTAATTCCTCGATTTGAGACCTCCACCTGCCCACTAGTCTGAGGGTGATATGGTGTTGCCAGTCGGTGGTGAACCCCATATCGTGCTAAGACTTTGTCCATCAGAGCGTTACAGAAGTGGGTACCTCTGTCGCTGATTAGGGCTTTCGGAGTACCGAATCGTGAAATTAACTTTTTCAGAAATCGTACAACTACTCGAGCATCGTTAGTGGGAAGAGCTTGTGCTTCTACCCATTTAAACACGTAGTCGACTGCAACAAGGATGTACTTATTTCTGAATGAGTTAGGAAACGGGCCCATGAAATCTATTCCCCATACATCAAAGACCTCACAAAATTGAATGCCTTTTTGAGCCATCTCATTTTTGGCTTAGATGTTTCCGGCTCTTTGACAAGCATCGCATGCTTGGATCAAAGCATGTGTGTCTTTATATATGGTGGGCCAGAAAAATCTTGCATCAAATACTTTTCTGACCGTAGTGGCGGTACCGTGGTGCCCACCAGTAGGTCCTTCATGACAGTGTTTGAGAATATCTAAGGCCTCCTTTCCCGCTACACACCTATGAACAACCTGATCGACCCCTATCCTAAACAAGTATGGATCTTCCCAGAAGTAGAACTTAAGGTCGGAGAAGAATTTCTTCCGTTGTTGATGAGTTATCCCTTTTCTTACGATTCTACAAGCCAGATAGTTTGCGAAGTCGGCAAACCAAGGAATTTCATCCTTTTCATGCATGACTGCTTGGATTTGCATGAGAATTTCGTGCGGAAAATTATCATCGATATATTCTTTGTGAAGTTCTTCTGAAGCTGGGCATTCTAAGCGTGAAAGATGGTCTGCTGTTACATTCTCTGCTCCCCTTTTGTCTTTGACTTCTATGTCGAATTCTTGGAGTAGTAGAATCCATCTGATAAGTCTGGGTTTGGCATCCTGCTTGTTGAAGAGGTATCGTATGGCGGCATGGTCGGTGTAAACTATGGTTTTGGAAAGAACTAGGTAGGATCTAAACTTTTCAAAGGCGAAAACTACTGCTAATAACTCTTTTTCTGTTATGGTGTAGTTTTCTTGTGCATCATTAAGAGTTTTACTTGCATAGTAAATTGGGTGAAAATGTTTTTCCTTGCGTTGCCCGAGTACGGATCCAACTGCAAAGTCACTTGCATCGCACATGATTTCGAATGGAAGGGTCCAATCGGGTGTAGTCATGATTGGTGCGTTGACAAGTTTGTCTTTCAAATTGTTGAACGATTCAACACATTCCTAAGAGAAAACGAAGGGTGTGTCTTTCTCCAGAAGTTTGGTCCTAGGTCTAGAAATTTTGGAAAAGTCTTTTATGAAGCGGCGGTAGAAACCTGCGTGACCTAGAAGACTTCTAATAGCTCTGACTGAAGTTACTGGTGGAAGTTTGGATATGGTTTCTATTTTGACCCTATAAACTTCTAGTCCTGCTTGGGATATCTTGTGACCTAGAACGATGCCTTCTTTGACCATAAAGTGGTATTTTTCCCAGTTGAGTACTAAATTCACTTCTTCACACCTAGTCAACATTTTGTCTAGGTTTTTCCGACAATGATCGAATGAGTCTCCGAAGACTGAGAAGTCATCCATGAAGACTTCCATAGAGTTTTCGATCATTTCATAAAAGATGGCCACCATGCAACGTTGGAAGGTGGCTGAAGCATTACATAATCCAAATGGCATTCTTCGGTAGACGAAGGTTCCGTATGGACATGTGAAGGTGGTTTTCTCCTGATCCTCAAGAGCTATGGAAATTTGGAAATATCCGGAAAATCCGTCAAGAAAACAGTAGAACATTTTTCAAATAGTCGCTCAAGCATTTGATCGATGAAAGGAAGTGGAAAATGATCTTTTCTTGTGGCGTCATTAAGCTTCCGGTAGTCAATACAAACTCGCCAGCCTGTGATGGTCCTCATTGGTATTAGTTCGTCCTTCTCGTTCATTACAACCGTCATTCCTCCCTTCTTGGGTGCTACTTGGACTGGACTGACCCCAGGTGAATTTGAGATTGGGTAGATTAATCCGGCATCAAGTAGTTTGATTACTTCCTTCTTCACCACATCTTGCATGTTGGGATTGAGACGTCTTTGATGTTGGACCACGGGTTTGTATTCTTCCTCCATGAGAATTTTGTGAGTACAAAAGGAAGGACTGATGCCCTTGATATCCATGATCTTCCATGCGATGGCCTTCTTATAGTTTTTGAGAACCTTAAGAAGTTCGTCTTTCTCTTCTTTAGAAAGGTGAGATGAAATAATTACTGGGAGTTGAGACTCTTTTTCTAAAAAGGCGTATTCGAGATGGTTTGGTAGTTCTTTCAATTCTAAGGCTGGTGGTTCTTCGATTGATGGTTTTGATTTTTCATTGCATTCGGTGATCTCATATACTACTTCTGATGCTTCCTGATAGTTATTCACAGTATTGAGATTATCGTTTTCTAAAATGGGTTTGGTAATAGTGTCAGTTAGGATTTGTGTTTCTAATGAGGTATTAATGGAGGATTTCCGCACATAGCAACTCACGATAGAATCGATGATGTCAACACAGTATAATGTGTCATCGTTATGTTGTGGATGTTGCATAGATTTTCCTATGTCAAAAGTGATTGCCTCGTCATTGACCCTGAGAGTGAGTTTTCCGGTGCAAACATCAATAATAGCCTTTACGGTGGCTAAAAAGGGTCTTCCTAAAATCAGAGGTACACTTTTGTCTTCCTCCATGTCTAGAATCACAAAATCTACTAGGAAAACAAACTTATCAATTTTAACAAGCATGTTTTCAACAATGCCAGGAGGATATTTAACGGATCGGTCAGCTAACTGAATGCTCATGCATGTGGGCTTTGGTTCTCCTATCCCTAGTTTTGCAAAAACCGCATAAGGCATTAAATTAATACTAGCTCCTAGGTCAGCCAGGGCATTGCTAACAGATAAATTTCTAATGAGACAATGGATAGTAAAACTCCCTGGATCGGTCATTTTCGATAGCAGCTTTCTTGAAGGACAGCTGAGCATTCTTTACTTAAGGTGACGTGAGAGAGTTCCTCCAACTTCCTTTTATTGGTCAGCACTTCTTTAAGAAACTTTGCATATTTCGGCATTTGAGCAATGGCTTCGACGAGAGGGATGTTGATGTGGAGTTGTTTGAAGAGTTCTAAAAACTTCCCGTACTGAGCTTCCAATCTTTCCTGCTTCAGCCGTCCAGGGTATGGAATAGGTGGAGTATAAGTTCGGACTGGCTCCTTGGGTTGTACGGTGCCCGTTGGGATCAGTCTCTCCTGTGTTTTATCAGGGGGTTCCTTTTCCGTAACTGGTTCTGAAGTTGGTGAGGCAACGGTGGTTGTGCCACTTCTTAATGTAACAGCGTTGGCTGCTGCATTTGGGTTTGTTATAGTGTTGCTTGGAAGAGCGGCGGACGATCTTTCTGACAATTGTTGGGCAATCTGTCCGATCTGAGTTTCTAGATACCGCAATGATGCTTGTTGAATTTGTAGGCCAGCTTCATGTTTTAATAATACTCCGCTAATATCAACAGCTCTTGAGTCGGCATTCTTCTCTGCTTCATTTGTTTTCGTCATGAGTTGGATTAGAATTTCTTCGATTTTCGAGTAGCTTGGGTTTTGATGGCTACTAGAACTTTGATCTTGAAATTGGGGTTTAGGCTGGAATGATTGACTCATCGGTCTTTTTTCGAATCATGGTAAAGTTTGAGCGTTACCTACGTCTTTCCAACTGAAATTCGGGTGGTTTCTCCATCCTGGATTGTAGTTGTTGCTGAAAGCGTTGTTCTGACGAGCGATGAAATCGACTTCTTTCATGGCCATAATGACTTGTTTACAGTCACTTGCTTTATGACTTCCTCCACAAGTGCCACAGTTGGGTCTGGTTTTTGTCAGCTCGGCTTGAAGTTGTTCGAATTTTTTAGAAAGGGCTTCAAGCTGTGCTGTGACAAGAGTGTTGGAATCAACGTGGTGTATTCCTTTATGGGTAGGTGTAGATCTTGGTGGATTGTAAGTGAAACTCTTCTTTGCGGCCTTCTCCAGGACTTCAAATGCTTCGTTAGGTGATTTGGATCCCAGGTCTCCACCAGCGATCTGGTGGATGGCCTGTTTGTTTTGACTGGATTGTGCGTCAAAAAAAGTTTGAACTTGTAACCATACGCTCAGTCCATGGTGTGGACATCTTTTTAGAAGACTTTTGTATCTTTCCGATGCTGCGTGTAACGATTCATCATCATCGGTCCGGAATCCGGTAATGCTGGCTCGGTATTTGGCAGTTTTATCTGGCAGAAAATATTTGAGGAGAAACTGTTCAACCATCTGGTCCCAAGTGGTGATGGAACCAGAGGAAAGGGATTCTATCCATTCTAAGGCTTGACCCCTTAGAGAGAAAGGAAAGAGTTTGAGTTTGGTTTGATTTGATCTTCTGAACAGTTTTGAATTTTGAAGGTTCCGCATATTCGTAGAAATCTAGATATGTGATAAAGAGGGTCTTCGTCAAGGAGACCATGAAATTGAACTGAATTTTCCACCATGTGAATGGTGCTTGATTTAATTTCGAAATGTTCGGTAACCTCAGGTGGAGCCACTCCATTGCCATAGCCTTCGAGAGATGGCTTGGCATACTGGCTCATGTTCGGCTCATTTATATGGGTAGCCATCATTTCTTCGGTTTGATTTTCTCCTGATGTGGTGATGTCTACTGATTCGTCTTTGATTGCTTCGGCGGTTTCTGTTGTCCGTTTACGTGCTCGTCGACGAAAGAGTCGTTCCGATTCAGAAACTGGAGAAACAAGCTCAGGCTCAAACGTAGAGGACATACATGAGACTAAATCAAAATTAAATACTAAATTAAAAGTTAGTTAAAGTTAGTCTAAGTTAAACTATAAGTTAGGCTAAGCTATTCTAAACTATCTAAGGTTTAAGTTAATTAAGCTAAAGTAAGGTAAGGTAAATAAAGTTAAAAAGTAGGCTAGCCGTAAAATTATATTTAAAAAAAATAAAAATTAAAGATAAAATAAAATAGAAGTAAAAAATTTGTACAATTATAGACAATGATTAAATTAAAACTTGGATTGTTCTTAGAAAAGTACCGTGTCCCCGGCAACGGCGCCAAAAACTTTTGATGTGCGTGCGTGTAGCTTGTATAAATATGATAGATTGGATATTTAGCTTTTGCACAAGATCGTGTTTTAAATTTATAAAAGTGATTTCTACAAAGACTAAACACACACAAAATAGGCAAGTGTACCTATCGTATATATAGAATAGTATTGGTAAGAACCAAGTATCGATCCGTGGACACAAAGGTTTCTAATAATAAATCGTTGTTTTACTTCAATTGGAGGTTTTAATCATTTTGGGGTTGATTTTTAAATTTTTTATAAAATATAAATACTTATATATATAATATATAGGTGGCCGAGACAAGAGATTCTAAACGAGTTGTTCAATTATGCGAAGGTTACCATCTAAGATCTAGAATCCACTCCATTGTTCCTTGATGATTAATAGTTAAACATGTGATAGACTTGTCCTAATAATATATGATAGAATTATGATCCTCATTTTTGAGTGAACACATTCTATGACATAATGAATAATAGCATGCATATTTTCAAGTCCATCCTATGCCTAATAGCATTTTACCCCGAGAATATCAATTTAAGTAGACAAGCAGTTGGTAAAGTAGAATGATTAGAATTGACTTCGATTTCTCAAATACCAATCCTAACAACTTCGAGTGGTTGTAGTTAACTCACACAACCTCCACTTGGTTGATTTATGTATGTTATAATTACACATTCCGTTAACATATGATTTCTTTAACTAGCATGATATCCTAAGCAAAACCATTTTCGGATTACCAAGACTTAGAGAAATACATCATAACTTATATCTCATTATTTCTAAGTACAATATAAGGATCCAAGTTTCGATAATGTATCAAAGTATTTCTATCTTTCAAGAACATGAATCGATCATGAACGATTGCCAATATAATTGACAATCGCCAACTTTTAATTAGTATTTTAAGATGGTGAAACATTTCTCATCAAAAGATAGTTGTAAGATAACCATGTACTTTACCAAAATAAACCACATGTTTTATATAATAATCAAGTAGAACAAAGCTTCTTCATAATTTTTAGATAGTAAATGGAGTTTAGCTCATAATGAGCATAATGATAAACATTAAGATGAATGATGATAACAAATACATGATTAAACTTGGAATGATCTAACCAAATGTAGATGAATCTTCCTTCTTAATGATGGTGATGATGGTTGATGATGATGGTTGATGGTGGTGATCTCTAAGCCTTCAAACTCTTCACTAAACCTTCTATATGAGTGTTAGTGTGTGTTTTTATAAGTGAAAACCGGATAGAACTCTTTTCAAGGCACACCAAATGAGTGCAACATGAGCCACTATTTATAGGCAATCTGGATAGTGAGGCACGGCCCCGTGCTTGATGAGCACGCCCCCGTGCATTTTTATGACATGTGCCAGATTTGTTTTGTCTTTTCTGTGACGTGGCCACGGCCCCGTGGTTGGTAGGCATGGCCCCGTGGTTTTTAGTGACATGTGCTCAATTCTTCTTTGTCGTTTCTGAAAGGTAATCACGGCCCCATGCTTCCAAAAGCACGGCCCCGTGTCCAACTGTTCACTATTTTGTCTTTTCTTGTAGATTTTTTTTGTCTTTTCTAAAAAGTGACCAGAAGCACGACCCTGTGCTTCCAAAAGCACAGCCCCGTGTTTCCAAAAAGCACAGCCCCGTGTTTCCAAAAGCACAGCCCCATGTTTCCTGAAAGCACAGCCCCATGTTTCCTGAAGCACAGCCCCATGTTTTGCTGTTTTCTTTGGTTTTCTTTGATTTTTCGTCGGTTTTTTCATTCTTTTCTTCGTTTGAGGCTTGGATTCACCTGAAAATATATTTTAACATGATAAGTAATTATTTTTACAATATTATACGATAGAAGTTGCAGTTTTTAAAGATTATTTGATACTAAAAAGATGTATATTTTTATATACATCAGTCATTGTCCCGTTTCATCAACTTTGGAGGCTTGGATGTCGTACCAGCCATGTTCTCGAACAACACACATTGAACAGCTTCAACACTTGCAACAGTGGGATTGGGATTTGCCATTTCTTAAGATCTGTTCAAAAACTAAGTATGATGTAATCTAATGAAAATTGTAAGCTAATCAAGGTTGATTAGATTACAATTTACTTAGAAAATTTTTTGAACACAAGCAGAAATTGTAAGCGAGTTTGGTGTAAGCGAGTTTGGATTGTAAGCGAGTTTGATTGTAAGCGAGTTTGAATGTAAGCGAAAATATTAAACTCAAAATGGAATATCACCAACCAACTTTCTAATCACCTTTTACAAACATACCCATATTCATGTATAACTCAACTTTTCATATCTTGTATGTGTGTAAAAGAAAACCGAAACTTGGAAGGTGGGTGAGGGGTTAGAGAGAGTTTGGGAGTTTGAGAATACTTGGATAGAATAATAATTGAAAGGGTTAGGTTGGTGTATGAGATACACACACCTTATATATATGTGTGTATTTACTCATACACATCTTTCATTAATAAGGCCCAATGGGCTTCAAATACAAGAGGCCTCGGGCCCAATACATACAACCGTAAATACCGAAGACGTAAACTAAAATGATACAAATACGAAAGACTCAACTAAACAAAACCGGGCCTTACAATGTTGTCTCAAAAAAACTCATCCGGTTATTGGGAATTGTCCAAAGTTTGTTAAATAAAAGAGAAGAAAACTTTAAAATTATGTTTTCTAGGTGTTATGGACAACTCGTTTCTTCATCCTTCTTTCGTATTTTTCGACTGAGGGTAGTGGGGGGGGCGTGATCCAGGTGGCTGCAAAC